>NW_027361738.1:51535000-52135000 GCF_039654945.1 Dendrobates tinctorius | reverse complement strand
AATGACGGCTGCCTGTGCTGAAAGCTGGAAATTAATTAATAATGAAAGGTCTACTTTTCAATAACAAGATTGTAAAGGCTAATAAACTATCATCGATCAAGGGGCAAACACTGACAACTTGGGGCCCCCTTCATGCTGGTGCCCATATATATCTATTACACAGTCTCCTCTAATTATGTATATTGACGTACCTTATTACACAGTGCCCTCTCTTGTTATGTAAAGCACCGTTCCTTACTTGTTGGATACAAATTTTTAGGCTCCCATCATACCTCGTGGTGATTCCTGTACAGGAAAAAAAAGCTCCGGAGTGATCCGTGGTCCGTGTAAGTGTGCCATCCATGTGGCCAAGTGCTGCATCCATGTGTTCGTATGTCCATGTCAGTCTGACAACCATATGTCCATGTGCAACATCCGTGTGATATCCCTGTGTCCGTGTGCTGCCCATGTCCGTGTGTCAGTGTGACACGTATATATTGAAATGCAGCATAGAAATTAAAAAGTGTTATGTATTAAAAATGTTCTAAGATAGAGAAAGTGATGAGCAGGATGATAGATAGATAGATAGATAGATAGATAAATAGGGCTCCCACATAATTTTCATAACCAGCAGAAGGAAAACCCACAGCTGGGGACTGATATTAATAATCTATGAAAGGGGCCATTAGTCCTAAATGTTTCCAGGCTATTAATAACAGATCACAGCTGTTTGCTTAGTCTTTACTGGTTAGTTTACTGGGAGAACCCCAGAAAAAATTGACGTAGGGTCCCCTATAAATTCTAACCAGCAAAGGCTAAACACACTGTTGTAGGCTGATATTAATAGCCAGAAAAGGGGCCATGGATATTGCCCCCCCTCCAGGCTAGTAACATTAGCTCTCAGGGCCCCAGAAGTAGTGCATTAATAGAATGCGTCAAATCTGTTGTTTAGCCTCTCTCCTCCCACTTGCCCTAGTGTGGTGGCAAGTGAGATAATAGGGTTAGGGTTGATGCAAGCAGTTTTATGGCTGCTGATATCAAGCCCAGGGGTTAGCAATGTAGAGGCTTCTATAAGATGCCCCCATTACTAAACCCATAGTCATTTTGTTAAAAATACACAGCAAAATGAAGTCCTTTAATTGAAAGAAATACACAGACTCATTTATTTGAAATAAGCACTCCCCACCCTCTTTTACCTATTTATTAGTGTAAAATGAAAAATAAAAAAACATTATATTCCTCACCTATCTGATGATAATCTATTTGTCCCACATCGTAATCCATCTCTGCTTCATCTGGATGCCTTGCTGAAAGGTGACATGATGCGATCGTTCAGCCTGGCATCCAGGAGACACTGAGCTGAGCATCAGAGCGCAACTTCAGTGACCTGCGGTGACGTCATTGAGGATACCACAGGCCACTGAAGTTGTGATTCCCATGGGCAGTTCATTGTGAGTGGGCCGATGAGATCTCTGCTAGCACCGTGAGAGATTTCTCACCTGCTAGCGGTGACGTCATGAAAGCCACAGTTCATCGACCGGCTAAACTATGACGTTACCACTGGACACTGAAACTGCACCCCAAGTTCAGCTCAGTGTGTCCTGGATTCATGGCTGAGCAGTCTCATTATACCACTGCTCTGCCATGTAATCCAGATGTAGCAGAGCTGGACTTCTTCGTGGGACCAACGGATTGTCATCGGACGGGTGAGGAATATTTATTTTATTATTTTCATTTTTACAGTAAAAAGTATGTAAAAATGAAGGTGGGATGCTTTATATTTCAATTAAAGGACTTTATTCTGGCTGTGTATTTTTTAGAATATGACTATGGGTTTAGTAATGGGGACGTCAACCCTATTAACTCCACCACACCAGGGCAAGTGGGAAGAGCAAGGCTAAGCGTCAGATTAAATTATATTTAATGTGAGTTGCAATATTCTAATAGATTGAGAAAAATATCACATTACAGTAGTTGTGCATATTACTGGGAAATAGGAGATGCTAATATTAGATCTATGAAATGATAGTTCGACATACATAGCTTTTAATGTGAATAAAATAATGACATTCATAAAGTAAGAGTGTTAGTAATGAAATCTATATAACAGTGATTGAATCGTGAAGATACAGTCTTAGTGGCAATACAGCAAACCCCAATGCAACATCGATATGTGTCAAAGCCACAGTGCGGTGACTATACAGCAGCTACAGTGGGGAAATAAGTATTTGATACACTGCCAATTTTGCACGTTTTGTCACCTTGAAAGAATGGAGAGGTCTGTAATTTCTATTACTTCAACTGTGAGACACAATCTTAAAAAAAAAAAAAAATCCAGAAAATCACATTGTCTGACTTTTAAATAATTAATTTGCATTTTCTTGCATGAAATAAGTATTTGATGCAAAAGAAAAACTTAACTTAATATTTGCTGCAGAAACCTTTGTTTGCAATTAGAAAGGCCAAACATTTCCTCCAAAGATCTCTATGACGCGTCTGACCGGGATCCACGGGGTAACGTTCCTCATTGTGTAGAGCAAAACATCAAGCCTGATATGCCGAGGTAAGGAGACTTTTAAGCCATAATGCCCCTCTGGGAATTATGCAAATTGGCTCTTTAGAGAGGAAGTGGACTAGAACTCTACTGCCACTTATAGGAAGTAGCAATCCTAAACGCTTAGGAGTGCTGTTTAATATAGGTGTCACTAGAGTTCTATTCCTCTTCTATTTGCATATTTCCCAGAGGAGCATTTGCGGCTTAAAAGTCTCCTTACCTCGGCATGTCAGGCTTGAGGTGCTGCTCTCCGCAAGGAGAAACGTTACCACTTGGATCCCCCTAGTCAGATGCCTCTCACACAGCCAAACCAGATCTCACACGTTGCACTGATTGGGTAGGGGCAGTACTCTGAAAGAAAGTATCTGCAAATTGAGGTTTTGGCTTTTATCCTAATTTATATGACAAAGTTCATTAGAGAGTCAATATTGACTTTTGCTACTCTCTACGGGTGGCAATTGAGTTCTAGTCCTCTTCCTCTCTCAAGAGACAATATGTAAACTTCACATGTATGGCACATATTATATATCTCAAGGATATCTTTCTAGCTATTTACACCTTATCTATCTATCTATCTATCTATCTATCTATCTATCTATCTATCTATCTAACTCTTTGCACATCCAACACCTAAACACCTGTCATTTCTATTCTGAATTCTATTCCGGTTTGTGCCATGAGGTCGGCACACGTATCCCACACTTTATGTCATCTGTGTGCACGTGTGCGGGACATATTGACGTCCATGATGCCAGAAAAAAAACCAACATGTCCACTTGTGGTACTCACGGATATGTGCGCAGACCCATAGATTTAAATAGGTCTACATGTGTAAATGTCTCCAATACATGTGAAAACTGTCACCACACACTGGAGACACTGAAGTTTCCATCATTGAGGGGAAAATGTGTGTATTTTTATTTGATATTCATTTCTAACAAGAAGATCCACATTCCGATTCTTTCCCCTAATCTGTTATCATACATTGTTGCTGTACTTTTTTATTTGTGGGAAATCAGCTGATGTTGTGTTCCAGTATATACAAATGATGTACAGAAAAAAAAACCATAAGTTATCGCCACTAAAAGCTACATTAGAAATAGTTATGAGCAAAAATTATATTTTTGCAGAAACTTACATCAAAACACATTTTTTTTCTATAAACCATGTGATTGCTCCTCACATCTCTAGCTGCCATCAGAAAGGCATTGATGATACACAAGTGTTGTGTAAACTCTTCAGGGGAACAGTGAGCGATAATGGCTGATATGTAGAGAGGTTTGCAAAGTGCTTTCGTTAAAGCTACTGTTTAAAGACTGAATGAATAACGCAGCCGGAGAGTGGTTTCAGGAGTGGAGAGTAAGCAATTGAGAAGAGGAAGATTTCACAATAGATTGCATGGCAAGTTATAAATTATACATTGTATAACAAGCATGTTTCTTCTACACGGATGGAGACCTGATCCATAATACAAGGTCAATTTTGTATGAAAATCCTGTTAATTAAGGTAATGTTAGTATTGGTAGCAGCGTGAAAGGTTTGATTCATATAAACAGTGTTTAAAGAGGATCTATCACCTCTCCTGACATGTCTGGTCTGGTACATAATTGTATTTCCCATGAAAAAGCAATTATGGATCTTTTTTTTTTATAGCTCTGCATTGTGCCATTTATCTTTTATTCCTTCTGAAATTCTATTAATAAATTGACAGCTCGGTATTAACATTCACCTTGACAAAGGGGTGAATCCCTGCACAGTATAACACTTTAGGCAGCTATTGGCCAGTGTGAGACCAAACTAACCAAGACCTCAATTTATTCATAAATTTCTAGGAGGAGTAAAAGATATGGCACAACATAACGTGTAGTCTAGTCAATGGTGGAAATCCCAGCACTTGGATCACCAGCAATCAAACATTTATCACCTATGCAGATAGATAATAATGCCTTGAGGTTTAAAGCTGGTTAAAGCTGGCTGTTGGCCCAGTGATCGTTCAGCTGACAGCCATCTCAGCCAACGCTCCCATACCCAGGGGTGGTCATTCAGCCGAGGGCTCCTGTGTTCTCTATGAGAAAGCCGCCAACCATCACGTCGGATGGCGGCTTATCTCCAGAAGAAAAATGTGATTGGCAGTCCAAAATCAAACATGCATGTTTTACTTCTCCCTCCCTCCATCAGTCGGTTGGCCTCCCCATACACATCAGACCATTGGCTAAACCATCAATATCGGTGGAGTCAGCCAACATTAGTCTATCATGTATAGGGTTTGATGCAGTGCTCCAAAGTCAGACAGATCTCCTTATTCCATTGGTGAATCCATTGTAACTCATAATTCTGTCCTTTTTCAGCCAAGCAGTGATATAAGTGCCTCATGTTACTATGGTGTACTGTGGCCGATTTTGTTATGGCACCACTTTAGCACTTGTAAATGTGCCAGACTATCTATTGCATGCCATTATTCTCAATTTTCTCCACAACTAGTGATGATGTGACTAATCTGTGTCAAATAAGAAGACCCCCTGCACACGGGTCCCTAACAAGATGAAGCAGCAAGATTAGAAGAGATGATCATTTTTTTTCCAAAAAATTGACTGATGGCTATTAAGCTTGTACTTGGTTGGAAGTAATTCAACATTACAAGGTACTTGCCACGTAAAAGTTGAGAAATGCTGCAGTAGCTGGTATCCTGTGCCAAGAAAAAGTGGAGAAAACATGTCTTTATTGTTCTTAATAAAACTTTATCAGCTGATTCCAGAACAGGGAATGCTCGGAACTGTAAAATAATGTTGAGCACTGTTCCTGAACATGTGCTTTCTGGCCATCACATCATATGAGAGGAACACTCCTGCTTGTACTTAAAATACCAGGGAAAACAAAAATTGACCTACAACATCTTCTGACAAGTTGTTTTTTTCACAACATGAAAATCTGTGAAAGAAAGAAGATACACAGTAAACCTCTTCTAATGACATATAGGGAGACCTCTTACAAAACTTTTCAAGTAGCATTCTATTACCGTACTTTTCTTGGCCATGTGATAATGAACCTGTGACCAAATAGAGATCTGTTCTTGCAAACTGTGACAATTTTGTCTAAATCTGTCCTTATTCAGATACATCATCGAAAGGGTTTGACCAGACAACGGTATTGATGACTGTGGATTTGGTGCAGATATGCAATATATGTGCATTCTACACTGTCAATCTACAGCAAATCCAATTTATAGCACAAAACATGTTGACAAGATTTATGAAAATCCTATCCACATCTATCGAAAAAAATGAGCATGAGTGAAATTAATGAAATGAGTAAACTGATGGACTCAAACGATGCATGAATATTGCAATTACACTGCCTAAATGCAGAGAGCAATCACTGAGGAAAGACATCATTGTTGTAAGAATAAGAAGAACAAAGTGAAGAAGAAGACCAGCAAACTGATGGCTTCATACAATCAGGATAACGGCAGAGAAGATCCTGGTGGACCTATCTAGGCTTGTACAAGATCGATCTTCCTACAGAAGATCCATAAAGTCTCCATACCTCGAAATTGAGCTAAAGGCCATTAAATGAATGATAAAATACATTGGCTTTTCATTGCGGATTTCACCAACATTTTACACATGGATTTTCCTATGGAATCACTGAAGATTTATGGCAGCATCCATAGTGGAACTCAGCCAAGAGTTAGTTTCAGACTATTGTATTGCTCATACAGTATATGGACTCATGCAGATGTCTGTGCAAATCGGTCTGAGCACAGAGCTCTAATGCAGAGACCGATTGTGGGTCTCCCTACCTAAGAGCGACATCTTCATGTATTTCTATGAAGCTGTCATGCTCAGGTCAGGAGAGGCACGGCCAATCCAAGCATTGAGGTCCCATCTAAAACTGGTTTTCACTGACACCTGCATGAGCCCTTAAGGATGCAAGTCTTGGTATGACTGCTGGTCTACAAACCTGAACTGAAGTAGTCAGTTAAGATCTTAGACCCCAGATCTATAATATGAATACACAAAATTACCTGTAAGGGTATGTTCACATGCAGCGCTATTGCAGCATTTTTCTTTTGTTTTGCAGCATTTATTATGCAAATAAATACCTGTTTCAGGGTATGTGCACACGTATGCAGAAAATTCCTGACTCAAAACTGGACTCCTTCCCAGAAAACGTGCGTTTTTTTTCCACGCGTTTTTTGCGCGATTTTTGCGTTTTTTTCCAGAGAATCCCCAGTCTCATAGAAAATAGTTAGAAATGCGGATTTTTCCGTGAGATTAATGAACATGCTGCATTTTTTACTGCGATGCGTTTTTTTCGCGGAAAAACGCATCAATATGCACAAAAAGTGCAGAATTCATTAAAATGAATGTGATGCTTTGTGTCAGCATTTTTTAAGCGTTTTTCCTGGTAAAAACGCTTAAAAAACACACAAAAAATTTACGTGTGCACATACCCTTAGAGTACAAGCAAAAGGTATCACATTTCTGAAATCTCGTGCACATACACTGCTCAAAAAAAGGGAACACTTAAACAACAGCCCCCTCCATGTCTTCTGGTGTACTGGCCTGTCTCCTGGTAGTGTCTCCAGCCTCTGGACACAATGCTGACAGACACAGCAAACCTTCTTGCCACAGCTTGCATTGATGTGCCATCCTGGATGAGCTGCACTACCTGAGCCACTTGTGTGGGTTGTAGAGTCCGTCTCATGCTACAACGAGTGTGAAAGCACAACCAACATTCAAAAGTGACCAAAACATCAGCCAGAAAGCATTGGTACTGAGATGTGGTCTGTGGTCCCCACCTGCAGAACCACTCCTTTATTGAGGGTGTCTTGATAGTTGCCAATAATTTCCATCTGTTGTCTATTCCATTTGCACAGCAGCATGTGAAATTGATTGTCAGTCAGTGTTGCTTCCTAAGTGGACAGTTTGATTTCACAGAAGTTTGATTTACTTGGAGTTATATTCTGTTGTTTAAGTGTTCACTTTATTTTTTTGAGCAGTGTATTCTTTTTTTCCTGACTGATTTTGAGCACTGCAATGTTTTAGAAATCTGCAGCGTGTCAATTCTTTAAGCATTTTTGCAGCATTTTTTTCACCCATAGAAAGCAATGAGAAAGTGAAAAAAATGATGCAAAGAATGCAACAATTTTGCGGCATTTTTAAGTGTTTTTGGTGAATAAAGAAAACTTTATTTAACATGTACTGGAGACAAAGCACACCTGTAATCCACCCAAAAAAAGGTCCAAGAAAACATGGCAGCAAAAAAAGCTACAAAAAGGACATGTTTTTACTGCCAAGAGAGCAGATATTGGCTGCAGAAAAAAATGCTTTGTGTGCACATAGCCTAATATGTTCATCTAAAGTCTGCCAAGTTGCTCGCTAGATTATAACTAATTGCTGGAAAAGCATCCATTGAATTGCCGGGATTATTTTATCTACCATGGCTCCTTCCTATATAAAAAAGGACAATTCCATTAAATTCTAAGGTTTATATGTCGCCTTTTGGCAACTACCTGGGTCTTTGCATCTTATGCAAGATTTTTATTTGGACTTTATATGGAGATCATCCCCAATATCTTTCATGAGCCATTGTCTCTATTTGTACCCATAGTATTGAGTCCTCATATAACATGCACTGTCCATTCTAGGACCCCCTCCTAATACATTAGCGGTGGTGACAGACGCTACATAATGGATTTTTTGTTTTCCTCATCTAAAAGTCTAATTACAAAGATAATTACAGCACTCAGCATTAAGAAAATAAATATTTGATTGTTAAAATATTTTCATCATTAGCCTGCTATTGACTCAATTACTACATTGGAGCAGAAGAGGAAAGTTTTTTTTTGTTTTAGCTATAATTTTAATGATGCTCAACGATATGCACCAAAGAGCATCGCACCTGAAGCGAATGCACAAAACAAAAGTAGCATATGTTCTCTCAGCATCTATGTCAGTTGTATCCGAACCTCCTCACAGCAGGGTGATCTCTTGAAATAGAAGCTGAGCACGTATTTGCTGTAGCATATCTTTTCTGAAAGGTGTATGCCTTGCAGCACCATTGATTCTTCTCAAGAAAGAACAAAGACAACAGATGCAAGAAGTGTAAAGACGGCAGAGAATTCTGCTGCTAAATTATGGCAAGGCTTAGTCTCAGGGCAACTCGGAAAACTGCAGACTAAAATGTTATCCTGAAAGAAAATGCAATCAAAATTAAGTCAGGTCCCGGTATAGAGTTTCTCAAAGAATTCGGGAAGTTTTGGAAAGTTTAAAACATATTTTTAAGTAGTATCAAGCTTAAACTGACCTACAGGACAATAGGAGAGTCCTTTGGTGGGCTCCTGTGCAGGGGTGGGCACCAAGACTTCCTCCCTTACATGCGTAGTGCTTGGCACAGTACACGGGATGCACTATGTACAAATTATCCATTTTATTATATTTAGTATATATAGTGCCTTCAATAAGTCTTCATACCCCGTGAACTTTTCCACATTTTTTCATTTTACATCCACAAACTTTCTTGGGATTTTGAGTGATATGCCAACACTAAGTAAAAAGTATTTGCGAAGTGTAGAGGAAATGAAATTATACCTGTTTTTTTAAATATTTGAAAAATATAAATTTGAGAATTGTGACATGCATTTATATTCAACTACCTGCAGTATGGTACCCCTAAATAAAATCCTGAGTTAAAATTGGCCTTCAGAAGTCACGTAATCAGTAAATAGAGTCCACCTGGGTATAATTTATACTCAGTATAACTACAGCTGTTGTGTAAAGGCCCCAGAGGTTTATATGAGAATATTAAGGATCAAATGGCATCATGAAAACCAAGGAACACACCAGACAGATCAGGGATAAAGCTGTGGAAAAGAGTAAAGCAGGTTTAGGTTATAAAAAAAATTATCCCAAGTTTTGAACATCTCACTGAGCACTGTGCAATCCGTCATCCAAAAAATGAAAGGAGTATGGCACAACGTCAAACCTTTCAAGATATGACCATCCACTTAAACTGATATCCCATACAATGAGAACAGTAATTAGAGAAGCAGCCAAGAGGTCACTGTGGAGGAGCTGCAGAATACTTTTTCAATCCAGGTTGACTGAGATGAAATATAGAAACAGCAGCAAATAGCACAGTATCCTTCTTACCTGGGCCCTGATATCGCTACAAAGAATCATAGAATCATACAATGGTAGAGTTGGAAGGGACATCCTGGGTCATCTGGTCCAACCCCGTACTCAAAGCAGGATTCACTAAATCATCCCAGACAGATTTCTGTTCAGCCTCTGTTTGAAGACTTCCATTGAAGGAGTACTCACCACCCCTCTTGGCAGCCTGTTCCACTCATTGATCAACCTAACTGTCAAAATGTTTTTTCTAATATCTAATCTGTGTCTCCTCCCATTCAGTTTCATCCCATTGCTTCTCGTCTTTCCTTGTGCAAATGAGAATAAGGATGATCCTTCTACAATATGACAGCCCTTGAGATATTTGTAGACAGCTATTAAGTCTTCTCTTACTCTTCTTTTTTGCAAGCTAAACATTCCCAAATCCTGTAACCGTTCCTCATAGGACAGAGTTTGCAGACCGGTCACCATTCTCGTGGCTCTTCTCTGAACTTGCTCCAGTTTGTTCATGTCTTTTTTAAAATGTGGTGCCCAAAACTGGTCACAGTATTCCGGATGAGAACATAGCTGAAGGGGCCCCATCTTCACGCATCATCATATAGCTCAAATAATCAGGAGTGTCCAACCCCTGGAATCTGCATCAATGACAAGTACAGAGCACTCTTATCCTTGTTAGAATGGAGCAGCTGATTATCTATGGGGCTTCTGAAGAAAGCCATACAGAGTGCTTTGGTAGTCTATTGGACAACAAGTGGATTATGTGTACTGTCACTCCATTCTAACAGAATAAAAGCATCAAGTGTGTGCAATCAGTGGAGGATCAAGCTATCAATACCCCACTGATCTGAAAGTTACTCTAACAGGAATACCCCTTTAAGACATGCTGCTATCTGTGGCCTGCTGTTGTGTGAGCATGTATTTCTTGGCTCATGGGGAATCTAAAGAAAGATTCAGGATCAGGCTACTGAGAGGACTCACAGGATGAAAGTAATAAGAGGCAAGGACCCGGCAGTACACTAAACCTGAAAAAAAACATTCTGTGTGTCTTCACTCTTCTAGATTGTTAAAATAAAATCATTTTCGAATTCCTGTCACTACTTCCCTCCCTATAGGGAACTGTAACTTCCAGCGTGCATCGAAATGTGTTGACACTCAGCTCCAGGACCTGTTAGAAGTTGCAGTTTTCTCCACAAATTTCCAAAAAGAAAATTATTTAAGGGCAGGTATACATACTGTATAGTGATCAAAATCCACCTGTCATTTGTGTCAAAATGCACTGACTTGCACTTTTACAACAAATGGAACAGATTTCATATTGATTCTTAGATGGCATATAAGTCTGTGTTTACCTGGGAATCACGCAGCCATTAACTATTAACTCAAGAAAGTGGAGACCTGTGTGTCTTAAACAGTGCCTTCCCCCCTCCCACCAATCCCGTAATGAAAACACAGCCTGGCCTAAATGGGTTGAATCAGGTCTTTCACAGTTTATTAATTACATAAGCGGGGAAAGGCAATTACATTTCGTAACGGGCGCCACATAGCCGAGATCCTGTCTGCAATCGACAGGCAAGTTGGCCAACGAGCGGTTACGAACCTTTGTCCTCTTCCACTTCTTCCGCTGTAACTTAGTATCATTAACGAGGGTTAGCTATATACAGTATATACTGCTCAAAAAAATAAAGGGAACACATCCTAGTACATTGTGTTGGTTAAGTGTTCCCTTTATTTTTTTTGAGCAATATATATACAGTTGTGGCCAAAAGTATTGACACCCCTGCAATTCTGTCAGATAATATTCAGTTTCTTCCTGAAAATGATTGCAAACACAAATTCTTTGTTGTTATTATTATCTTCATTTAATTTGTCTTACATGAAAAAACACAAATAGAATTGTCCTAAAGCCAAATTGGATATAATTCCACACCAAACATAAAAAAGAGGGTGGACAAAAGTATTGGCACTGTTCGAAAAATCATGTGATGCTTCTCTAATTTGTGTAATTAACAGCACCTGTAACTTACCTGTGGCACCTAACAGGTGTTGGCAATAATTAAATCACACTTGCAGCCAGTTGACATGGATTAAAGTTGACTCAACCTCTGTCCTTGTGTGTACCACATTGAGCATGGAGAGAAGAAAGAAGACCAAAGAACTGTCTGAGGACTTGAGAAACCAAATTGTGAGGAAGCATGAGCAATCTCAATGCTACAAGTCCATTTCCAAAGACCTGAATGTTCCTGTGTCTACCGTGCGCAGTGTCATCAAGAAGTTTAAAGCCCATGGCACTGTGGCTAACCTCCATAGATATGGACGGAAAAGAAAAATTGACAAGAGATTTCAACGCAAGATTGTGCGGATGTTGGATAAAGAACATCGACTAACATCCAAGCAAGTTCAAGCTGCCCTGCAGTCCGAGGGTACCACAGTGTCAACCCGTGCTATCCGTCAGTGTCTGAATGAAAAGGGACTGTATGGTAGGAGACCCAGCAAGACCCAGATTCTTACCCCGAGACTTAAAAAAGCCAGGCTGGAGTTTGCCAAAACTTACCTGAAAAAGCCTAAAACATTTTGGAAGAATGTTCTCTGGTCAGCTGAGACAAAAGTAGAGCTTTTTGGACAAAGGCATCAACATAGAGTTTACAGGAGAAAAAAAGGCATTCAAAGAAAAGAACACGGTCCCTACAGTCAAACATGGCGGAGGTTCCCTGATGTTTTGGGGTTGCTTTGCTGCCTCTGGCACTGGACTGCTTGACCGTGTGCATGGCTATACGAAGTCTGAAGACTACCAACAAACTTTGCAGCATAATGTAGGGCGCAGTGTGAGAAAGCTGGGTCACCCTCAGAGGTCATGGGTCTTCCAGCAGGACAATGACCCAAAACACACTTCAAAAAGCACTAAAAATGGTTTGAGAGAAAGCACTGGAGACTTCTAAGGTGGCAAGCAATGAGTCCAGACCTGAATCCCATAGAACACATGTGGAGAGATCTAAAAATGGCAGTTTGGAGAAGGCACCCTTCAAATATCAGGGACCTGGAGCAGTTTGCCAAAGAAGAATGGTCTAAAATTCCAGCAGAGCATTGTAAGAAACTCATTGATGGTTACCGGAAGCGGTTGGTTGCAGTTATTTTGGCTAAAGGTTGTGCAACCAAGTATTAGGCTGAGGGTGCCAATACTTTTGTCTGGCCCATTTTTGGAGTTTTGTGTGAAATGATCAATGTTTTGCTTTTGACTTCATTCTCTTTTGTGTTTTTTCATTTAAGACAAATTAAATGAAGATAATACCAAAGAAATTGTGTTTGCAATCATTTTCAGGAAGAAACTGAGTATTATCTGACAGAATTGCAGGGGTGTCAATACTTTTGGCCACAAGTGTATATATATATTTATACACACATATACATCTATCCACCAGCTAGTATGGCAATTTACACCCCATTGATATCTATAAGGGAGGGACGGAGGGACAAAAGCTTCCAAGTGTCCGCCGGAGGAAAAAGGATGCTATTGACCCGGACACCTGAATTTAACCCCTGTAGGTGTGGCCGTGGAAACCTTCCCATTTAAGAACCATTGGAAGGCTGGGCATCTCAATTAGTGCATCACCAAGGGGAGTGGTGCGAGGGGGGGAATTGGGCACTGACAGTATTTTATTGGCTTTAGTCATATGGGCTCCACAGTCAGAGGCACTTTCCTTATGCAGAACCATGCCTGCCAATCTGCAGAATGACAAAGATTTGGGGAAAAGTGTAGCTGCTACTTGTGCACTTGCCCTTTACTGGATAAATGCTATCTTGAGGATCCTTCAATGAATGGGACTCATGAATTCCTGTTCCATATACTTCAGTGGAGATGTGACGGCGCATGGATGCAGTTGCCTTACTTTTCCCAAGTGTATGGACAATGAGTTGACCAGAAATTTGCAAATGAGTGCAAAGTAATTTCTACAAATTGCTGTAAGTGGGTTCACAAAATTAATTTTAATGATGGCTTCTTGATACTCCAGTCTGACGTTTAGCAGGAACATAACAGGGGGTTGAAAAGAATAGTGAAATTTGTGTCCTTTGTGCCGGACATGACACAAATAAGTCACTTTTGCCTTGCCCAGAGCAAAGTGAATGTTTTCAATGGGTATCCTGCATGTAACATTATTTAGACCCCGGTTTAAGCTCTGGTATGGAGCCTCTTTCAATATATACGGTAACTATGAAATTGTGTTATAAACAATTCCCTGGTATAATATCATGTACTGTACCTAGAATCAGCATACACAATTCCAATAAGCCGGTAGGACTTCTTCACATTTTGGAGAAACAATGGAGAAGAGAGTTGCTTATGTGTTTATCTATAGAGAAGGTGTGAATTAATTTGCAGGACCTAGTCCAGATGCAAAATCAGTTATCGCTTCTTACTCAACAGCATCTCTGACTCCGTCACCATCTCTAGTCATCTATAGTTATGACCAACAGTTTTTCTAACTAAATAGCAGAAATATTTACATTGATTCTTATCCATTGGCCTTCTCTGACTAGACACTAAGGCACAGTTAAGGACCATTCAGATGGGCAGCCCAACAACCTATGAATGAACAACGTTATACAGGCTTAAAAATCCTTGTTCTCTGCAGCACATTATCCTGAGTAAACAGGTGGATGTGCTGTAAGAGCAGTATATTCTAGACCATTTTGAGCACCCAGAAATGTTTTTGACTATTGAATGACAGCAGATCAGCTTGCACAAGAAAAATTGTTTAGCTGCCCCATTATGTCATGTAGACCCAGCATTATTCATGGTGCAGAAGTAGAATCACACCCTGGTTTTAGTGCCTGATGATGGGGAAACAAAAGCCCCTCTGCCACATCAAAAAACACACATGGTTGGTAGAGAACCTGGTATATATTTTTCATCAAAGCTAAAGAGTTTCTAGTTATGCATCTGGCTACAGATGCTGCACATTTCATTGTTGTTTCTTGATAAAGAAACTTTACACTGCAGAACATGACACTGGTAATAGACAGCATGGAGTAAGCACCTGTAGGAATTGCGAAAACATAAATCTGCTGGACTCAAGCATTCCAGAATATAGGAAAGTCATAGTCACTATCGGTATTTTACCGGTTTCACAATACACGCATGTTGCACACATGACTGATGAACAGATCTAGCAACCAACAACTCCTTGAAGTTCTGGAATTTTCAGGTGGAAGCCACATGGGGATCAGACATAAGTTAAGTATATTACCTACTATATTACTCTGTTGGCTGAAAGCTACATTTTTTTTTGGTAGTCACTTAGAGAATAAATGGAGTTGTGGCATGCAATAATTGGCCATTGCTCAATTCCATTGAGGTATTTCAGAGCTTTTTCCCCCTTCGTACCTTGACTGCTCTCCTGGTTCTGACTTGGCTACCTGACCATTCTGTATAAGTCCAGATTCCAGTACAGATGTTAAAGGTAAAGCCCTGGGCAATCCCTGGGATTGGGTAAACAGAGTGGTTTACACAAAGCATGTCTGTGGTAGCCATTATATAGCTACCAGATGACAACTGACAGATGCACATAACAATTTGTTTTCGTCTATTTCAATGGAGATACATAGGTCTGTAATAGAGCTGTATGCACTAAATAATGAGATTTTTTTTTAAAACCAAGACTATTTACAAAATTACTTAATTTTTCATTTTAGATACACGTGACATACATGTATCAGGACAATTAAGAAAGATAATCGTTGCAATGTTGGACCTAAGTTTTCAAAGATGAAAAAGGGAAATATTTTGTATTGTCTTTGTATTGTGTCTTTGTATTATGTTTTTTTTTTCATTTTTTTCATTATGACATAATCCAGGATTTGATTCCAATGCTTGTGGACTAATGTAAGTGGCTCACTTGCGTAATACTTCCCAGTGTATTTGAATAATTCACAAATGGCAGCCACAATACTAGAAATCTTCAGATAAATTTGTTTCACAGAGAAAACATATTGTCCATTAGTGTAAATGACTCAAAAATACAGCTAAATTATTTATTGTCAGACCACAACACATTCTTATTAGCTCCTGGAGCTTTTAAGGAGCATTATGAATTCAGATGAAACCTTAATCAACAGCACATTTTTAAAAGGTTGCATTGATCTGTATGTCATTCGGTGAAAGAAGCAACTCAGTAAATATAACCCCAGGGACAACATGAAAACATCCATTAGGTATCTGTCATCGGCACATGATCACTGGATCTCAGCTGACTGCGCCTTCACTGTGCACTAACAAGCAACACTTTGACTGGTTAAATTGTTGGTCATGAAAGGTGCTAAGTATGAAGACAGAAAGCAAGCAGTAATATATTATAATGAATCTGTCTTCAAATACTTTTAGAATTCAACTCCAACCTTGTGAGGCTCTACAGTTTTTCACTGTTAACCCTTTAAGGATGATATTTATTGCTCAATTTTTTTTAGCGGCCTTCGCCTCGATCTTGATCCATGATGACTTGATGGATGATTGATCTGTAGGAAGATCGATTTTGTGCAATCCTAGGTAAGTCTACCAGGGTCTTCTCCGCTGTGATCAAGTCATCGGGTTGCTGGTCTTCCTCTTCGCCTTGTTCCTTCTGTTCTTCCTACCATGATGTCCTTCTCCAGTGATTTATCTCTTTGTATGATGTGTCCAAAGTAGGCAAATCATAGCTTGGTGGTCCTTGCTTCGAGTGACTTGATTTATTCCAAAATTGATTTGTTTGTACTTCTTGCATCAATGCTATTGAAAAGCTCCTTGTTCAGCACTACATTTTGAAGGCTTTAATTTTTCTTCTGTCTTGTTTCTTTATCATCCAGGCTTCACATCCCCATGTTACAATATGATTAATTATAAACAAAAAAATAAGGTGTCAAGGTGGAACGGGATACCTAAAAAAACAAAGTGAAAACTAGGGTTCATAATAATTGTAACCGAAAATGTGTTGATTGTGTAAAAGAATCACAAAGAATTATGGTACTGATAATTGCGGTAAAGCTGTAAAACTCAAAGATTCGATCAAACCATGTGGTTGTAAGGTGCGTACTGTCCAAATCCATCTGGATTTCTTCTGGGCAAGAAGATGACTAAGATTTCCACCTCAAAGGGCTGAGTGAATGTGGTCAATGCCTTTGATGCGGAGGCCTGATGGATCTCAAGAGTGGTACAATTTGTGCTTAGGGATGGTCTTAAGGTGGTCAACATTGCCTTCTGTTGTCAAGGCAAGGATATCCCTTCCAGGCCAGGAGATCTGTCTCCTTTAGTGATTTTGAGATGGCAGAGTACTTCCTGCTGGTTAACCAGGAGACCAGTAGTGGAGAATTTCTAGTGTCAATGATCATGTATGTCATGGTATTTCCTTGTACAAATACTGAAGAAAAAAGCAGTTTAGCAAATTGGCCTTTCCCTTACACTCTTCCACCATTTCACTTGGACTATTTTTGAGGGGGCAAAGACTATCATTTATCAGCTTCTTACTGTTTATATAGCGGAAGAATATTTTTGGATTATTTTTACTTTCTCTGGCAATTAGTCTCTCCATCTCAATCTTTGCTGCCTTGATTTGATTTTTTGCACAATTTATTTTTTTTCCAATAATTATTTAATGCCTCGCCACATCCTTTTTTCTTTAATTTTTTAAATGCTTTCATTTTGCCATTTATTGCTCCTCATTAAAGCTCAATTCAGCTTAGCCATATAGTTTTCATCCTATTTCTAGCTTGTTTATTCCAATAGGCATATGTTGTGCACAGGTCCTATTCAGGATGCTTAAAAAAGTATCCCATTTGCTTTGTATACTTTTATTACAGGACATTGTCCCAGTTTATGACAATAAGATCATCTCTGATCTTTATGAAGTTTACTATACTTGTAGCCCCTCTACTATACATCTTATTAAAGGATACATGAAAACGTATTACTTTGTGATCCCTATTACTCACGTGACTCCCATCCCTTATATTTGATATGTGGTCCAGCCTATTTGTCACTATTAGGTCTAGAAGTGCCCCCTTCTTGTTGGGTACTGAACTATTTGTGAAAGGTATTGTTTTTCCTTGCTAGACCTGTTTCCTTTGCTAGACCTGCAGTTTTCTGCTCCCCAATGTATGTCAGAGTAGTTGAAGCCCCCATAATAATTACTTCTCCCTAATTCACTGCCTCATCTATTTGCTTGGTGAGGAAATTTTCTGTTTCGTCCATTATATTTGAAGACTTATAACAAACCCCTATCAGTATTTTATTATTCTTTTTCCCTCATCCTATCTACACCCACACAGACTTTTCATTAGCCCCACTCATCACATACGATGGGTTTTAGGGACGATTTTACATGTAAACAAACCCCTCACCCTCGCTTATTTGTACTTTAATTCCTGAACAGACTGTAGCACTGTAAACTAACAGCCCAGGCATAGCTGTTGTCTAGCCATGTCTCCGTTATCCCAACCGTATAATAATTTTCTTTCAACAACATTATTTTTAATTCCTCTATCTTGTTGGTGAGGTTTCTGGCATTAGTGTACATGCACTTTATGTATTTGTCTGTACTTCTATTCCTGCTTAGTGTATTGACTGTCTTAACCTCTCTCCCATGACACCCCAAATTTTATTACTTATGCCCTGGTCACTATCTCTACTTTCTTGCATAGCTGTACAATAATTGCCCACCCTCCAATCTCTAGCTTAAACACTCCTTCAACCTTCTCACCATTTTTTCCACCAGCACAGCTGTACCATTCAGATACAGCCCATCTGTAGCGTTGAGCCAATAGCCAACAGAGAAGTCTGCCCAGTTCCCCAGAAACCCCAAACCTTCCTTCCTACACCAATTCCTGAGCCATTTTTTTACTTCCCTAATCTCCCGCTGCCTTTCTGACATGGCGCATGGTACACCCAGTATTTCTGAAAATACAACGTTCAAGGTCCTTAATTTAAGCTTACAGACTAATTCCTTGAGAACATCTTTAAGGACCTACCGACCTACCTCTAACTTCATCATTGTGCCTATGTGCACCATGGTCACTGGGTCCTCAACAGTCCCTCCCAGTCACCTGTCAACCTGATCAGTGATATGCCGAACCCGAATGCCAGGAAGACATCGCACCATTCAGCGATTTTTGTCTTTGTGACAGATTGCCCTATCTGTACTCCTTATAATGGAGTTCCCCACTACCAGCACCTGTCTGGTCTGCCCTGCGCTCCTATTTCCCTCCTTACTGGGCAGGCACTCCCCCGTCTTTCAGAGCACATGCCTTGCTGCAGCAGTGCTAGTCCTGCACTGACGTCCTCCTCATCTGCCAACTTAGTAAACTTGTTGGGGTGTGCCAGATCAGGACTAGCCTCTCTGGCACTCCTCCCTCTACCTTGACTTCTGTCACCTAGCTAGCTGCCTCACTGTCCTGCAGCTCCATGCTACCATCCTCCACAGTGATCACCTGTTTAGTGAGCAGCAAACTCTTTTCCTTATTGTCAATGGATCTCAATTTTGCTAACTTTTTACTTATGTCCTGGGCTTCCCTATGCACAACATTTACACATCTGGCACAACAGTATGAACCCTCACACGACTGGCCAAGGATTGCATTAATGCGACAAGATGTACGCTGGATGGCATTGTCAATCATGGAGCACATATTACTAATGGGGATTTCACAAGTCAGAATAAATAAGTAAGTAAATGCAAACACTAAATTAATATGTTACTCCCTTCTAAGCTCCCTGAATGCACAAATTACACAATTAAGCCAAATCACACTTGAAAACAAATCACACCAGCAAGCTCTCATTCTCTCTGTAAGAAATAATTTATATATACAGTTGCTTTCATTTAGCTCCCATACAACCTGTAACTAACTGCAATGTCTGCACAGGAAATTAAAAAATGACACTTTTAGGGTATGTGCACATGCTGCGGATTTTGCTGCGGTTCCGCAGCGGATTTGGCTGCTGCGGACCCGCAGCAGTTTTTGCTGCGGTGTACAGTACCATGATTCCCTATGGGAATCAAAAACCGCAGTGCAGACGGTGTGGAATTTTCCGCGCGGATTATGTGCGGTATTTAATCCGCAGAAAGAATTGACATGTCAATTCTTTCTGCGGATTCCGCTGTGGTTTGCCGTCTCCTCCATTGAGGAGATGAAAAACCGCAGGGCAAAACCGCAGGCCAATCCGCAGGTAAAACCGCAGGTCTTTTGACCTGTGGTTTCACCTGCGGATTTTACAAAATCCACGCGGATGAATCCGCACCACAATCCGCAGCGTGTGCACGTACCCTTAAAGGGACATACTGTATAAAGTATTATTCAACCTTTTTATAGAAGGTATTTGAAAAAACTATTGCAATTTTGCCATATTTTTGTTGGTTTTGTTTGCAAAGTTCAAAATAAATAGCATTTTTTTTGTGTTGTGATACCAAATGTATATAGATTTTTTTGTGTAATTACATCGCAGCAGCATACTATTTATGTACAAGCAGTGTTGATAATGTCACAGGTAGAAGGAGGTCATAGTGCTCTGAGTTGGCAATCACAGACTACTGACGTGGCCGCTGGATCCGGGTGCTAAGAATCGTTTTGCTCAACTCTAAATGGAATTATTTTCAATCCCAGTTTTTAGAGCAGGGTGAACATTTTACTTTTTTCACAAAAAAATTACTTTGGAACCAAGATTTTTTTATTTTCACAAGGGTATCAGGAGAAAATGGACCACATAATTTGTTGTGCAGTCTCTCCTGAGTACGCCTATACCCTGAATGTGGGGGAAAGCCACTGTTTGGGCACAGGGTTCAGAAAGGAGGGAGCACCATTTGACTTTTTAAACGCAAAATTGGCTGGAATCAATGGCAGGCGCCATGTCATGTTTGGAGAGCCCCTGATGTACCTAAACAGTGGAAACCTCCAATTCTAATTCCAACCCTAACACAGCGCTTACCCCAACCCTAACCCCAACACACCCCTAAACCCTAATCCCAACCCTAACCATAACTCTAGTAGGAGACAAAAGGACCGCACTCAACGGAATGTTGAAGAAGGAATGCTGGTTTATTGGCACATGCAATTCATGTTGACCGGGGGAGTGATAACAGAAGTGGAACAAGAGCTGTCAGCTCTTGTTCCACTCCTATTATCACTCCCCCGGCAGACATGAATTGCATGTGTCAATAAACCAGCATTCATTCTTCACAAGTCCGTTGAGTGTGGTCCTTTTGTCTCCTACTCTATTCATTCATCGCTGTGGTTTTCCAGGACCAGCACCCGTGGCTGCCAGCATTCAGCATTCCAAATACCGCACACCACCTGAGTCTACAATGGTAACAGCTGTGCCATCTGCGTTTTTCTTTATCTTTACAAACTGTAACTCTAAACACCACTCTAACCCCAACACCACAACCCTAACCCCAGCACAACCCTAACCCTAGCACAACCCTAACCCTAGCTCTAACCCTACCCCCAACACTATCCCTAGCCCCAACCCTAACCCTAGCTATAACCTAACTATAACCCCAACCATAACTCTAACCCTAGCCCAACCCTAACCCTAGCTATAACCCCAACTATAACCCCAACCATAATCCTAACCCTAGCGACAACCCTAACCCTAGTTATAACTCCAACCTTAACCCTAGCTCTATCCCCAACCCTAACAATAGCCCCTAACAATAGCCCCAACCCTAACAGAAAAATGGAAATAAATACATTTTTTATTATTTTTCCCTAACAAAGGTCGTGATAATGAGGGGGTTGATTTACAATATTTTTCATTTTGATCACTGTGATGGGTCTATCACAGTGATCAAAATTAACCAATAGGAAAAATTTCCTACTGTTGCCAGGTGCCGGCCGGCAGATCTCAGTGGCCGCACTGCGCATGCGCCTGCCATTTTTTTCTAGGAAGAAGATGCCGGCGGCCCAGGGGACATCACCTGGGGATGCAGGAGAGTCCAGGGACACCGGAGATACCAGGGGACCCCATTTCTCTCTCCTCTGATGCGCTTGAAATTAAAGGGGAAATCAGAATTTTGTTTTTTGTGGTCGATGTTATTCCGGGAATAACGGCGATCGCAACACTGGGATCGATAATAACTGACCCAAATCATGTTCTCCGGGGTCTCAGCTACCCCCGGTAGCAAAGACCCTGGAGAAATTCCAACGCTGAGGAGCACTATACACTTATTTCTCAGCGCTATTAAAAAGCGGCGCTGAGGAATAAGTATTCTTAACTGCCACAGTTAAAAGGTGTTTTGGCCATCATTAAGGGGTTAAAAATTGTCCCAATAAAGATTACTCACCTACTGGATCCAGCCACATCACTGCACCACTGCCTGTTTTCCCTGCTGCAGTCAATCAGTGGCAACTGATCATCTTTATCTCTGTAAGCTGGGAAAAAAACAAAAAATGATGGGGCAGGTCCAGTAGGTGAGTATATGTTTTCTTGCTATTTTATTTTTGGTTCCCTTGATGAGTATTTGGTGAGTTTTTGATGTTGCAGATTTTCTGCATAATTTCTGCACCCATTAAGTTAAATAGGTTCCTTGCATTTTTTCCAAAAATCTGCAACATCAAAAACTTACCAAATACTCGTTGAAGAAATGAAGACTTAAGGCCCCTTTACATTTAGAGATGCACCAGCGATCACGACCACGATATGACCCGGTCAGGATCGCTGGTGCATCGCTAAATGGTCGCTAGTGAGCTGCCATACAGGCAGATCTCACTATCGATGCAGCAGCGGTCAGCGGTCGTCCTTACCTTTCAGACACGGCGAGGGTGTCCGTCTTCCACCCGCCTCCATGGCTCGCTCGTCGGCGCCAGCAGGAAGTCGACGACGAGAAATGGACCAGGCAGATCTCGCGCGATCAGCGATAGCCAGCGGGGGAGCTGGTCTGAGGTAAGTATCACATATAGCGATATCGCTAGCAATATCGCTGCTGCGTCACAAACTTGGTGACGCTTTAGCGATATTGCTAGCGATATTGCTATGTGTAAAGCCCCCTTTAATGCCACCCATCAGCGTATTTGAAATATAAAAGAATGCAATGGACAATACCTTGGCTAAACACATTAGATCAATGATTGGCAAGACAGGCTGGATGGACATTCTAATGTATATCAGGTTCTTCTGACCATCCACATAGTCTTGGCCACGGATGATTTTCACCATTCTAAATTAACTACAGAATCAAGTCCTTTGGTGTTTTATATGTGAAAACAAGCACTCCAACCCCTATAATGGTATGTTTCGAAATTTCATTGAACTTTCACTTTTATAAGAAGAATAGTACATTTGTCAGGCATCTCATAGCTAGACAAGGCACATTTTATGTTAACTATAGGTCGTAGACCTGCGTAAAGAGGTCATGGTTTTACAGAGGTCCACATATGAGGTGGACTTGATACATATTTTCATTAAACTATATGACCCCATTTATCATTTGCACTTTTTTGTTATTTTTGTTAAAAACAGTCTTCATTTTTGTCTTAAAACTTTTTTTGTGTTTTTTTAGACCAAAAAGTTGCATGCAATGCATAATGTCGCAAAAATATCTGGCATATATGAAATTATTCCAGGTGAGAACTCGAGCATATATGCACAAAAAATGTGACTTTTTAAATATCTCATTTATTTATTCAGTCTTTAGCCATGATTAAGTATTTTCAATACATTCAGTATTTGGTCAGTATTTTATATCAGTATTTGTAAGCAAAAACCACGTGTGGGTGACACTTTTCATTCCCTCCTCAATCCAAGAGTGCAGGCCCCAACCACGGATCTCAGTGCTGGTGATCTTGCCATTTATTTTCATTTATTTCAAAGAAAATATTGACCATATCCGACAGGAAATTTTTTATCCCAATCCCCTCATACCATGCACTGTCCTCCCTACCCCACTGCATCTAGCTCACTCTCTGTCTTTGAACCAGTCATGGAAGAAGAAGAGATCAGGCTCCTTGCATCTTCTCACACTACCACTTGCACCAGTGACCCTATTCCCTCACATCTCCTTCAGTCCATTTCTCTAGCTGTCACCACTCACCAAACAAAAATATTCAACCTCTCTCTCTTATGGTATCTTGCCCTGATCATTTAAACACGCCAGCATACATACAATACTTAAAAAAATCCCTCGAACTAAACTGTGCTGCTAACCATAGACCTGTCTCATTTCTAAACTCCTGGAACACTTGGTCCACTCCTGTCTAATCCGCTATCACTCTCTTCTTGACCCTCTACAATCCAGTTTCCACTCTTTACACTCTAATGAATCTGCCCTCAATAAAGTCTCTAATGATCTACTAATAGCAAAATCTAATGGTCACTTCTATTTTCTGATTCTACTGGATTTCTCTGCAGCATTCAGCACTTTGGATCACCAGCTCCTCCTCACTATCCTCCGTTCCATTGGCCTCAAGGACATCGCTCTCTCCTGATTCTCCTCATACCTCTCTGACTGCTTCTTCATTGTATCTTTTACTGGATCCTTCTCTTCTCCTCCTCCCCTTCCCCTTTTATTATAAGTTAAAGGAGAGAAAATACTACTGTTTCCCCTGACTAATCCGTACTGTATACAGCGATACGCGTGGGGCCATTTCAGTGTCCCCACACGTGCCTCTGCTCTATTGGATCAGCTATCCTCTGGTCCCTTAATTGGCACAGACGCACTGCCTGGACACCTTGGGCTACACCACTGCAGGCTTCTTCATCTGCCTTTATTGGCTGCACTTGTCACGACTGCAGCCGCAGACGTGGCCCAGCAGGCGCCTCCACGCCGACGGCGAGGGGCGGGCATCCCCCGGGGAAGCAATATGGATCCTCTATACCACAGAGGGGGACCCGGGCCTACCCGAACTAGGGAAGGGCAGCGTCCAGGATACTGTGGCAGCTGAGCATGTGGACAAGGACACGTAGGACTTGATGACACCGCACAGCTTCAGGTATAAATAAAGTAAAGTTTGCTTAAAGTAAAGTCACAGTACATAGACAAAACCAGGACACACGAGGTCATCAGGAAATCAGGACACACGAGGTCATCAGGAAATCAGGACACACAAGGTCATCAGGAAATCTGGACACACAAGGTCATCAGGACATCAGGGTCACCCACAGGACATCAGAGTCACCGGCAGACATCAAACGGGAGTCGTTTTGTTCCGGACATCCAACACGACCTACAGGCACCACTGCAGTCATCTAGCTCCAGGCAGCGGTCAACAGGTTCCAGACTGCAGTCGTCAGGCTCCGGGCATCGGACCTAGGAAGGAACTCAAGCGTGATGGTGCTAACACCGCAGGATTGCTGGGACTGCATGGAGCTAGCACTGCATGGTAGTCAGAGCACAGCATAGTAGATGCTCAGCAGGAACACCGGTTACAAGAGTCCCAGAGTCACTGAGTGCAGGGCTCCAAACACAGAGGGATTCCAGGGACACAACATAGCAGACAGTTCAGACATGGTCAGGTACAGGATAGGTACAGGATCAAGGATTCAAGCCAGGATACACCGCCGCCAGGGAGAATTTAGACGGGGTCAGGTACACGACAGGTATAGGATAAGGGATTCAGATCCGGATATACCACCTCCGGAGCAGGGCGAGGGAACAGGACAAAGCAGGAATCAAGGCAGGGAATTTGGTACCATAACCGAGACAGACGAGGTCCACAGACACGAGACACACATGGCAAAGTCCAGCAGCAATTGGCTGGGGACAGCATTTCAAGTACACACACTAACCCTGATAAAAGCAGGGAAGGTGTGGCTGCGCATGCCCTAAGCACACACAGAAACCACTGAAGCACAATCAGTGCAGGAACTGCAGCTTAGTGCACCTGGCCATGGCTGCCAGCCAAGACACACGTGGAAAGTCATGCACCAGCTGCAAATGACCTCACAACCCGCGGACAGCTTCCACAGCGGCGACCAGGGACCGCACATGTGAACGGTCAAGCAGCAGAGCAAAGACCTAACACCACATGTGCAGCTACGCAGCAGAGCAGGGAACTGAGCAGGCTCCATACAGGTAAAAGCCAGCAGTATCCCAAGTCAATTAGGGGGAAAGGAGTAAGGGGTTAAAGCAAACACATTCATTGTCACGCCGACAAGCAAATACAGACAGAACGGCGTGACAGCACTTTGCTGATGCTAGCAGCCTGCATACACCACGAGCCCTTCTCGTTGGGTCACCCTTGGTAACCTTGCCCTTGTTTTCCTTATTCTGCCCAGGGGGCCTGTTTATTGTTGATCTTTTGCTTATCTTAGCAGGAGTCTTTTTCATAGGAGGCTGTATATTTATTATATACCCGGATTTGGTTTATAGACACCAAGTTGTGTTAGATGATTTATTACAAGGATTGATATAGGTTTACTGCTATTCATGGGTATTATATCCTGAATGATCACTTGTATGTGCCTTTGTCTTCTTTTTCATTGCTGTATGCAGAGCAGGGCTCGAGTGGTTCGACCGGCTTGTTTTTTTAATTATGTTTTAACTGTTTTTCTCATTTTATTGTGTGCTAATAAAGTTTTCTTACACGTTTATCCTTTGACTCTTAGAGTGCATATCTTACAGTAGTGCTTTCTCTCCCTTAACTTATATGCCTACTTTTTTACTACTGGATATAGCACCTGTTTAGTATATTGTTCACTATTATAGTGTGCCCTTTCCTCTATTTAGATACTTCCCCTTTTATTATACTTTTCTACGGGGCGGTCCAATCCTATGGGCGTTGCTGGTCTTGATCTGGTGCCGTCCCCCTTCTCTGCCTCATGTGAATGACACGTCTTAAGTCATCAACACAATTTTCAGCATCATGTTTCTGCGCAGGAGTATTTCTCTCTTCCCTGTCAAGGACAGAGTAAAGTACTGAAGTGCATACGCGCCGGAACTCTTTGGCCTTTTTCTGTCAAGGTTCCTCAAGGATCAGTCCTAGGTCCCTTCTCTTCTTCTTGTATACTGCCCCTGTTGGACAAACAATTAGTAGATTTGGTTTCCAGTACCATCTCTGTGCTGATGACACCAAATTATACACCTCTACTCCAGACATCGTGCCTGCTTTATTACAAAACACCAGTCATTATCTTACAGCTGTCTCCAACATCATGTCCTCCCTGTATCTGAATGTTATAACTTTATATACTCTGTGTAGTGGAGGTCAGTGACGTGGATCAGAAAAGAGGCCTGAGCTCATAGGTTTTCAGTTCTGTAGTATTTATCAGAATCAAGCAGGTTTACAGATAAGACACAGCAGGGTAAAAGCAGATGAAGATAATAACGCAGTGAGCAAACGTACAGACCGTGGAGACGTATGAAGTCCAAGTTGCCAGATACAGAGACCTGGAGAGCAGGCCAGGCCTGCTAGCAGGAAACAGTCCTTGAAGTGGAGGTGGGTGCAGAGCTGATCCTGAAGAAACAAGTCTTTACAATGAGACCAAGATTCACAGGCAGGCGGGGTATCCCAAGGTAACGAAGAGACAAGCTAGGTAGCAGTCCTTCCAGCTTGATAACAAGTCCAAGAACAAGTATACTCAAGCAATGAGTAATCATACAGAGCATCCTTATATACAGAGCAGACAGGAACAAGAGAGATCAACACAGGAAATAAGATGGCCCCCATTCAGGCTCGTGACTCCATCTTGGATGAGGGCAAAAATGAACTAAACTAAGGGCAAAGCAGAAACTGAGCGACAGACATAAGGCAAGGATTTCAGAGAAACGGATATGCAGGCCAAGTCCTTACACTGAAAGTGAACATGTCAAAAATGGAACTCCTTGTGTTTCCTCCCTCCACTAACCTACTTATGCATGGAACACTGCCATTTCCATGTGTGGTTCCACCATTACTTCTCAGGAACATGCCCGCTGTCTTGGGGTCATACTTGATTTAGATCTTTCATTCACCCCCCACATCCAATCACTGGCTCGCACTTGTCATCTACACCAAACAAAAACATTTCTAAAATTTGACCTTTACTTACTTTCGACTCTGCAAAAACTCTTACTTTAGCTGTTGTTCATTCTCGTCTGGACTATTGTAACTCTCTTCTAACTGGTCTCACTCTCCCCTCTCCAATCTGTCTTAAATGATGCATCCAGGGTCATATTCCTCAAAGACTGTTACATTGATACCTCAACCCTGTACCAATCATTGCACTGGTTACCCATCCACTCCAGAGCTCAATATAAACTTATCACTCTCACCCTCAAAGATTTATGTGATTATTGACATACTGTAATGTCTCTTATTGTCTGTACAAGTCCCCTCTATAATGTAAAGTGCTGCGGAATATGTTGGCGCTATAAAAATAAAATAATATTAATTATTATTATTATTATTATTATTATTATTATTATTATTATTAAAAATGCAGAAGTGGTGATGGCTTCTATTATAATTTTCCTCTGATTGTTCTATTCCTTATTTTGACCACCAATTGAGAACTATTCACTCCAAACAATTGCAAAAATGCCATGATAAATCAGGCCCTATATATTTTTTTTATTTTGCACCTAATAGCATATAATAAAATAGCATGATATGCAACAAACTATGCTTGCAGTAATTGACCAAGAAGGACCTGAAGAACAGATAAAAATAATTACTCCTTATCTTCAATTACATTTTACAGGTCAGCATTTCAAAGAGTTTGTT
Source organism: Dendrobates tinctorius (assembly GCF_039654945.1). Taxonomy (NCBI): domain Eukaryota; kingdom Metazoa; phylum Chordata; class Amphibia; order Anura; family Dendrobatidae; genus Dendrobates; species Dendrobates tinctorius. Next base: position 52,106,677 of record NW_027361738.1, on the reverse strand, counting down.
TGCTGCGCCTCTTATCACCTGTCAGGGTACTCGGAGGAAGATCAATATAATTAACGATACATACTACTTTAATTAAAAGCAGAGGAATGATCATTTAATGATAATCCCTGAATTATCTCTGTTTGTAATATATATATATATATATATATATCAGAGGGATAATTGGTTGAGCTTTGTGGTGCTTTGTAGTTTCTTATTCCTCGCCGAGCAGAGACATTTTATGTAACACAATGCAAGGAAGATATAGAATACTTAAGAAAGTGACAATTTTACTTGATCCTGATGGACTGTGCAGAGCCACAGGAATCACTTGTTATAGAACATACTATTACAAGGGAAGTTATAGCGAAGGAAAGACACCACTAACACCACTATTACACTGTCAGTGCAATGCACAGAAAATTATAACGAGGGCTGTTAAATACAGGGTTTGACTATAGTATGGATGAATTTCGCGCTGCAGATCCTCATTATACCATCAGTCATCATGCCAACTTTTGGAATCACACACAAAAAAATTCTCTTTTTTTAGAGAATTCATACATTTGATAAGTAAAGAAAAATAATCGATAAATAAATTATCGAGGAAAGTATCAGGAGTGATTATATTTAAAGAGAGAGAACCTTTCCCCACTTTGTAGCATGTTAGGCTGAGTTCACACGTGGCATTTTTTTCGCGTTGCCGCGGCGGTTTTAACCGCGAGATCTTGCCGTGAAAACGCAAAAAATAAGCATCCCATACATTCCTATGGGATTTTGCTATTCTGTGCTAATACTGCGGTTTTTACCATGACGGAATCGCTTTGCGGTAAAAAACGCAGCATGCTCATTCATTTCATGGAATCGCGGCAATCCCGCACCCATAGGAATGCATTGTTCTGCTTACTTTCTGCATGTGGCTGTGCACACCATGCGAAAATTAAGCAGAACATTTGCGGATGGTACCCACTGTCCGGAGGAGAGAAGACTGTCCTCCTGGCTTTGGGTACCATATCCCTGTAAAAAATAGAATTTAAAATAAAAAATATTGTTATTCTCACCTTCCAACGTCCCGCGCAGCCTTCCCGCCTCTCTCCAAGCTCCCGGTCCCAGTAAGCCTTTGCGAGCGATGACGTCCGCTCTCGCGGGATCGCGAAGTCTCGCGGTCATTCGCGCGACGTCATCACGAATGACCACGAGACGTCGCGATCCCGCGAGAACGGACGTCATCGCGGTAATTGCCGCAAAGGATTACTGGGACCAGGAGCGTGGAGAGAGGCGGGAAGGCTGGGCGGGACGTCGGAAGGTGAGAATAACAATTTTTTTTTATTATTATTATTTACATTCTATCTTTTACTATTGAGGCCGCATAGGCGGCCTCAATAGTAAAAAGTTGGTCACACTCGTCAAACACTATGTTTGACGAGTGTGACCAACCTGTCAATCAGTTCTCCAAGCGATGCTCCAGATTGCTTGGAAAACGCTAGCAATTCTGCAAGCTAATAACGCTTGCAAATCGCTAGTTTTTCTGCGGGAAAATCGCAGGAATTTAAAATGCGATTTTCCCGCGGAATGAAATTCCGGAATTCTCGCGGTAATTTCCGCGAGAGTTCTACTACGTGTGAACCCAGCAGCAAATCAGCAATAGAGAAATAACATAAAACATAACTTTTAATAATTGATGTAAAAGCTACCAAAGATAGTAGTGCAAGTAAATCACTAGATCAAATGCCACAGATCATAATGGGGGTAACTGTATAAGTCTCTGTAACAGATTACTACCAATATATACATGTGGCTATTCCAAGTCCAAAAATTTGAAGAGATTGGACCAAAAAGGTACTTGGACTAAATCAATGAAAAAAAGGCCAAGTAAAAAATGAACAGTTTCCTTATCAGAGGAACTAAAAAGACCTCTACCCTGTAAAGGTTATCAAGGAATATGCCTATTCATGTATATAACAAGACATCAAAATAATAAGGCCATCAACATAATGTGAAAAGGAAAGATCTCACCACATGAAGATGGAGGATGTCCAGGATCAGATGTCCCATCAGAGTCATGTCAGGTCAGGAAGAAAAGGGGGTTCACCCTATACAAGCCCTGTTTGAGCTACAAATTCTGACACCCATGACTCCCGCCCTAACAAGGGCAGTCCACATCTAATCCCTATAAACCATAGCCCTACAAAGTCCCTGTGCATCCCGACGCGTTTTGTCACTTAATGACTCTTCAGGGGACCTATTAGCACAAATTGGGCATCATCACAGAGTATACAGGCTGCCTCCTAAGATGACAATGGAGTGAGGCAGACTGATGAGGAGGGCACTTAAATAAACTGCCAATCAAATAGAACACATCCACCTGAGATGACTTGGAACGCACGCCGTCCACCATTACCCCTTATGGGATGCAGGCACATGATGAGTGTGTTAATAAGAAACGCCCACCTCCTATACCTCATTCAAATCCAAGCAATAGTGTGTAAACGCCGGCGTATCCCGCGGCAAAGGCCGCCCTATTTCCGGTTGCGTCATACTGCCCAAAAGCAAGATGGCCGCCACACTTCCGGTCATGCGCACTCGTCGGTGCCAGCAGGAAAAATGGCCGCCATACTTCCGGTCATGCGCACTCATGTTTAATCAGTGCCAGCAGGGCGGAAGTAAAACGTGCGACAAAGGTCGCAATACTGCCAGAAGGCAATATCGTCATGCGCGCTTAAATCAGTCCGTGAGCCGATATTAAACAAGCGAATAGACAGATTATGCATCTCTAAAAGGCCTCAACCACAAAAATGATTGCGAAAAATAGTACCCAGCAACTTAAATCATGGGATGGATATTGTCCAAATCCAAAGGCCTCAAAAGAGCATTGCCAGAATCAAAATAAAACATAGGTGGAAAATAACAAAAATTCAAACTCAGAATATAAAGGTAGCAAACACATATATAAAAAAAGGGTATTTTACAGTATATACAAAGGAAATAATAAAAAACACACATATCAAACCCTAAATATAGCAGCCAAAATTGAGTTGGTCATTAAGCCCTCTTGGGGTCATGGTGTTCAAACAAAAGATCCACTTAGTCTCTTTTTGTAGAATGATGCGATCCCAGTTACCACCCCTTGGTGGTTTTTTTTACCCTTTCAATCCCCAGAAATTGGATGGAATTAACATTCCCTCCTTGACACTGATTAATGTGGCGTGAAATAGGGGTATCTCTCTTATGGATAATGTCTCCAATATGTTCCCCAATCCTACGTTTGAATTCCCTAATGGTTTTACCCACATATTCTTTGCCACATGTACATGTGGCCTTATAAATCACTCCCTTGCTGCTACAATTAATAAATTCCCTAATTTGATATGCCTGTCCTGTAACATTACTGACAAAGCCAGCACCAGGGGAAATGTGGGAACAAGCAACGCAGTGGCCACATCTAAAGCAACCATTCACATTGGTGGGCAACCAAGTTGTACGGGAAGGTCTGGTGAAATGACTGTTGACCAGCCGATCCTTCAATGAACGGCCTTTCTTGTACGTGATAAGAGGTCGTATCGAAAGTTCTCCTCCAACATCCTTATCCATTAATAACACAGGCCAATGTTTGGCCAGGATAGCACGTACATCACTTGCTCCATTATCAAAAGTGGTAATCAACCTCATTTCACCTACGTGTGAACCCAGCCTTAAACTGGCTATTACAAGATACAGATGTGGAAGAGCTGAATAAAATGTAGTTTAGTTCCTCTTTTTCTTTTTCTCCTCAGCATCTCACTCCTGCACAGGTGCACTTCTCTCTGCCAAATTCAGGGAAGAGCAAAGTACTACAGTACCCAGGTGCAGAAAAAGGCCAAAGAGTGCCACACTGCAGCACTTTTTGCTCACTGCAGTATTTTACTCTGCCCTCAACAGGGCAGACAGAAGTGCACCTGCACAGAAATGCAGGAGGCGCAGGACAAGAAGAGAGGAGGCGCAGGATCAAGGTCAGCAACGTCCATCAAATCAGACCACCCCATAGGTGAATATAATAAAAGGCATTTTTCTTATCTTGCAGGCTGGATTGGGGTCATATACAGTGGGGAAAAAAAGTATTTAGTCAGCCACCAATTGTACAAGTTCTTAGACTTAAAAAGATGATAGAGGCCTGTAATTGACATTATAGGTAGACCACAACTATGAGAGACAAAATGAGAAAACAAATCCAGAAAATCACCTTGTCTGATTTAGCAAGATTTATTTTGCAAATTATGGTGGAAAATAAGTATTTGGTCACCTAAAAACATGCAAGATTTCTGGCTCTCACAGACCTGTAAATTCTTCTTTAAGAGGCTCCTCTGTCCTCCACTCATTACCTGTAGTAATGGCATCTGTTTGAACTTGTTATCAGTATAAAAGACACCTGCCACAACCTCAAACAGTCACACTCCAAACTCCACTATAGTGAAGACCTAAGAGCTGTCGAAGGACACCAGAAACAAAATTGTAGCCCTGCACCTGGCTGGGAAGACTGAATCTGCAATAGGCAAGCAGCTTGGTGTGATGAAATCAACTGTGGGAGCAATAATAAGAAAATGGAAGACATACAAGACCACTGATATTGTCCCTCGATCTGGGACTCCACACAAGATCTCACTCCGTGGGGTCAAAATGATCACAAGAACAGTGAGCAAAAATCCCAGAACCACACGGGGGACCTAGTGAATGACCTGCATAGAGCTGGGACCACCGTAAAAAAGGCTACCATCAGTAACACACTATGTTGCCAGGGACTCAGATCCTGCAGTGCCAGACGTGTCCCCCTGCTTAAGCCAGTACATGTCCGGGCCCATCTGAAGTTTGCTAGTGAGCATTTGGATTATCCAGAAGAGTATTGGGACAATGTCATATGGTCTTATGAAACCAAAGTAGAACTGTTTGGTAGAAACAAAACTTGTCGTGTTTAGAGGAGACAGAATGCTGAGTTGCATCCAAAGAACACCATACCTACTGTGATGCGTGGGGGTGGCTACATCATGCTTTGGGGATGTTTCTCTGCAAAGGGACCAGGACGACTGATCCATGTACATGAAAGAATGAATGGGGCCATGTATCGTGAGATTTTGAGTGCAAGGGCATAGAATATGAAACGTGGCTGGGTCTTTCAGCATGATAATGATTCCAAGTAAACCGCTAGGGCAACGAAGGAATGGCTTCGCAAGAATCATATGAAGGTCCTGGAGGGCCTAGTCAGTCTCCAGATCTCAACCCCATAAAAAATTCTTTGGAGGGATATGAAAATCCGTGTTGCCCAGGGACAGGCCCAAAGCATCACTGCTCTAGAGGAGATCTGCATGGAGGAATGGGCCAACCTACCACCAACAGTGTGTGCCAACCTTGTGAAGACTTACAGAAAACATTTGACCTCTGTCATTGCTAACAAAGGATATATAACAAAATATTGAGATGAACTTTAGTTAATAACCAAATACTTATTTTCCACCATAATTTGCAAAATAAATCTTGCTAAATCTGACAAGGTGATTTTCTGGATTTGTTTTCTCATTTTGACTCTCATAGCTCAACGATCACTGGGTTTTGGCCATTGCAGCTGAAAAGAGGAAATCGGAAAACCAGGGGAAGAGTCTTGAGGAGATCATTTGCATATTCCCAGTGCCTTCTGGGATAAGTGAAGAGTCTCCGCGAGCTCAACGATCACTGGGTTTTGGCCATTGCAGCTGAATTTTGGCTCATCTTTCATCGTTTTTAAGAAATCTCAATATGGAAGAGGCCAGGAGCCATTTGGTGAGCTGCATTTCTTGCTACATGTTCACAGACTTACCAGTGGAAAAGCCAAACTTCACATGCCACAAATGCAAGCTTGTGTCCCTGTTGGAGGAAAAGTTGCAAAATCTCGAAGAGAGGTTAGCTACGTTGAAGATCATTAAGGAAGGTGAAGAGTTCTTAGACAGAGCAGAATTATCTCTTCATGTTACAGAAAGAGAAGAAATTCGAAGTGCACCTGAAGAAACAGAGGAATGGAGACATGTGACCCAGAGAAGCAGGAGGATCGGGAGGCAGTCAGCACCCATACTGCTCAGGAACCAGTACCAGGCTCTCACGCAGGAGAACGATGAAGAAACGCATGAAGATAGTTGTGGTCTACCTATGATGTCAATAACAGGCCTCTCTCATCTTCTTAAGTGGGAGAACTTGCACAATTGGTGGCTGACTAAATACTTTTTTTCCCCACTCTATACAGCATATGAGAACACTGTATTTGAGGGCTTACAGGTACAGGCCTTACCTCATACGTGAAAATCCTGTTGACAGGTTCCCTTTATCTTCTGCTAGGAGGCTTTAAGGAAGAAATTCCCAGTTATCCAAACCTAGATTACTTTTCGTTAGCAATAGTTGAGGCAGAGTATACTAAATTACAGTTCTAAGGTGGGACATGCAAAATGTAGTCAGGCAGTTGGAGTTCTTTCACAACGGGCAAGCAGAAGATGGGTAATTCTGGTAAGGAAACAAGTTGGGTAAATCCAAGAAAATAAAAGTTAATGGGAGATTTCCCTAAAAAAACCTAGTGTGGAAGCTGCTGAATATACGAATATTAATATTGATCATAATGTATATAAAGACACTGTGTACAATTGGTCCTAAAGTAGATGCAGCCTGCATACTAATGCTCTTTGGGATAATACCTCTGTATCTGGATTAATGTAGTCAGCTTCATTGGTGTCAGACAAGATACTTTTTTTATTAGATTAGTAAAAAAATAATTGTTTGCTCTCTTGCATAGGACTGTAATTTGTTAATTCCACCATATGAGAGTAGAATAAGACACACCCACTTGTATATATAATAGTGCTCACTTTCCTCATTTCGCATGGATGACCTTTTAGGCATCCATCTCAGAATGACACGAATGGAAAATGTATAGGAAAAGCTTGATCTTATTAAGACAGAATAAGTACATTTTATTTTATGGTAGTTCTCAGCTTTCTGCGGCTCTTATTAAATAGAAGAACACCATGAGTTTATTTGCGAAGGAGAACAAATCTATACATATTCTTATATGTGCAGAGGATGCAATCAACAATTCTAAAAGAATATTGGCATAATTTAAGAAGGAATATTTGTCTTGCATTTTTCGCGGTTTGCAAAATCTCAGTATTTGGCAGATTGTGATTTGTGACCTATCTGTGACTACTCTATATTTTTGCAGTGCATTAACTTAATGCATTAAAATAATCAGTCACCTTAATCTAATTGCTTGTCCTACTGTCAAATTAATTTTCGATAAAATGCTGCAAAAAAGGAGAAAGTACAAGAAGCAGAATGCACCAGACTGTACTCAATGGTCTGCAAATAACAATTAGAACAAAACTGTGACAAAGAGTAGTCCAGGGACACAAATGACAATCACAGCAGGGTGTAGTGTGATTACTAGATTTTAATTTTTTTTTTTAGAATTTCTAGACTCCACCCAACGCTTTCACTTGTAATTCCCATAATAACTGCTCATTTTAAACAGACTGTGTATAATATCTAAAGCATGAGTATGATTTTTACTTTATTGGTTAAGTATTTAACATTTATTGCTTGAAGGGGTTATCTGGGGCTATTTTATTCCTTTGTCATGGAACTAAGAACTGACAGGCAGGTAGTTGCTAACTACCTACCTGTTCTGACCGGCATTGGCTTAGAGGGGTTACAGAGCACTACTGCTGGAAATTCTGTTGCTTCATTTTACCTCGCATCAACAGAACTGATAAAGGATAAGGGGAATTGCCAGATCACCTAAAATAGTAGTCAAGTCTGCATGGAAAACAAGATCCACCCTTTCATATGGCAAGTGGGGAAAACATGAAGAGAAAAATTTCAGCTCTTGTTAAAAAAATTCTCAAGACTTTTTTCCATATTAGGCTGTGTGCCCACGTAGCGATTTTTAAGCGTTTTTGCAGCGATTTTCGGCGCGAAAATGCTGCGAAAACGTTTAAAAATCGTGTACAGAACGCCCCCCATGCATTCCTATGGCATTCCGCACATGCTGTGCTAATGCTGCGCTTTTTTCCCCAGCGGAATCGCATCGTGGAAAAAATCGCAGCATGATCATTCTTTTGTGCTGGATCGCAAAGAATTGCCGCGATTCCGCACCCATAGGAATGCATGAGAATTGCTTACTTCCCGCATGTGGCTATGCCCACCATGCGGGAAGTTAAGCGTCTCATGTGCGGTTGGTACCCACGGTGTGGAGGAGAGGAGACTGTCCTCCAGGCCCTGGGTACCATACCCCTGTAAAAAAAGAATAAAAAATAAAAAATCGGGGTATATTTACCTTCCGACGTCCCGCGCTGCATTCCCGGTCTAAGTGTTCCCAGTAATGCCTTGCGGCAAGGCCCTGTGATGACGTAGTCCCGCGTGACTCTATCGTGACTCTAGCGTCATCAGGCCGCGCAGGCGGCGTGATGATAATCACGCCGTCTGTGTGCACTGTGCTCTGCTGCATATGGAGGGCTGCATAACGCCTTTCCTCGGCACCTCGTCCCGCCAGCGATTACAGGGCCCGCCGGCATTGAACTGCAGTGCAGTTCATGAGTTCAATGTCGGCCTGGCGGGGGGCCGGATAAAAGTCCTTGGTGGGCCGCATGTGGCCCGTGGGCCGTAGTTTGAGGACCCCTGCCCTAAAAGATCCACAATAGAGCATACATAATGAGTTATCTAAAGTAGATCACACAAGCGCATAATAAGTGGAGTCAGACACCAGTGTGAATGCCAAGTGCCCTTGAGATGAAACAATAGATAGGTAAATACTCCTTTAAAAAAGTTTTATAAATGCAGGCACAAGGTCTGTATTATCAGTAGAGCCAAGAAAAAGGAGAAAAGGCAGGCACAATAGGGGAGAAGAAAAAGAGCCACTAATCCCTAACTAAAGTGCGGGGCATAGGGCAGGCAGGGTACATAGTACATGAAGGTGCTTACCCATGTGGGTGAATGTGCACAGTGATCAGCCAGGACTGTGCCCCAATGCACATTTCGCTCATTGGGCTTCCTTGTCCCCCGAGTATTTACCTATCTATTGTTTCATCTCATGGACACTTGGCATTCACACTGGTGTCTGACTCTACTTAGTATGCGCTGGTGTGATTTACTTTAGATAACTCATTATGCATGCACTATTGTGGATCTTCTAGGGTATGGTGCCTGTAGTATTGTGCAGTGTGACTCAGTTCAGGTTTTTTGTATCCTCACCTATACTTCACTGTTGTTACTACTTTGATCAGCTTTTGTGTTTTTTGTGTTTTCTGTCTATCTCTTTTGATTGTGCAATAAAATATATATTTTTAATTTAAAATTGTATTATCTTTGAGGGTATTATGCTCCTTTGTTTTTGTAGGTTTCGATAAAACAGATATTTGTTCTTAGAAATTGAGATTGCAAAAAGAATAGAAAAAAACACAATGATTAGAAATTATTTGGTCCACATCATTATTCCAAAAATGTCTTTTGATAGTAAGATTACGAATAAAATGTTTAATGTTTAGGAAAGAAAAAAATAAATCAAAATCTTGGTCAGGGATAAAACTAAGACCATAGGAAAGAAGTTTTATCTGTTCAGATGTGAGTATGTGTGAAGACAAATTGAGAACATTAGATTCAGTATTTAAAATTGAAGGTGTGTTGAGCGATCATTCCTTGTGTTTTTCCTGTGTTTCCTTCCTCCACGTCTTTCACGTTTTTTTAAAAAAAACAAAAACATTTCTGCCCTTGGAAAATGTAGATAATTTGCTATGGCAAGAGCCATTATTGTGATAATCAGAATCAGAATACCATAATTGGAAATGCAATCTGACATATAAGGGTTGGAAGAGCTGAAGCTAACATGATTGCCATGTGATGTGTTATGATATCTCCTTTTCTTTAAAATAGATTTAGGAGTACGAGGAGCTGGATAATCTCTGCTCCAATCATACATACGCTAAGTTGAATAATGAGTGTCCATTAGAGGTGTGTGAGGTATCATAGGATCATTCATATCAAACATATGAGCAGTTCTTTCATACGTTGTTTTTGGGATTGCAGATGTCATAGCTTCTGTGATGCTAGTCACTTCTCATGGCCAAGCCTTGAGTCAGGGTGGTCAAGGAGTCCAAGGTCAGAAGCCAGGAGGCTATGTCATATACAGAAAGAAGAGACAAATGCTTAGTCAGGTAATGTTCAAGGTCAGAGCACCGGAAGGATAACGGATCAGAGTTGAAAAGGTTAAACAGGTGGATGGTCAGAACGAAGTGCAAGGTCAGGCAACAGATCAAGCATACAGAACTCAAGGCACAGGAAAGTACAAATCTCACATGCTGAATGCACGTCTGGCAGAGATCTGGGAGACACAGCTCAGTAAAGAAGCATGGCATTTAACTGGAATATTGAATACATGGAGACAGCTGACACCTAACAGTCTCAGATTGGATAGCTGAGCTGTCAATCAACACAGCGACAGCTCAGCACGCTCCTGTACCAGATTGGATGGACAAGCTGTCAATCAATGTACCGACAGCTTTATTACACCCTTTTATCAGATAGGGTGGCCGAACTGTCAGTAAAGCCCCCGTCACACCCCCTGACGAAGGAGTTATATACCGAAATGCGCGTCGGGGTGCGTTGTGCACGTGTATCATCCTTCCCAGGTACTTGCTATATTGTATCGCATTATTATATTGCAGCACGTCCATGTGTGGGGCCTATATTATTTGCACACTTTGTTACTTTTGCTAATTGGCACTTTTGAACTTTATATATCAATGCATTTTTATTCAATTGTGTGATTTAATCTCATTGTGTTTCTTTCTTTTTATATATATGTACTGAGATTTAACATTACCACCTTATATTGAAGCACTTTTTTTGCACTAGTCACTTTGTTGATTATTAGTCACAATTTTTTTGCCCCTATGGCCGGTGTTGATTTCTTTCCTTTTATATACTATTGATAATATATACATTTTAGTACTCTGGTGATTCCATATATCAAAAAAAATGTATTTATTTGTGTATGCGCAACCACTTTTTCATGTAGATTAATACTCATTTACCTATATTAATAAAGGTATTTTATCTTCCTCAATATTGTTTGGTTTTATGGCACATTAATTAGCTCAAGTCGAGAGGTCCTTTACTTCTGTTATACTCATTAGAATGGTTTTACCATTCAATTTGACACATCATTGAATAGTGGTTATTATCATATTATTTATTACCAAAATATTAGATTTTAATATTATTTCTTCATTGGTGTGTATTTTATATGTGTTGTGACTGTCACACAGCCACGACACATTCAGCTGCGGTGCCAAACAGCTGATTATCGGGAGCTCTCCAGGTAACCGGGTTCCCGATGCAGCTAGTCGGAAACCGCTAAAACTATTCGGATAAGCACTTATCCGAAGCTATACACTCATCCCTACTTAGCACCACCATCATCATCTGAGTTGTCCCTCAGAAACTTGCAGTCCACAAAGGAACGTGTAACATCCATGGGCAGCAGGATGGTCCTTAGATCAGATCACAGTTTATCTTCATCCTCTTAGGTATCACTAAATCAATATATTTATTCAAATTTACAAATACCAGTTAAAAAGGATGTAACTAGAAGAACAAGATATAATAGGAGAGGAACCTGCCCATATTACCTATCAGTCTAGAAGAAAAATTCACAATCTAGATCCTAAAATATTGTACTACTTCAGTGGTCAAATCACTGTCCATATTCGTTTTTCTATCTGCCCGTCACATAGACCCATCTACTACTTAGGAAGACACGAGTGTTACAAAAGGCGCATTTTAGTTAGGTGGGGGGACTGTTGCATTATATTCATTAAGAGCCAGGAGCCTCAAGTTACAATTCTACAGACTGTAAGGCAAAATTTGTAGTGGGGAGTCCAACTTGCCTTGTGAAATTTATAAATTTATAATACTGTCTACTTAATAATATGGATTGATGACCCCTTTATGCATTAGTGTTTGGTAGCAAATATAACCTCCACTCTCCCTACTGTTATGTCCCTACTATTATCCCATACTGTACCTTCATGTGCTTGTATACATAGAGGTTTTTACACTTTGTATTTGATTTAGGACTCTATGCTTAAAGGATATTCTTCCTAGTATTGCTTCTAGAGAAACATATGGTGTCCCACAAAGGCCCCATATGATAAACAGAGCACTACTGCAATTAAAAACCCTTAGGAACACTATGTCCTGCCTCACAGGGTCTGTACATTTAGAGAGTAGATATTCATGCATTTTGGGCTGATTATTTGTAGCACTGTTTAAACTTCTTATTCCAAAAGGAAAAAGCAAGAGAAGAAAATCTCTGATCTGAACAAACTATCAGTCTTTTACTCATGAAATCATCCAATATAAAATTACACTGAATATTCAGACGCACAGTGGGAACAAATCTTTATCTCCTGAGAGTTATATTTATAATGATGATTTATGTAATCGTAATTGAAAGCTGCAAACTCCTAGTGTTCAGCAAAAGTTTGTCATCTCTCTTCACCACACCCAGCAGTTGACAAAGACAAAAGGAGATGCAACTGAATTATTATATAGAATTACCATAATAACCCACTTACAATGTGAGTTAATTAATAGGAACCATGAATTATTTTACTTCACTAATTGTCGTGTGGAATGATTTCAGCACAGGGAGGGAAATGAATGACATGCCAAAACCACTCTCCCATAATACAAATAATTATATCTAGGGGATAGATAACTAGTTCTCGCTTCATATGTTTCTACAAAATTGTTCTTTGCTTTTCAGAATGCCAACAATTCAACGACAGCATTAAAATTAGAAGGCATGTCAATCAACTTAGAAACACTTAAATAAGACCAGGAACTGTGACTAAAAGCACGGGATTGTTCAAGGAAGCAAGAATAAAGATGTCACATTCAGCTCCATCACTTATATTATGCTTTCACTATCAAAAGTTAATTTCAATGTAATATATTTCCTTTTCTCCATGTTTTCTAAGGGCAAAATTAACCCCTTAATGGCCGCTTATATGCCCTTTAGCAGCGGCAGTTAAGGGCACTTATGCCTCAGCGCCGCTTTTTAACGGCGCTGAGAAATAAGTGTATAGCACCACCCAGAGTCGGAAATTCTCAGGCATCTCGGCTACTGGGGGTAGCTGAGACCCCAGAGAACCTGATTCGGGTTGTTTTTTACCAACCCCAGTGTGGCGATTTCCAGTAACATATTTGGTATCGCCATGTTCAAAATCGCCTGATCTATCTGGAACGCCCCCAGGGCCGGGAGCACTCGGTACCAGGCCGATCAGGCTCTTTTAAAGGGGAAGTGTGTCACGGTGGTGATGGTGACCCGATCCGTGGCCCTGGGTGTCCAATGTAGATGATGGAAGTTCAGATGAAGGGGGAAGATGGTAGGATAATTGCAGGGGAAAAGGGGAAATCATGACGCCACCTGTGGTATTCGGCTAAGGCAGCCGACGCTGCACTGCAGATCCTCTGGGATGGTGATAGGGCAGCAGAAATGGTGAAGCTCTCCACAGGCAGAGCTGTGTCCCAGGGCAGTTGAGCTGGTGACGGTGATGGTAAAATGTGGTGTAAAGCAGGCGAGATGTTAAGAACACGAAGGACACAGATGGGTGCAGTTTCAGAGTTTTTACTCACTGTTGTCTTATGTGCACAGGTGCCCACTTGGTACCGTGTCCTCCGGGTGAGGGGTCCAGCCAACTCCCAGGTAGATCAGAAACACCTGTTCAAGACTCCTCCTTATGTCTCCTCTCTAGGTCATATCTCTGCGCTCATCTCTCCCTTCCTTCCTGCCCTGCGCCTTCACAAGCAGTGTCCCAAGCCAGCAGCCATGTATCACACCGGGTGACGTGGTCAGGCCCCGGGGTCCATTATCCCTACTGCTGCCATTTTGAGGAATGTTTGTGGTTGTGGCTGAAGCAGTTAAAGTTACCTCAGTCTCCGGCTTTCTAGCTGAGCCTTGAAGTTCTCCACTAGCTTCAGGGGCCGGCTCTCCCACCGCGGCCTGGTCCTTCCCTTCCGGGATGCGGGCCCTGCGGGTGGATAATCGCACTCCCCATGCCCCAAAGACCATTTCCTTCCAGTCTAGGAGCATGGTCAAGATGTTTCTCTCTTCTCAGACCCTCAGTCCTGTCATGGCAATCTGGCTCTTACGCTATCCTGTCACCGACTCACTCTTTCTACACCAAACTATTTACCTCAGACTAGCTCCACCCACCAACTGTCACCTTTCTCTCTCTGATTGGATGCCCACAATCACTCCACTACCTAAGCTCCTCCCACTCTACCTACCTTCCACACTATCTCCCCAACACCCTCTCCTAACCAGTGTGTGTTGAGTGCGAGTGTTAGGAGTCCTGGGTGGTGATCCCTCCTTACCTGAGGGTGGGATACCACACTTCTGGATGAGGTGCAGTACCTCTGTGGCAGCCGGACCCTCAGGGGTGCCACATATCAATGTTAAAAAAGAATTAACCCGATTGCTAAACGGCGTAACGATAAAAAAATTCAAAAGGCCAGAATTACTTTTTTGGATCTCTGCTAAATTGCAATAAATTGCAATAACAGGTGATCCAAAGATCGTATCTGCACCAAAATGGTACTAACAAAAACATCAGCTCGGCGCTCAAAAAATAAGCCCTCACCCAGCACCAGGTCACAAAAAATGGGGACACTATGGGTCTCAGAAAATTGTGTCTTTTTTAACAAATTTTGGATTTTAAGCTTAAAAAAAAAAACTATACATGTTTGGTGTCTTTGAACTTGTAATGACCTGGAGAATCATAATATCAGGTCAGTTTTAGCATGTAGTGAACTTGTTAAAAAAACAAACATTTGTGGAATTGCTCTTTTTTGCAATTTCACCGCACTTGAAATTTTTTTTAACATTTTCCAGTACACGATTTGTTAAAACCAATGGTGTTGTTCAAAGGTACAACTTGACCCGCAAAAATCAAGCCCTCACATGGCCTTAAAAAGTTATGGCTCTGCGAAGAAGGGGAGCAAAAAATGGAAATTCAAAAACTGAAATGCCCATGGTCATTAAGGGGTTACCCTACGCCTGGACCAGCAAGTTTCTTTAGGTTACTGGTAGTACTTCTACCTGCTAACCTGTGGTCTCCTGTTCCCAACCGAGTTTATGTCCTGATCTTATTCCTAAGGCCGGGGTCACACTGGCGAGGAATACGGCCGAGTGAGAGGCGCTAAAAGCACGCATTACACACAGACCAATGATTCTCTATGGGGCAGCTCCCAACAGCCGTATATTTCTCATCCGTATTCTACGGTCCGTGCCAATCGCAGCATCCTGCGATTGTCAGCGTACTATGACCGTAGTACGCCAATGCAAGTCTATGGATGCGCAAAAAATACGGATTACACACGGACCACACATGTGACTTGCGAGAAATACGCACCCGGTGTCTTTTAGCAAAGGTGGCAATTCTGTGCGCTATACAGTAAACTCACACTGACAGTTTTAATAAAGAAACGAAAGAATAGATATATACACATAGAATACATATATATATATATATATATATACAGTATATATATATATATATATGCATTCTATGTGTCTATATCTATTCTTTGGTTTCTGTTAGAAACCCTGTCATAGGGCTCCATTATATGTCCATTTTGCAAGCCTGCGAGAAAATCTCGCCATACGGATTACATACGGATGCTTTCATGCGCAAAATACGCGACCACACCTTGATTACGGATGACATACGGAGCACTGTTTAGGGGCCATTCATTCGTATTACGCATGTAAAATACTGACCGTATTTTGCGTCGGTTAGTGTGACCCCGGCCTTAAGCCACATGCACACATCCAGTATTTGGTGATTTTTTTTACCCCAGTATTTGTAAGCCAAATCCAGGAAAAACATAATAGAAACATTTGCACCCCATCTGCATTTTTCACCCACTCCTGGTTTTGGCTTACAAATACTGGGGTAAAAAACTCACCAAATACTGGATGTGTGCATGTGGCCTTATCCTTTAGGAATGGCGGAACGCACTAAATAAAAATATAAATAAAATGCGTTCGCCGCTCGGGGTCCACCGTGCGGTAGATGGTATAACTGCTGCTAGATGGTGGCAGAGCAATAAGGCGGTAGTGTGCACAGGGTTTAGACGACACCCAGATGCACGGAGCAATCTCTGTTGAACACACAGAGCTGCAACAACAAAAGGAAAAACATAATAACGCTGAGCCTGTTAGAATCACAGGAGCTTCAGCGCTACACACGCGGTAAATGGTCACAGGAGTAGCCCAAGAAGGCGGTACTACTACCGACTAGACCTACCGTGACAACCGTGTGAATAGCGTTGCAACTACGAATGCACAAAGGGCTGCTACTGCAGCGCGGCGTGGATAGTGCTGCAGAGTGTCACCGCTGTAATGCAGGCACGATGTAAGACGCTAGCAAGTGTGCCTGATGAGCAATAGCGTGCTGGTGCTGGAACTGGCTATAACTCAATCCCTCACACAATCGTAATATCCAAGGATAGGGATTTCAAATGAGTCATTCACCAGATCATGCATCCATCAACATACACACAGCAGCAAGTATGACTATACTAGCGCATGGCGGACAAGCCATGCGTGCTTTTTATAGCAAACGGGACCTTCCGGAAGTCTCCAGATCTCGGAGCTGGACCAATGGAATCTGGAGCAGGACCTGAACACCTGACTCCCGAACTCCAATGGGAGATCGTGCCATGAGCATGCTCAGAGGATGGAAAGAAGGACTTAGCCTCCGGAGATAGTTGCTGCAAGGCAATCTCCTCTGCAATCTCCTCTGCAGTAGACAATGAGCAGGAGACTGCAGAATGTGAGGGTCTTGATTCCTGCCTAGTAATGGCAGAAATCTGACTCCTAACATTACCCCCCCTCCTAGGGCCCCCCTCCCTGAACCTTCCGAGCCACCAGTCTGTGCCCGACAGTGGCACAGGCCCCAGACTCGTCTGAAGGCGAGCCTGATGTCCTGGCAGGTGACACAGAAAACCGGGACACACGGAAGGCATCAGAGGAGGCAAGGTCGCCAGGTTTCAGAAGGGACACCTGGGAGACAATGGGAGCGGGAGTTACAGTGGAATGCCGCCATGTGTCGGCGACCGTCGCCACACTCCGTCTGGGAAGGCTATCCAGAGCACATGAGGTGCATGCCCGAATAAATCTTTTAACGTCCAGAGCCCTGTGTGGCCACCAATACAACCCAGCCAGAAGCTTCATGGTCTGCATATAGCCACGGTGGCCATCCGCATTGGACGCGTGTGCCCACGTGAGAATCTTAGGCCTAAGGCGAGGAGGAACAAAGGTCTCACCGACCGGCTCAAAGTCTGACCATTGCGGGGCGCTGTCATCCTGAGAAACAGTGTGTAGACGGTGACAACCGCAAATAGAACCTTGAGCCGGGTGCGTCTCAAGAATGGCGCGAGACACCTCCATGGGCTCTGGGGATAGAACCTCTGGCTCAGGCAGCTCTAGAGGCTCAAACAAGTTGGGAGCCGGAGTAACTCTCCGTTTGGAGTGAGCACGCTCCATGCCACGCTCCGAAAAACGGAGGTCAATACGGGTGGAGATAGAAATTAGCTCTTCCAAACTGGTGGGAATCTCTCTAATAGAGAGAGCATCCTTAACGTGCTCTGCTAAACCTCTCCAAGACACAGGGCTAAGGGCCTTATCGGACCACTGCAACTCAGAAGCCAGTGTCCGAAAAAGGACGGCATACTGACTAACAGAGAGGGATCCCTGGGACAAAGCAAGCAGCTGAAGAGAGGTGTCGTGCGTGACCCGTGGACCGAGAAAAACCTGCTTGATGGCTGTTAGCAAGTGAGCAGCGGTCCGAATCTCGGGGTCACCACGCTCCCATAAAGGCATAGCCCATTCCAACGCCTTGCCCGACAGTAGGGAAACAATAAATGCCACCTTGGCCCGTTCCTTAGGGAATTGCTCAGCCAGCAGCTCCAGCTGAATAGAGCACTGGCTGATGAAACCCCTACAGGAAGCGCCATCACCAGAAAATTTATAGGGCAACGGGAGGCAGGTCACTGTCGGCGCGAGGGAGGACATGGAGATACGGGCAACCGTGTCAGTAAGTGCTTTTACAGCAGCCTCAGTGGATTGCACAGCTGAGAGAGCCCTCTTAAGAGTAGCCAAGCGGCCCTCGAGCTGCCGCACACACTGCAGTAGTTGCTGCTGTTCTGCCATCACTAGCCAGACCCTGGTGCTAGTATAATGTTAGGAACGGCGGAACGCACTAAATAAAAATATAAATAAAGTGCGTTCGCCGCTCGGGGTCCACCGTGTGGTAGATGGTATAACTGCTGCTAGATGGTGGCAGAGCAATAAGGCGGTAGTGTGCACAGGGTTTAGACGACACCCAGATGCACAGAGCAATCTCTGTTGAACTCACAGAGCTGCAACAACAAATGAAAAAATACAATAATGCTGAGCCTGTTAGAATCACAGGAGTTTCAGCGCAACACATGCGGTAAATGGTCACAGGAGCAGCCCAAGAAGGCGGTACTACTACCGACTAGACCAATTGTGACAACCGTGTGAATAGCGCCGCAACTGCGAACGCACAAAGGGCTGCTACTGCAGCGCGGCGTGGATAGTGCTGCAGAGTGTCACTGCTGTAATGCAGGCACGATGTAAGACGCTAGCAAGTGTGCCTGAGGAGCAATAGCGCGCTGACGCTGTTACTGGCTATAACTCAATCCCTCACACAATCGTAATATCCAAGGATAGGGGTTTCAAATGAGTCATTCACCAGATCATGCATCCATCAACATACACACAGCAGCAAGTATGACTATACTAGTGCATGGCGGAACAGCCATGCGTGCTTTTTATAGCAAAAGGGACCTTCTGGAAGTCTCCAGATCTCTGAGCTGGACCAATGGAATCTGGAGCAGGATCTGAACACCTGACTCCCGAACTCCAATGGGAGATCGTCCCATGAGGATGGAAAGAAGGACTTTCGGAGATAGTTGCTGCAAGGCAAACGCCTCTGCAATCTCCTCTGCAGTAGACAATGAGCAGGAGACTGCAGAATGTGAGGGTCTTTATTCCTGCCTAGTAATGGCAGAAATCTGACTCCTAACATTATCTGCTTTTTGCCAAGACTTTTCTTTATGGTTCTCCTTCTTGTACTACTTATTGGAATCCATCATGTTTCAGCTGTTGCCAATACCTGGGGATTGCCTGTAGTGAAGTCCAGATCCATGGAATCCCTTGAACTTTTGTTACGACTCATTAGATTTGCAGCATATATGCTAGGCAGTATGTGAAAAATTTTAAGATTTGCTTTTGCACAGGCAAAATAAGACTTACACATTAAAAAACAAACATTTGAACGACTGATGTTTTGCATAAAAACTTGATTCAAACAGTAATTATTTTCCCTTTCTTGAAACATTTCCATAGATGGCCAATTTGGAAGCAGTAATTGGTACAAATTGTTTCTTCTTTTGCCCTTTCCAGTCGTTCGCCGAGTTTTATGATCTCAGCACGTTCCATGTCTAAAAATTCAGTCCAGAAAAATGTTGTTATTACGCTTTTCACTAAACCCAATCCACCGTTTCTCAAATATCCCATTTCTAAAATTGCATTTGAATAACAAAAATCCTATTTGGATTCTTCAGTCAGTGTAATGTAGTCGGGAAGCATATGCTGGGAATTTAGATTAGAATCTGCTAATTTGTGAAGGGTATGCAGAACCGTCCTGTGAAGGGTAAGCAGAAAACATGATGAGTAATTTATGGTGGTCGTCTTTAATTAGAGATGAATGATGGCCCAGTTATTTCCTGAGGAAATCAATGCTTTTCTGCTTTCAATTTGCAAATCTGTACAAGACGTAACAAAACTTTGGACACATTTCTGAAACGTTCATGTCAGTCTCCAATAAAGATATTGAATGAAACCTTTAATTACTTACTGTAAAATCTTTTATTTTTTTTTTTCCTGGCAAATTCTTTCTAAAGACTTTTCAGTCAAACATTCTCTTTACAATACTTCCATTTTGCAATTCAATAACGCGCATAATTTCCTCTGCTGAATGTGTTAAATAAATGTCTCTGCCTAAACGCTCCAGGGCAAGTTGAACTTATTATGTTAATGACTATTTGCCCTACTGAGCAAGCTTGTTCCATCATGATTCTGTAGTCTCATTCAGAAAGCTGAATAATGCCAATCTGCATGTACAAGCAAGCTGAGAATCAGCTGCACAAATTGCAGGGGATGACTGTGAGGCTTGAGTGATAGTCAGCAGCGAGTACAAAGAGTGCCAGAGGGAGACATTTTTATGGGATATACCAGACAATTCTGGTTTTGTCACACTTGTAAAGCAAGAATTATATAAGAAATAAATGTGATCAATAAATAGTCCTTTGATTTAGGTCATAATGGACTGATTATGTATAAGAATCACGCTCCTCTTCATTCAGTAAACTGCTTTAGCTTTTGTGTATATATTGTATATATATGCATAAACTGTGTGTGTGTAGATAGCTAGATATATAGATAGATTTATATATGGAGAGAGATTGCTATGTATAAATATACACTCGCATATAAATATATATATACTGTATATATATATATATATACTGTATATATATATATATATATATATATATATATATATATAAATCCAACAATGTAGACCAGCTCACTCCTGTGAACCACCTGGAACCTCAGCTGACCTGGTTAACTCCGTTGTGCCCGGATCAGGATGTAGGAGTCCATCCATACAAATGTGAACAACGGCAAAGCAAGGGCCAGCAATAACGTGAGCAATCCAGGATGCTGTTAAAAAAATTTTCTTTCTTTTTATTCATAAATCCATTAAAATACAATGGTCCAAGCAGTTCAAAACAGCAATAACGCAGGAAAGTAGTGCAGATAGGACTACGCGTTTCAGCGGTAAAACCCGCCTTCTTCACGGTCCAGAATCTAATCTGCTTTCCAAACATGGAACCTTATATACATCCCACTCCCATCAGGGTAATTATAAACATATGTGAGAGACTTAAAAACATGTGCTATAAAAGCAGATCAAACATATAAACTATCCACATATTGATCAGTATACAACGTGCATGAAGATTATAAAGAAAGGATTCAACATGTTGGAGAAAAATACAATCGAAATATCCAATAACCTGACCATAAAATTTGAGTGGTACAAAAACATAGAACAATAATATTAACCGGCATTATATAGTGCAAATATATCAATAGTGCATAATGATATCCAGGCGGTTATTAAAGCCCTGTGGCATGCGAGTCCCCAGCTCTAATATCCACCTAGTCTCTCTTGCAAGCACTTTTTTATGAAAATCACCCCCCCCCAATGGTTTTTTTTACATGCTCTATGCCCATAAAGGAGAAACCGCGTAAATCCCCATTATGTTTTTTAGAAAAATGTCGGGATACTACTGATGCACCAACCATAGGCAAATTACTAGCGTCTGATAGGTGTTTGCGGATTCTAGTTTTAAGGGGGTTAATCGTACAACCTACATATTGCATACGGCATATATTGCAATTAATTAGATACACTACATTCTCCGTATTACAGTTTATAAATATACAGTATATGCACATAACATGATCAATACAAGAATATATTGTCCATACACACACACACACACACACATACATAAATACATATATATATATATATATATATATACACATATATATATATATATATATATATATATATATACAGAGAGAGAGAGAGATCTGACTTTTTGGGGCATATTAATCACCTAGGCAGAATAACTATGCAGTTTTATTTCTTCCGTGCATGGTCAAACAGCCACACCAGGTAGCTTGCCACAATGAGACGCCCTCAGTCCATGAGATCTCAATGCAGAACTGTTTTTTCCACTGCCCCCATACCAAGTCATACTCACTGTCTGCCAACTTTTGGTTGGCTAACAGCTTTGATAGCTCCAGCTGGTATAGTGTGCAAACATAGCCTATGCTCCTCCAGACTATGGACATGGATTCCACAACCGTAGCATGTGTATCTAGCTCCAGGCAGCACCAACCCTCCTTCCCATTTCTTTGTCAGTGTCCTAAATACCCCAATCTGCCCCCACTCTCTCCTCAGGAATTGAGCCCAGCCGTTGGGAAAGCTAACTGTGAAGTGGCAGAGGTACGGTATTTTCCTTACATCGAGCACATCACTGCTGGGTGTGCTATCTTCATCCACATAGTGGGTCTAGTGGCTGGGAGAACGATGACTTGATATATAAATATATATTATATATATATAATGTGCTTTTAGGACTTAGTCTGCTTCAAAAACACCTGAACCCCTGCCAGCAGAGCTCAGTAGCTCAGAGTAGTTTGGTTTTCAGCACCATAGTACCAGGTTCAAATTCCACCAAGGAATATTTGAGGTTGCAGAATTATTGCACCTATTAGGTTTCTTGCGTTTTTGAGTGCATTTTTTTTTTTACACGCGTTTCATGTTTTATGTCATGTTTTTAATACAGAAGAAATCTGCATGTGGGGAATAGAGTGCACTATAGAGTGATACCCTAAGGAGAGAGAGTGGGTAACTGCTAGTTGTGCTGCTCACCTGGTTGATTTCTGACAGGCACAAATTCTATGTAGGTGTGAACAAAAAGCAGTTGCCACTGCCCCATGGCTGGTGGATAAATCCTCCAGGAGATATTGGATCCACTTGTATAAAACATGTTAGGTGGCCTGCGCTGCAGGAGTAAATTAATTTTTCATCAATAATATTTATAAGGTCTTTTATTCAAAACACGTTTCAACAAGGTACAGGCATCTTTATCAAGAGAAAAAAACAAATGTTTTAAATAAAGCTGCTTTGTTTTTAATACTTCTTGGTATTTTCTTTGACAAAAATGTATTGATACAGTCATATATTGGTTACATATTTTTTAGTGTGTTCCCAGGGTGTAAAAGCAACAAAAACTCATTTTAATTTTTTACCTGTGGGTTTTCGGGATCCAATGCAAGTTTAATGGAAAATTCTGCATAAATTAAACTCTGCCTATCCCCAAGCTAAATTGAAATGTTGTGGATTTGAACCATCCATCGCAGTCAGTTTACACACATTGGGTAAAAAAAGGCACAGTGGGCATGAGATTTTGTTGGAATGTGTTTGGTGCAACAACTCCTTACCTGTTTATGAGTGTTTAGTTGCTAGATTTGTATGCTGTTTATAAAGTTGGAACAATAAAAAAAAACTCCCAGAGGCTCACACAGGGATAGCATGTGACTATTTCCTGTATTCCTGTGTCTGTGTATGAGAGAAGCAGCCTGCTGTAGATGATGCACAGATAGAGACACACAAATGATTTATTAAGCATTTTGTTCCTGATTGTTTCCTGAATGCATTCTTGGAGAGTATCCTGAATAATCCGCTGCCTACAGATTTCTATAAATCCCATCCATTTTGCTGAAACTCTAAATGCGGAGTTTTTGAAAAAGCAAAATGTGCAGTATCAAGAACTTGCAAAAACTGATTGTGGGAACTTAGCTTTAGGGTCCTTACTCGTATGTGCAGGGTATACAGCTACTGACAGAACACTATGGTTATTTATGGGCATAGAGGGGTGATGATAATTTTCTTGATGGACAAGTATAGCCAAGAGGTTACATAGTTACATACTGTAGTTATTTAGGTTGAAAAAAGACACAGGTTTATCAAATTCAATCTTTCTCAGCCAGTTAGACATTCTCTATCGCTAGATTATTTATAACCCACAATTCCATTTGTTGTGAGTAAAGCATCCAGACCTATTCTGCCATTACTACCTCTTGTGGTTGGGCATTTCATAGTCTGACTGCTCTAACTGTAAAGAACCCTTTCCTATTTTTATGTTTAAGTCGCCTTTCCTTCATCCATAATCTATGTCTCCTGGTCCTTTGTAAGGTCTTCGGAAGGAATAATTTGTGTGCCAGTCCTTTGTATTGACCACAAGTGTAATTATACATATAAATGAGATCTCCTCTGAGACATCTTTTTCTAAGCTAAAAGCTCAACTTTTCCAACCTCTCATCATATGACAGGTTTCCATTCATAATAACCTTGTTGACCGCCTTTGAACTGACTAATTTTCTAATATTCATTTTAATATGTAACGCCAAAAACTGGATCCCAAATTCTAGATGTGGCCTTACAAGTGATTTATCAGGGGGTAATAAATTAATACATTGAGGTGTCACAAGATTTTATCTGTCTTTTTAAACACTGTAAAATGCTGTTTGCTTTTGCTGCTGCTGCTTGACATTGAGTACTGTTGCTCAGCTTACTTGTTACCAGATTACCCAAGTCCTTCCCCTGTTCTCTAGTCTTAAGTACATTTCCATTAATGCATCCGCAGTGCTCTACTCTACAATTATTACCAGTGAGTAGCATGATGGCTTAGTGGTTAGCACTGCAACCTTGCAGCGCTGGGGTCCTGGGTTCAAATCGCACCAAGGACAACATCTGCAAGGAGTTTGTATGTTCTTCCCGTGTTTGCGTGGATTTCCTCTGGGTTCTCAGGTTTCCTTCCACACTCCACAGACATACACAGCGTCGGACTGGCCCACCGGAGAACCGGTGGATTCTCCGGTGGGCCTTGGCATCTGGTGGGCCCTGGCACCTGCAGGCATACAGGGCCAGCAGTTGCCTAGGGCCCCCGCTGCTCCAGGGGCCCCCAGCCAGTGGTGTGTCGCACACCATGCAGCTGCTATGGGGGCCCCTGTCAGCGGGTGTCAGGAGGCAGGAGCCCCTGTCCCCGCTGCTAAAGAGAAATGAATATTCACTGCGAAGCAGTGAATATCATTTCAGGTCTCCACCCCCAGAGGCCCCGCCCCCAGCCCAGTAAGCTGCTCTGCAGACTACAGCTGTAAATCAGGGCCGGCGCCGCCCTCAGTCCTCTCTGCTCCTGACTCACAGCGGGTGCGCGATGACGTCACTACATCGCGCACCCGCTGTGTGTCTGGCAGAGGGGGCAGCTCCTGACACTGAAGCCGGGATCAGCGTGGGAGCGAGGAGGAGAGGTGAGTGTTGTGTTTTTTTTTTTTTTTTTATATATCTCTCGCTCTCTCTATCTGTCTCTCTCTATCTATCTATCTCTATATATCTCTCTCTCTATCTCTCTTATATCTATCTATCTTTCTATCTCTATTTATTATCTATATCTATCTATCTCTATCTATTATCTATATCTATCTATTTCTATATCTATCTCTATCTATCGCTCTATCTTTATATCTATCTTTCTATCTCTACATCTATCTCTATATCTATCTATCTATCTCTATATCTTTCTATATATATCTCTATATCTATCTATTATGTCTATCTATCTCTATATCTATCTATCTTACTCTATCTATCTCTATATCTATTATCTCTATATTTATTATCTATCTAGCTACCATCTATATCTATCTATCTTTATCTATATATATATCTCTATCTAATATCTATATCTATCTATCTCTATACCTATCTATCTATTTATCTATCCATTATCTATCTCTATATCTTTTCTCTGTATCTATCTATCTCTATATCTCTCGCTATATCTATCTTTATATCTATATCTATATATCTATCTCTATCTATCTCTATATCTATATCTATATCTATCTTTATATCTATATCTATATATCTATCTCTATCTATCTCTATATCTATCTCTATATCTATATCTATTTCTCTCTATATCTATCTCTATATCTCTCTCTATAGCTATCTATCTATATATCTCTATCTATCTCTATATCTATCTCTCTGTATATCTATCTATCGCTCTATCTCTATATCTATCTTTCTATCTCTATATCTATATATCTATCTATATTTCTCTATCTATTTATCTCTATATCTTTTCTCTGTATCTATCTCTCTCTATATCTATATCTATCTCTATATATATCTATTATCTCTATATCTATTTCTCTCTATATCTCTCTCTATATCTATCTATCTATTTATCTCTATCTCTATATCTATCTCTCTGTATATCTATCTATCTTTCTATCTCTATATCTATCTCTATATCTATCTATCTTTCTCTATCTATCTATCTATTATCTATATCTATCTCTATCTATCGCTATATCTCTATATCTATCTTTCTATCTCTACATCTATCTCTATATCTATCTTTCTATCTATCTCTATATCTATCTATATCTATATCTATCTATTATGTCTATCTATCTAGCTACCTCTATTATCTATATCTACCTATCTCTATATCTTTCTATCTTACTCTATCTCTATATCTATCTGTTATCTCTATATTTATTATCTATCTTTATCTATCTATCTCTATCTATTATCTATATCTATATCTATCTCTCTATCTATTTATCGATCTCTGTATCTATCTCTCTCTATATCTATCTCTCTCTCTATCTACCGCTCTCTCTATCTCTATCTATCTATTATCTCTATATCTATCTATCTCTATATCTATCTCTATATCTATATCTGTTTCTCTCTATATCTATCTCTATATCTCTCTCTCTATAGCTATCTATATATTATCTATATCTATCTATCTATATATTATCTCTAGATCTATCTATCTATCTATCTATCTATCTCTATATCTATCTATCTATCTCTATATCTATCTAGCTCTATATATATATCTGTTATCTCTATATCCATATCTATCTCTATATCTATCTATATCTATCTATCTCTATATCTATCTTTCTATCTAACACTATATCTCTATATCTATCTCTATCTCTCTCTTTATCTATCTATCTATTGATCTATCCATCTATCTCTATATCTATCTCTATATCTATCTATTACATCTATCTATTATCTCTATTATCTATATCTATCTATCCATCTATCTATCTAGCTATCTCTATCTATCTCTATATCTCTCTCTATATCTATCTATCTATCTATCTATCTATCTATCTATCTATCTTTCTAACTCTATATCTGTCTATCTCTATACATATCTCTATATCTAGCTATTATCTCTATATCTATCTCTATATCTATCTTTCTATATCTATCTGTCTCTATATCTATCTCTATATCTATCTCTATATCTATCTATCTCTATATATATCTCTATATCTATTTTTATTTATAGCCATCTATCTATATATATTTATCTCTATATCTATCTATATATGTCTATATTATTATTATATCTGTATATCTCTATCTATTATCTATCTCTATCTATTATCTATCTCTATCTATATATCTATCTCTCTATATCTTTCTATCTATAGCTATGTATCTCTATATCTATCTATCTATCCATTATCTATTTTCTATCTATCTCTATATCTATCTACCTATTGATCTATCTATCTATCTATATTTCTTTCTATATCTATCTTTATATCTATCTCTATCTATCTCTATGAATCTTTCTATCTATATCTATCCATTATCTACTTTCTATCCATTATCTACTATCTATCTCTATATCTATCTATTTCTACATCTATCTTTCTATCTATATCTATCTAACTCTATATCTATATATCTATATAGCATTATACCCTATGAGGGGGTGCATTATTCCCTATGAGGGGGGCAGTATTATACCCTATGAGGAGGCAGCATTATTCCCTATGAGGGGGGCAGTATTATACCCTATGAGGAGGCAGCATTATACCCTACGAGGAGGGCAGCATTATTCCCTATGATGGGGGCAGTATTATACCCTATGAGGGGGGCAGTATTATACCCTATGAGGGGGCAGCATTATACCCTATGAGGGGGTGCATTATTCCCTATGAGGGGGTGCATTATTCCCTATGAGGGGGGCAGTATTATACCCTATGAGGGGGTGCATTATACCCTATGAGGGGGTGCATTAAACCCTATGAGGGGGTGCATTATTCCCTATGAGGGGGGCAGTATTATACCCTATGAGGGGGGCAGTATTATACCCTATGAGGGGGTGCATTATACCCTATGAGGGGGTGCATTATTCCCTATGAGGGGGGCAGTATTATACCCTATGAGGGGGGCAGTATTATACCCTATGAGGGGGTGCATTATACCCTATGAGGGGGTGCATTATACCCTATGAGGGGGGCAGTATTATATTCTATGAGATGGCTGCATTATATTCTATGAGGAGGCTGCATTATATTCTATGAGGGGTCTACATTATATTCTATGAGGGGGCTGCTTTATATTCTATGAGATGGCTGCATTATACTATGTGAGGGGGCTGCTTTATATTCTATGAGGGGGCTACCCCAACTCCTGCTACATAATTAAGACATGTACAACCTTATATTATACCCGGATATTAGCGTGTTTTACCGCACAATTGGTGGTCTGGTATTTAACTCTATGCAGCTACATAGTGGGCCCCAAGAATGATTTTCTCTGGTGGGCCCAAGGTGTTCCAGTCCGACGCTGGACATACAGATAGGGATTCTAAATTGTGAGCCCCAATGGGCTCTATAAAAGTGAGTAAAAATAAATAAATCTGCCATGCAGACATCTTATTTGGATCCTATTGTAATATTAGACAATCCTACAACCTGCAGTAACCACTAAACCGCTTCATGACCAGCTCTATCCTCACCTACATTATCCTCATCTATCTCTTGTAGATTGTGAGCCCTCGCGGGCTAGGTCCTCTCTCCTCCTGTACCAGTCGTGACCTGTAGAAGTTAAGATTACTGTACTCGTTTTTTTATTATGTATATCCATCCTCGCATGTAAAGCACCATGCAATAAATGACACTATAATAATAAATAATAATAATAATACTCTCAAGCTCAACTTTACTCTCAATGCAATCCACAAGGTCATCAACAAAGAGAATAAAAATGATTGAGCCTAAAACTGATCCTTATGGTCTCCACTGCCCCCCAGTAATGATCTTTGTGGTCCCTACTGCTGATTTTATCTCTTTTAGAGAATTTACAACACTTTGCTTTCGGTTCCTTAACCAGTTTTTTTATCCATTTGCATATGATGTTCCTCTATGTCTGAAACTTAATTACAAGGCTGCTGTGTAGTACAGTATAAAAAGTCTTTGCATGACCAACATCAGCTGTGCACCCACCTCCTCAAAGAAACCCAGCATATTATTTAGACACAGTCTTTTCAATCCATGCTGGTTGTCAGTTATTAGATTATTCACTGCAATATATTTTTGCAGGTCTTTTATTATAATACCTACAAGATGGTAGTTGTCCTGATCCACCATTTTACTTCTCTTAAATATTGATACCACGTCAGACATCTTCTAATCTTGCAGCACTGAAAGTCTAAAAAATGAGATACATCGGTCTGTCAATTACTGAGCTCAACTCCCTCAATATTCGTGGATGAATGCCTTCTGGCCAGGAGGTTTTGTCAATATCTAATTTACTCAAATTCAGTCCCCTTAAGGACTATTATGTTTGGTCCTTTAGGACCAAGCAATTTACCATAACTTTTGCTATTGACAAGGAGTGTATTTTTCCATGACTCAGTTAGAAAATCATGAAATGTATTGGTTAGAAATGCTTTTTTTGATGCAGAGAAAGAGAAAAACAGCAATTCTGCCATTTTTATTTATATTTCTTTCAACTTATGGGCAAAAATTACCATTCAACTGTAGCAGAAAAAAATGTGACAATACCAAAATATATAGAGGTTTTTTTTTAATCATGCTGTTACTTTTTGCAAAGTAAATGTTTTGTATTGCAATATTTTTTCCCCTTGATCAAGTCATATTAGGTTTTTATTTATTTTATGTATTTACTTTTATTTGCAGGATGGCTCACGATTATTGGTGACATTATGTGGTACATATATCTTATTGTCTATTCATGTGTTGTGTGCTATGAATACAGATGTTACATTTTGTGTCACCTTATTTATAGTCTGGTGGATTGCAGCCTGGTTATGTATATATGTATTGTTAATAATATTATATATTGCACGTGTCACTTTATATCTAAAGCACTTTATGATAGTTGTTGTATATATATGATATTTTGCCACATTTATTATTATATATATGTTCTCTGGAAAGGACAACTGCAGATAATTGGATTCTTCATATATGTGGAATGCATTAGATGGATTATAGATTGTTACTTTATTCCTCTTTCTGATGTGGCACTATGTTTCTCCCTGGTGAGGTGTACGGCACTATGTAAACCGCTTGTGCGCATGCTCACGGATGTGACCTGGCTGGGAGTCCCGGCAGCGCTCACTGATGAGCTGTGCGTGTCAATTACAACAGCAGAGTTCCCTGTGACACGCTCAGTCATCGCAGCCCCAGATGTGACGTCACTTCCGTCTCTAACCCGGAAGCATGCGCTGCAATGAGCGGTATAGGGGACACCTGGGGCAGCGCGATATAAGGAGGACATGGAGACAGTGAACATCGCAACAGCCCCCAGAAGAAGCCCACACGAAACGCGCGTCGGGGCACAGTGTGCGGACGTTTGTGACAGTTATGGGTAAGAACTACTGACTGGGGATATGACCCACTGACAGATAGGTGAGGGATCACTGGGTCATTTGTACACCTCACTAGGGGGGATTTTCATACCTCTACCTGTCTTTGTCTGTGGGGCCTCATTTATACTGCAGCACTGGCTTTCTTTATATAAGTCTGATATACCCTACTATCTAAAATACTGCACTAGTGTTGCACTTTGGTCTCTCAGCTTTACACTCTGCCATAATATTGTACATTGATCATGTCTTAATGTGTGATGTAATTTATCTAGATGCAATGAATCTAATAAAATAATTGGGATATTTTTTTACTCATGGATTTAGACTCCTTTCTTTCTCTTTGTTTATATGAATACAGATGTGTCCACATTTACTTTTCACCATTTTTGAAGAGCTTCAGTGTCTCGTGATGCTAATTTAATGCATTATTGCAAAATGCTAACAAAACATTAGAGAGGATGCAACCTACAAAAAAACCATTGGGTAGGTCGCAACAACTTCCAAAAGAATATCACAAAATTATTTTTTGTGTGTTTCGAAGCTGGCCATCTTCTTCCACCATTCAGCTCAGAATATGTGGGACCACGAGTAAAGGTAAGGTTTCTGTAGTATATTGACTTTATTGTACAGTTGAAGTAGTAGGAAGGAAGGAGATGTAAAAGCCTTTCTATCATATTTCCCTTTCCTCTCGCATCCATCTCTGACTTTAGCCAAAAAATTCTTCATGTTTTGAACCCTCATACTTACAAGCAACCATTTAGGCCATGCAGGGAAGTGATAGAAAGAACTGTGTCTGACTAAACAGCAACTCACTTCTTGCTATAGTTTGTTATTGTTCCAAACATTTAAGTGCTCCATCTGATCACTGATTGGGAGAGCTCAGGTAATCAGTATGAACACAGATGTTTTCTGAGCAGATGGAGTCTTACAGATGCATTGCCTTGTTTCCACATAGTCGTAATTGTCAGCATTTTATAAAAACAGTGTTGTGCAAAAGTTTTAAGCAGGTGTGGGAAAAAATACTGCAAAGTAGGAATGCTTTCAGAAATGTAAGTGTTTCAAGTTTATTTTTTATCAATTAACAAAAATGTAAAGTCAATGAACAAAAGAGAAATCAAATCAATATTTGGATGTTGAATAATTCAAGTATTTATCCTTGGTAAATTATTTCCATTAACTATCATGTATGACGAGTAAACGGATAGACATCTTAGATCATTATTTAATACTCTCTTGACAAATTCTTAATCTTGGCTCGTGGGACATTCAGATAAGCAAAATGTGATGTAAAAATTTTAATGTGAACATTTGAGTAGACATTGTCTTCAAAACAGCATCTTCGTCTAACTACACCATTTTTGAAGGAACTTAGTAAGGTTGTTATTTCAAAAGTCTTGGAGAACTAATCACAAATCTTTTGTGGATGATGGCTTGTGCAAATCTTTTTGCCTCTTTATGAAATCTCAGACAGAGTCAACAATGTTATTGATATCAAGACTCTATTGGGGCCAGATTCTCACTTCCAGGACTTAGTGTTCGTCTTTAAACTGAATATAGTGCTTAATGACATTGGCTGTATGTTTGGGGTTGTTTTCCTACTGCAAAAAATTGGAGCCAAACACATGCCTCTCTGATGGTATTTCATAATGGATAATTATCTGACCTTATTTATCTGCATTGACAACACCATTAATCCTTACCAATTCCACTTGATCACATGTAGCCCCAAACTAGAAAGGACCCTTCAGCAAGATTCACTGTTGCTTCAAGATACATTAATGTACTGCTCTTGAGTCCGTTGGCGAACAAACTGCCTTATGTTATAGAAAAATATTTCAGATTTTGATTAATCAGTCCAGAGCCCCTGCTGCTATTTTTTTGTACACTAGCTCTTAGGCCTCTTTCACACATCCGGTTTGTGCCGTCAGGCACAATCCGGCATGTGTGTAAAAAAACGGATCCGGTTTTTTTTACCGCCAGATGCTTTTTTTTGTCATTGAGAAGCACATGCGCCGGATCGCGCCGCATGTGCTTCCGTTTGTTCCGGTTTTTACCGGATCCGGCTGAATTCCTCTGTCCGGCGGCCGGACAGGACGGGTACTGCAGCGTTTTTTTGTCCGGCGAAAAAAGCCGGACATGGCCGGATGCGGCCCTCCCGGCTCTGCGGGACAATGTTACACTATGGCACATTCCGGCCGCCGGATCAGGCTTCTACCTGATCCGGCCACAGCATGCACGGTTTTACCCTGTGCGCATGCCCGGATATCTCTCTCTTTCATACCCCGTTCTCTCTCTCTCTCTTTCATACCCCGTTCTCTCTCTCTCTCTTTCATACCCCGTTCTCTCTCTCTCTCTTTCATACCCCGTTCTCTCTCTCTCTCTTTCATACCCCGTTCTCTCTTTTTCATACCCTGTTCACTGGCTCGTGGATCCTTTTCTTCCCCGGCGACTCCGCA
Source organism: Dendrobates tinctorius (assembly GCF_039654945.1). Classification (NCBI taxonomy): domain Eukaryota; kingdom Metazoa; phylum Chordata; class Amphibia; order Anura; family Dendrobatidae; genus Dendrobates; species Dendrobates tinctorius. The sequence continues at coordinate 52,073,729 of NW_027361738.1, read as the reverse complement.
ACATAGCTGTGTCAGGCGCCGTAAGATGCGCCGCATATACTTCCGGTCCCTCCATTCACGGCTGGATCCGGCACTCCATCTTTTTGCCGCACGGAGCCGGAATGCCACCGACGGACGTGTGAAAGTAGCCTTATGTGTTCATATATAATTAAGTGATTTGGATTTGTTTCCATGCCAAACATATGGCTTTTTGGCTACAAATATTTCAAAAAGAACACCTCTGTACAAATTTATTTGAACAGTAGTTGGGTGTAGCTAGGTCCCACTGGTTCTTGCTAGTTCTGAGTTGATGGCACTGCTGGACATCTGCTGGTTTCAAAGTGAAGTAAGTATGATGGGTCTTTTATCTGCTGCGCTGTTTTCCTGATTGACCACTGCGTCTGTAGTCCTCAACATTAATATTTATTGGTGCATCTTCAAAACAGCTTGAGAATACCTACCTACAAGAATTGATCCGGTAGAATGTAAGCCCACAAGGGCAGGGCCCTCTAACCTCTGTACCAGTCTGACATTCTTAGCTTGTTCTCAGTAATTTGTAATTGTATTTAGTATGCAACCACTTCTCATGTATAGCACCATGGAATCAATGGTGCTGTAAAAATAAATAATAATAATAATATTGTTTTGCCGGCAAGGGATGATCATACCAAATAATGATTTGATTTAAATTTCTCTTTTGCTCATTTTGCATTGTATTAATTGATAAAAATGAACTATTAACACAATCTTTCAAAGCATTCTTACTTTGCAGCAATTTTTCTATACCTGCCTAAAACTTTTGCGCAGTGCTGAATATATTCTCATTCATTCACGCAAGACTTTCCATCATTTTTTTCTGCTGAAAAAAAAACTTCATTGAAAATATAAATGTTCAGTAATATATTTCATATCTTTGTTTACAGAGTCATTAGTCGGTTAATTACATGGAAACGTTGTAAAAGCACATTACATAATTCTGCAATGAGCATTGTACCATTGATTTGAAGCCACTGAATTGACTTAAAGAACCTGTTCTAGTAATGTGAAGAATTAAGAATGAAGTCCACACACATTCCCACACATAGATAGCAGCTACACCCAGCTAAAGATTGAGTCTGATGAGACAACATTACAAATTCACTGTTGTAACTCGTAGTTCACAGGACAAGAGAAATTAGACACCCATGTGAATATTATCTGGGGTAACCTGTTTTCTGTCTTGGAACACACCATGATGTCATTTATAGTGTTAATTATATGGTTTAGGTTGCAGGGCTATTGAGACAAATATGGGACAGTGCAGAACAACAATGGTGCAGACAAACATACGTGAAGGAATTTGGGAGATTATTATGATTCGTCATTACGTATGAAGATGTACAAATGGTTGAATCTAAGGTATAGTATTAATAGTATTAATTAAATCAAATCAAGGTTACATCAAACTAGATATATTGTGGGAAACAAAGGTAAAGCTATTACCAGCACCCTCCTTTCATGTGCCTTTGAAATACTGGAATGTTCTATACCATGTCACATAGATTCATTAGGGTCTCCTGGAGCAAAAAAGAATGGGTGCAACTATTACCTCTGCATATACCATAACTACACCCAACTTTTCTCACAATCTATGCAACTACACCCTGGGGTGAGATTCATCAGTAGTCAATAGGATGCATAAACTTAGAGAACATTAAGACAATTGCTCCAAAGTTTAAAGTTAATCAGCAAAATACATTTATTTTATAATGTATAATTTATAATATACTTGCAAGGCATGCTAAAATATTTCTTCTAGTACAAATGTATCCATCCTTTCATTTTCAGTTAAATGCAATATTGTAACATACTAGAAAAACCCTTAACAGGTTCCAATGTGTTTCATTTCACAATCACTGGGTTGCCACACATAGAGCAAGAGCATCTCATGAGAGAGTACCACACTATCATTGTTAGGCTGGCGGAACGCACCAAATAATAAAATGATAATGAGGTGCATTCGCAGCCTAGGGTCCACCGTGCAGAGATGGTATTTTGCTGCTAGGTAATGGCGGAGTTCTATCTGAACACCGGCGGGTAACCACTGACCCAGTGCGTATAGGAGCGAACTCTGTTACTTCACAGAGCCGCTGTAAAGCCAGAGCCTGTTAACCTCACAGGACTCGACTGGGGGACTGTTGCTATACGGTCACAAGACCCTGCCCCAAAGACAAGGGAAAGGGTCCCTCTAGACCAGTAGTGCTCGGCGCCGCAATTGCAGTTAGAGCGAGACGCCCAAGTGTGCAGGCGCCTCACTGGCATGCGCCACTAATCGCCCAAGGTTGGGCTAAACAGCGCACAACTTGCGCATGGTGCTGCACTACCGGGTGCTGACTTGGCGCGATATGGCAGTACCTTGTACAGGGTGACACCACCGGACGCTAGTGTGTGACAATGCTATGAGCACAGTGGCGGAAAGATAGCCACATGTTGGCGCTGACTCAGATACCCTAACACATGCGTATCAAAGGAGGGGGGCAATATAATGAGTCATTCACCAGATTCATGCATCCATCATCACACATACCAATAACATAATGAGTCTATACTAGTGCAACTTTGGATAGCAGCGTCCTTCCAGGACCTTCCTGATGGTCCAATCCGAGCTGGAGAAGGACCTGAACATGTGACCTCCGATCTCCAATGAGAGATTGTCCCATGGGCATGCTCAGTGGATGGAAAGCAGGACTTAGTCCCTGGAGTAGCTTGCTTCTGACCAGCATGCGAGGTGGCAGTAGCAACCAAACCCACAGTGCTAGTCTGAGCAGAGCACCGGGATCAACGAGTCTGCTGAGCAGCCTCTTCTGCGGCTGGAGAGGAATGGGAGACCGCCGAAAGCAAAGCTCGGGATTCCTGAAGTGCAGCGACAGGAACCTGACGCCTAGCAATCATGCTCTGTTTTCTTTTTTTTTTTCCATTATTTTTATTATTTTAATGCTAGGAATTTTGACTGCTCCACATCTCGAAATATGTCAAGACAAAACAGAAGTCCATCTTTTTACAAATATCACAGACTTTGAACCGCCTTTACTACATATTGAACTGTTGTGACTGTGCTATGCCATGTTAACATTATACTCCATGCTGTAAGTAATGCAATCTTTTATACTATTCACTTTGCTTATGCACATTCATGGCCGAAAGTGTTGTCACCCTTGAAATTGTTCCAGAAGAGTATTTTCTCCCAGAATATTATTGCAATTACATATTTTGTTGCACACATGTTTATTTAATTTGAGTGTTTTGGAACAACACCAAAAAAACAGAGAAAAAAGGCAAATTAGACATCATTTCACACAAAACACCCACAATGGGTCGGACAAAATTGTTGACACTGTGAGGCAGCGCTGTCATTCGGGTAGGGGATACTCGCTTGGCAGCCAATAAATCACATCTGGCACAGGTTTACCATAAAACAATCATGGTCCAAGCGGTTTATTTACGCATCATAAACTATGACCAGCAACATAAAGTTCATATCAAACGGCATAGCGTCCATGACAGAGCTCCACTCTGATTATCCTGTACTCACACAGGTTATGCAATGTCCATTGCGCAGGCTTTATAGCCTCACAGTTCTCACCCCGTCAGGGTTTTACCTCATGGCTGCTTCTCCATGCTGCAGATGTCCATTCCTTCCTCTGGGAATTCTCAGACACGTGCAGCCATTACACACAGGCACTTCGGGGAGGCAGACACATCTCCGAGCGAGACCTTCCAAATGGACCAACCGGGTCCCTGCATTCCATCATTTGACCTACCCTGGCCACCTTATATGGTCCGTAACCATGCACACCAGGTCAGATGGCTATGACCTCATCACAGGTCCTTGAACCATTCTCACACTCTTTACACTATCGCTCTTAACCACACTCCTGTGTGGATTTGTAGGTAACTAGTTCCGCCTGACTCACCAGCTACCTGGAGACTTCTCCTGGACACGTTGAAACAGCACCTCAGCATTATCACTGCTGATCAACACACACATAAGTCTCCATCTCAAGGCCACCCACCTTGAGATACAGAACGGTCATCCAGTATTCTGCCATTCATCCTCTCTCTTAGGACATCCACACAGCGCCCCCTAGCGGACACAGTGGTCACTACACCACATACCTCCCACCTCTGTTCAAACCTACACCCAAGAACAAAGCAGTCAAAAATCCATAAAATGTAATATTTTATTGAATGTTATTTAAAACTAATATAATTATATCTCTCAAATGTGGACATACAATGTATGGATAGGGAGGAACAAATTATGGACAAAAGTGGTCAAAGACCAACCATACTGCAGCTGCAGCAACAGGCAACATTAATAATGGCTATAAAAATAAACTAATACTGAATCAGAGACACTTGAAAGATGGTAATCCTATATCAGAAAGTGTTTGAAAAAACATCACAATATAGCAAGTGCTACTGCAATCATGAATAATATACAAAGAGTCACTGATAATTGAGCATATATTATATTATAACCCAGGCGGTGCTCAAAGAGCAGCGCAATTAGAGTAGTAAATAGCTATATGCATATACCTGGAGACAGCGGGGGCAGGGGGTCGGTCAAATCCCCGACGCGCGTTTCGGAGCCAAGGCAGACTCCTTCCTCAGGGACGCTATTTACTACTTTAATTGCGCTGCTCTTTGAGCACCGCCTGGGTTATAATATAATATATGCTCAATTATCAGTGACTCTTTGTATATTATTCATGATTGCAGTAGCACTTGCTATATTGTGATGTTTTTTCAAACACTTTCTGCTATAGAATTACCATCTTTCAAGTGTCTCTGATTCAGTATTAGTTTATTTTTGTAGCCATTATTAATGTTGCCTGTTGCTGCGGCTGCAGTATGGTTGGTCTTTGACCACTTTTGTCCATAATTTGTTCCTCCCTATCCATACATTGTATGTCCACATTTGAGAGATATAATTATATTAGTTTTAAATAACATTCAATAAAATATTACATTTTATGGATTTTTGACTGCTTTGTTCTTGGGTGTTTGTTATCATATGTGCAGTTTTCCTATACTGTCCAGTTTATTATGTGGATCATGATATACGATATATATTATTGATCATCTGTTCATGGCCTCTTTAACCCTTGGTTATTTGGCCTCCACATAAATATGCCTACTACCTACTCATTCTGTTCAAACCTGTGGGGTTGAACACAGAGCATAACCCCAGGATGTCGAGAAAGGGCACTCATTACACCTTGCCCCCAGGTCGAGAGAACCGTCTCCATCTGTCATACAGTCCCATTCCTACGTTAGACCTCCCCCGCCCCCAGCGGTCAGAATATCAGCCCTGATCTTTGACCCTCCAGTTACAGCCTGTCTGCGTCATCAGACACTGTTTGGTCACCACATTCCTCTCCCTGTTTGTTCTGTTCCCCGACCAGCTATCCCGGTCAGTACAGTCATAAGTCTTAGTTAAGCCTACTGTCTGGCCTGAGTCTGACTCATTCAGCATCTTACAGGAACTACGGTCTCTCAACGTCATCCTGCCAGTCGAACTACCACTTGCTAACATTCTTCAGCCATCTGCCATGCCACTTCTTGGAGGAACCGTTCGGGTCCTTACATTTTGGGTTGAAGGTGGCTGCCACCTGGTGTTCCGTATATCTTTATTGATTCTCCGACGGTCCAGCCTCAACTACTCAATCTCTTGCAGGTACCCCACTCGATACTACAATAGCATCCGAAAGTTTCTCAGGCTTTCCACGGAGCCAACCACCATGATGGAAATCCTACCCCCTTCACTGGATATCTGGTCTTCATCATCAGGAGAGATCCTCACCCTCACCACATCGGAGATATTCACAAGGTGTTAGGGACGGCGGAACGCACTAAATATAAAATAATAGAAAGTGCGTTCGCCGCCCGGGGTCCACCGGGCAAAGGTGTTAAACTGCTGCTATATAATGTCAGACGCACAATATGGCGGTATATATCGCACACGGGTTGAACATCACCCGGTGTGCACTGGGCGTACTCTGTTATATTCACAGAGTCGCCTTAAGGCATAAACATAAATGCCGAGCCTGTTGACCTCACAAGTCTCAGCGGTGTGCACGCACGGTATATGGTCACAGGACTCGGGCCCAAGACACAGGGTCGATATCCATCTAGACCTACCGTGCATGCGGCGTTGCTACCGCGGACGCCCACAAGTGATGCTGACCGTAGCGCGGCAACTGACTCAGCCGCTATGCAACAATGCCCAGGAGGGGAGCACTGTCGGATGCTAGCTCTGTGGAGATGAGCACTGTGGCTTGTAGCATGCCACTGACTGGCACTGACTCTAAGGCTAAGTCCCTATCCACACACGTAATATCAGAGGGAGGGGATCTTAATGAGTCATTCGCAGGTTCATGCATCCATCGTCATTCATACAGTAGCAATTAGAGACTACACTAGCGGATGGCCGAGCGGCCATGCGGACCTTTTATTGCCGTGCGGGACCTTCCAGATCTCTGGGATGGACAAATCAGATCAGGAGAAGGATGTGAGTACGTGACTCCCGATCTCCAATGGGAGATCGTCTCGTGAGCATGCCCAGTAGCATGGAGTGGCTTGCTGCAGGGCAGCCTGCGCTGCTATTGCTGACCCAGAGGTGGCAGCAACAACCAGTCCCACAGAGCTGGTCTGAGCAGAGCGCCTGTGATGCCGAGATTGCTGTGCAGGCCCCTGAGTGGTCGGAGAAGAATTGGAGACCGCAGGATGCAAGGCTCTGGATTCCTGCTGTGCAGCTGCAGGAACCCGACGCCTAACGCAAGGTATTGCATTACCTTCCCGAATCTTCCAATGGTTCTCCCAATCAGACCTTTGGGAACCGGAACTACATCTTTCCGCAAACCCAGCCGATCCATAGCCTCCCTTGTTAACTCTAGGCGTCGAGCAGCTTTCATATTACTCCGCCTAACCAGCTGTTTGGCGTGAAGACATTGCAGATGCATTTCTTTCAGGACAGCTACTCGGTTTGATGTATCTTCTCTGGCTGATATCACCAACTGCCGAGTCTCAGGCGCCCAGTGCACCTTACACGCTTTGACCGCCTCTTTGAAAGCCTCATGCACACCTTCCTCCACACAGGCTTCTTGCATGTCTTTGGGTACCTCGACTACAGATTTAAAGGTCGTGGTCTTTCTCTCTTCCTGGACAGAAGACTCTAGCTTTACCATGGACACTTCCCTCACTACCGTTGACCCCACTGGGTGACTGTCTTCTTCAGTTCGTTGCTCACCAACTTCACAAGATTTTATCTCTTCATGACCCTTTGCCACAATTGGTACTGGCAGTTCTGTCTTGTTGTCACTCGGGCCCAACCGCTGTAAGTCTTCGTCCAGTTTCCTCTCCAGCCGAAGATCTCTTACAGTTTCTTTGAGTTCCTCCATCTCTTCCCTAAGAGTTCACTTTGCCAGGTGGACAGGTGACCTCTGAGCTCCAAGACTTCTTTCCCGAGCTCCTCAACCCTGTGCTCGGCCATTTGTCTCTGGACTCCTTCTCGTTTGACATGTTCTTCCACCTCTTCTCTGAGGGCCTTATTCAGTCCTTGCCACGGTGCCATGTGACCTTTGAGCTCAGAGACTTCTTTCTCTAGCTCCTATAGTCTGTGCTCCCTTTCCTTCTCAGAGGCACAGTCACCCCCAGAGTCTGAGCCACGCCGACCTGCCGAGCAATCCCTCCAGTTACCCATTAACCGTGTGAATACTTCAGCCATCTTATCAACCAGGTCAACTTCAGTCCTGTCACGAGACACCAGGTCCGTCCATTGGGCAGACGTACCCCTTTTCCCAGTCACTACTACCTCTGACCTCTCCACGTCAGGAGCCGTCACCGTCTTAATATCTGTTAGCCCAACAGTAGAAACGTCTCCACCCTCGTACCATAGGTCATCAAACATGACCAAGTCCTGGCCCCCCTCTAAGGTAAACACTAAGTCTGGTGGTATACCGCCACCTTGGCACTCACTGCCTCTGGGCCCCTCAAACACCACTCTGTCTAGCATATAGTTCACAGTGACCCCATGTTTACAGCGAACCTGGGCCATTTTCTCGGTCAGACAGAAAGTGAGAGGAGTTCCTAACAGAGTCACCTGACTCTTTAAGTCCAACCGTCCTGAGATTCCTCCCCAGTGCAGCATCACGGTACACACTTGCAGTTCATCGTGCTCCGGAAAGTATAACCCACATTCTGAAAACACTCTACACGAACACTGCTGTTCCTCTTTTGACGCACTGGCCTCTTTCTGGACCACCACCCAAATTTGGGTCACCGCACCCTCTGGGACTCCACCCCCTTTTGGGCTACCACCCCGATTTGGGCCACCACCCCCTTTCGGGATTTCCCCATATCCGCTATACCGGTCTTCTCAGACCACAGTTCACACAACACAGTTTATGTCTCTTACGATACCACACAAGTCCTTGTTGGCACCACCACAGCTCCTGCTGTCACCGATCTTCGACACCACTGGCTACCGTTCACACACAGCTGCTGGTGTCACCTTCGTAACCCCGCCGAGTTACCGGAAGCCACTTGACCCCTTCGTAACCCCGCCAAGTTACAGTAAGTCGCTTGTCCCCTTTGTAACCCCGCCGAGTTACAGCAAGCCGCTTGTCACCTTCTTGACTCCCACTGAGCCACCGCAAGCTGAGTTGAGACAAGAGAAAAAAAAAAAAACACCACACAAAACTCACATGTCCTGTCTGTGTGCTATTCAGGATGTTCTGTTTCTGCCTGAGACCGTCCAACACACAGGTCGCACCGGGTGTGATTATGGGAGCGACCCTCCTCCCAGGGTCTCCCCACACACCGGCCTCACCAGGTCCAGGGGCTCAGCGGGTGCTCTTCAGGACATCCGTCTCCACCTGAGACTGCCCAACACTCGCACGTCACCAGGTCCAAGGTCATACCACTTGCTCCCGGGATCTGATTCTTTCTCCTAGAATCTCCCAACACTGACCCTCCAGGACCTTTCCTCACTGAACCCTCCAGGTAGACAGTCTTACTCTCTGACCCAGGTCAGTACCACACGAACACCAGTCCATTAGCTGTGTCGGCCACACAGGTCCTTGGGTACCTCTTCTCCGCAGAGGCACCCTAGCAATCACCAGTCTCTTTCTCCTGGGGAAGTAGCCGCACTGGGCTCACCGATCCGGACAGTGCTTTACTCGCTAGGCCGCCCCACGGTTCCAGAACCACAGCCAGGGAGTGGCTTCCCCAAATGCAGGCCATCACAGGCTCTGCTGACACATGTGGCCGGTCAGCATCCTAAACGGCTTTCGCGACCGTTCACCCTTCTTGCTCAGCGTTGCCAGCACTGCACCATGTGCTTTGGAACCGTTGCCCTTGGCAACCGAGTTTTGCAGTCCTCTTCCGTTGCTCCTAGCAACAAGGCTACAACAATGCCCATAGCTTTCTCCAACAATTGTGAGGTAGCGCTCTCATTCGGGTAGGGGATACTCGCTTGGCAGCCAATATATCACATCCGGCACAGGTTTTCCATAAAACAATCACGGTCCAAGCGGTTTATTTACGCATCATAAACCATGACCAGCAACATAAAGTTCATTTCAAACGGCATAGCGTCCATGACAGAGCTCCACTCTGATTATCCTGTACTCACACAGGTTAAGCAATGTCCATTTCGCAGGCTTTCTAGCCTCACAGTTCTCACCCCGTCAGGGTTGTACCTCATGGCTGCTTCTCCATGCTGCAGACGTCCATTCCCTCCTCTGGTAATTCTAAGACACGTGCAGCCATTACACACAGGCACTTCAGGGAGGCAGACACATCTCCCAGCGAGACCTTCCAAACGGACCAACCGGGTCCCTGCATTCCATCATGTGACTACCTTGGCTACCTTATATGGTCCGTAGCCACACCCACCGGGTCAGATGGCTATGACCTCATCACAGGTCCTTGAACCATTCTTACACTCTTTGCACTATCGCTCTTAACCACACCCCTGGGAGGATTTGTAGGTAACTAGTCTCGCCTGACTCACCAGCTACCTGGAGACTTCTCCCAGACACGTTGAAACAGCACCTCAGCATTACCACTGCTGATCAACACACACATAAGTCTCCATCTCAAGGCTACCCACCTTGAGATACACAACGGTCATCCAGTATTCTGCCATTCATCCTGTCTTAGGACATCCACACAGCGCCCCCTAGCGGACACAGTGGTCACTACACCACAACACCTTTCAAAAAGACTGGGTAAACAACTTTGTTTCAAGCATGTGATGCACGTTCAAACTCACCTGTAGCAAGTAACAAGTGTGGGCAATATGAAATTCACACCTGAAACCATACATTTTACTCCTGCGGTGCCTTCATCGCTTAAAGTGTGCATTTGTATAGAGGAAGATCAAAAGAAATAGCTGTTAGCCCAACGTTCATTTATAGGGAACCTGTCATGTGAAAAATGGTTAATCTGAAGTTTAATAGCGTTTTCAGCCTGCCAGGCGCCTGCACTTAGACCCCCCAATGCCAGGAGGAAATTAACATTATTCTTTCATTAAGCATTTGTCTTTCAGTCACAGGGGTAGCGTTAGTGTGGGTTCAGTCACCACTCTGTGTATATTCAGCAGCGGCTGTAACCGTATCCCCTGCACCGACTGACAGCCAGCCCTAATGCTGAGCTTCTGTCAGTCAGCGATTGACTGCAAAATTGCTAATGAAAGTAATGTAGAAAAACAAAAGGGCTTGATTCAATAAGACTGTAGATTTGTATACAAGTCTTTCAGAAGCTGACCTTACTATGCTCCTGTTAAACCCTAATCTGTCCCCTCCCCCACCCCATGAGGCACGGGGCAGAAATGTAAGGTAAACCAGACACAAAGACAAAACAGGGATAACAGAAAACCTCTATCATACAAAACCACTAACAAACAATAGGAAGGTGGACAAGGACAGGGAGGAACAAACTAAATGGAAAAAGGGGCCATGAGATAAACACACATGTACAACAGCAAACTACAGAACACTACAGCTCCAACTCAACTACTTAGCTTTAACATACAGCACAGAAAGGCAAATCTTTCACCAGCAAGGACTAAATGCCCAGAGTCTGTATATATATATATATATATATATATATATATATATATATATATATATATATATATATATATATACAGTGGGGAAAAAAAGTATTTAGTCAGTCAGCAATAGTGCAAGTTCCACCACTTAAAAAGATGAGAGGCGTCTGTAATTTACATCATAGGTAGACCTCAACTATGGGAGACAAACTGAGAAAAAAAAATCCAGAAAATCACATTGTCTGTTTTTTTTTCATTTTATTTGCATATTATGGTGGAAAATAAGTATTTGGTCAGAAACAAAATTTCATCTCAATACTTTGTGATATATCCTTTGTTGGCAATGACAGAGGTCAAACGTTTTCTGTAAGTCTTCACAAGGTTGCCACACACTGTTGTTGGTATGTTGGCCCATTCCTCCATGCAGATCTCCTCTAGAGCAGTGATGTTTTTGGCTTTTCGCTTGGCAACACGGACTTTCAACTCCCTCCAAAGGTTTTCTATAGGGTTGAGATCTGGAGACTGGCTAGGCCACTCCAGGACCTTGAAATGCTTCTTACGAAGCCACTCCTTCGTTGCCCTGGCGGTGTGCTTTGGATCATTGTCATGTTGAAAGACCCAGCCATGTTTCATCATCAATGCCCTTGCTGATGGAAGGAGGTTTGCACTCAAAATCTCACGATACATGGCCCCATTCATTCTTTCATGTACCCGGATCAGTCGTCCTGGCCCCTTTGCAGAGAAACAGCCCCAAAGCATGATGTTTCCACCACCATGCTTTACAGTAGGTATGGTGTTTGATGGATGCAACTCAGTATTCTTTTTCCTCCAAACACGACAAGTTGTGTTTCTACCAAACAGTTCCAGTTTAGTTTCATCAGACCATAGGACATTCTCCCAAAACTCCTCTGGATCATCCAAATACTCTCTAGCAAACTTCAGACGGGCCCGGACATGTACAGGCTTAAGCAGTGGGACACGTCTGGCACTGCAGGATCTGAGTCCATGGTGGCGTAGTGTGTTACTTATGGTAGGCCTTGTTACATTGGTCCCAGCTCTCTGCAGTTCATTCACTAGGTCCCCCCGCGTGGTTCTGGGATTTTTGCTCACCTTTCTTGTGATCATTCTGACCCCACGGGGTGGGATTTTGCGTGGAGCACCAGATCGAGGGAGATTATCAGTGGTCTTGTATGTCTTCCATTTTCTAATTATTGCTCCCACAGTTGATTTCTTCACTCCAAGCTGGTTGGCTATTGCAGATTCAGTCTTCCCAGCCTGGTGCAGGGCTACAATTTTGTTTCTGGTGTCCTTTGACAGCTCTTTGGTCTTCACCATAGTGGAGTTTGGAGTCAGACTGTTTGAGGGTGTGCACAGGTGTCTTTTTATACTGATAACAAGTTTAAACAGGTGCTATTACTACAGGTAATGAGTCGAGGAAAGAGGAGACTCTTAAAGAAGAAGTTACAGGTCTGTGAGAGCCAGAAATCTTGATTGCTTGTTTCTGACCAAATACTTATTTTCCACCATAATATGCAAATAAAATGAAAAAAAACCAGACAATGTGATTTTCTGGATTTTTTTTTCTCAGTTTGTCTCCCATAGTTGAGGTCTACCTATGATGTAAATTACAGACGCCTCTCATCTTTTTAAGTGGTGGAACTTGCACTATTGCTGACTGACTAAATACTTTTTTTCCCCACTGTATATAGTAAAGGATAAGCAGTTGCAGCTGAGGACAACCAGGCCAGCATGGATAGAGTCCTTAACTTTCTCAGCACTGAAGGAAAGGGAAATCCATTTAAGTTAGGACGTGAATCACACAATCTCTAAAGAGGACTGCAATTCATTCCCCAACATGACCATCTAACTCCAAGTCTTCCAGGGGGACATGACACCCTCGTAACATCAGCAGTCACTTCTCCCAATGCCAAACTCTTTTTATAACATTTTTTTTCTGAAATGTCAGTGTTTCAGAGTTATACTCAATCATATAATGTAAGAGTTTGACAATGTCATATTTCCAATGGTTAAGGCAGAATGAATTTGCTGACCGGTTTCTATTTAGAACTCTTTATCAGTAAAGCCTTGTAAAAATACTTTATGAAACTGATCAGCACAGATTTGAAGCAAATTTGAAGAATTTTACAATATTTCACATAGTATCTACTCATTCTCTAGCACTGCTACTACTGGTATCAGGTTTAATAAAAAATTCAACTGCAGAATTAAATGTACATTACTCAGTCTGTTAAAAGTCTGAGTAGGAGAGAAGAAGATGGTTTCTTTTAATCTGTATGCCAATTATATTGATATGTGACAGTCACACGTTCTATAGTCAGCAAACATATCGACACTGCAGCCTCCAGAAGTAAATAACCCAATAGTCTCACTGTCATAGATACCATGATGTAATTTATATCTCTCTGGCAGCAGGATTACCACATAAGAATAGCAGAAACGAAGGCTTTAGAGATGGGATATTTTTGTAGACTTGTCCTTTTTCTGCAATAATTTATCACTGATGTTGTCGTCTGTCTGTGGTGTTGTCCTCTAGGGAATGTTAAAAGATATATTAAATTATACTGCTGTCTATGACACCTGGAACTGCCAGATTCATAAATTACATCAAAGATATGGAAATATGGAGACTTTAAGCTATTTTCTTAAAGTGCATACTTTACAGATATTGCAGGGAAGACAAATGATACTTTTAGGAAAACTGCAGGTTATATCGGATTTATCTTTTATTGTATTTAATAATTATTTTATTGTATTGTCTAGAGAAGATCAAATCTTTTTAAATTGATAAGTTCGCCAGCTTCTGCAAATTGTTCCCAAAATATTACATTTGTTGCAAATGTAATCATCGCGAATCGCAAGTACTTTAATTTCTCTGAAAAAAACAGGTATCATACTCTGACGTCTCCTAGGACTGTATCCAACCCCTTTCAAGCTCTTTAATGCAGCCTTAGTAATGTCAAAGTGACCTCCCCATATTTGGCTATAGGTAAAATGATGGTAACCATTCTTCAGTGTTACTTTGTCCCACACTATCTGTAGAGTATATTCAGAGTTTGGGGCTTTTTCTTCCTATTTCTATAGCTAAGCTGTGAGCTGTGAAATCATGTCAGTATTTCAGACTCACAAAAAATGGTTCCTGAGCTGCATTCCCTGTCTTGGCTTTTTTACAGGCTATGAAAGGCTGTGCTATACCATGTGATGTTCTATAAGATATGATGTGCTGAACTATGTGATGTGCTATACCATGTGATGTGCTATAAGATGCCATGTGCTATACTATGTGATCTGCCATAAGATGCGATGTGCTGCTTTGTGATGTGCTATACCATGTGATGTTCTATAAGATATGATGTGCTATACTATTAGACGTGCTATACTATGTGATGTGCCATAAGATGTGATGTGCTATACTATTCAATGCATTATACTATGTGATGTTCCATAAGATGTGATGTGCTATACTATGTGATGCGCTATCCTATATGATGTCTTATAAGATGTGATGTGCTATACTGCGTGATGAACAATACTATATGATATCCTATAAGATGTGGTGAGCTATACTATGTGATTCATTATACTATATGATGTGCTACACTATGTGATGTGTTATACTTTATTATGTGTTATACTATGTGATGTGCTATATTATGTGTTGTGTTATACTTTATTATGTGTTACGCTATGTGATGTGGAACACTATGTATTGTGCCTTTATTATGTGTTATACCAGTGTTCCCCAACTCCAGTCATCAGGTCATGTTTTCAGGATTTCCCTTAAAATTGCACAGGTGAGATCTGCTCACCTGCAAAGGCAATAATTCCACCACCTGGGTGATACTAAGGAAATCCTTAAAACCTGACCTGTTGGTGGCTCTTGAGGACTGGAGTTGGGAAACACTGTGTTATACTATGTGATGATCTATACCATATGATATGCTATAGTATGTGATATGTTATACTTTATTATGTGTTATAGTATGTGATGTGCCACACTATGTGATGTGTTATACTTTATTATATATTATACTATGCAATTTCCTCCGCATCAATACATCAGTTTCTGCACCCCCTCTTGCGTCTCCTCATTAAACATGTCTGATGTGTCTAGTAACAGCATGTCATCCACATCATCCAGAAGCTGGAAGCTCTTCAGCACTGCCTCAGTGACGTGGCAACAGGCTCTGCTGAAACTAATTTTTCTAGGAGACAAACCACACACCATCGTAGAGTTAATTAAAGGAAAAACAGAACAGACAGATCTGTGGCTTTTGCCACAGAAACTCTAACCAGGCATGGTCATGTGTGATAATGGGCATAACCTGATGACGGCTGTGAAGCTTGCAAGCTCACACACATACTATGCTTGGCCCACGTGCTCAACTTGGTAGTTCAGTGGTTTCAGAAAACCTACCCAGATTTGCCAGAGCTTTTGGTCAAGGTATGCCTCATCAGCGCTCGTTTCCACAAGTCGGCTACAGCTGCCCCCACTCTGGCAGTGCTGAAGCAGTTCATGCAAGTACAATTTCACTGACTGGTGTTAGACGTGCTTGCCCACATGTTGGAAATCTTCACAGCAAATGCTGGCAAGGCTTTGAGAGAAACAGAGGCCAGTTGCTGAGCAACAATTCCAATATGCCTGTTGGTACCGTTGGTACATTGATTAGCATACACACAACAACTGAAGTGTTGGCATGGATGTCTGACATTTGTGTGGTTCTCCAACACTGTGAGAACTCCACAAAGATAGAGAGCGGTGATAATGCCATAGTCAGCACAGCGATCCCGCTTCTGTACCTACTTAAACAGTCGCTGCTCACAATTAAACATGAAACTATGCATACATACCAGGTAGTGATGGAAGAAGACATGAAACAGGGAGATACTGCTTAGCCTCATTTCATTTGCTCAGCACGGATTAGGTAACCATGAGGACATGGAGGCTGAGGAGGAAGAACAGGAGTTGAGAGCTAGCGCAACAGAGGCTAGTACCCACACAGCCTTCATCCCGTCTCTCCTATATGGATGGGCTGAGGATGAGAAGGAGGAGGAAGAGAGGGAGGAGGAGTAGAAGGAGATGTAGAGTCGTCATCATGGTGGAGACAGGGAAGTGTTGGCTGTAGGGAGCTTGGCACATATGGCAGACTTTATGTACCTCTGCCTTTCCTGTGACCCTCGCATTACATTTATCTTGGCCAAAAAACAGTGCTGATTGTTCACCCTGCTAGACCCATGCTGCAAATAGAACTTTGCATCTCTTCTTCCTGAGGCAGACGGGTCTTCTAAAATGGTCCTATACCAGAAGGCTAGTGTAGAAAATATTTTGAAAAATTCTCATCAGACAATGATCGCAGCAGGGGACAAGCATCCTTGCCCAACCAAGGAGGAGAGGCCAGGGAGACACACAGCAAAGGGAAGGGTACACTGTCAAAGGCAGGGGCCAATTTCATGACACCATCCCAGCATCCAGGGTCTTATGACTGGGTATTTTTGACAAGGGATCATTTTTTAAAGATGGTCAAGCAATACCTGGCTGACCAAAGTAGCGTACTCCCTAATACGTCTGCGACTTTCAACTATTGGGTTTCAAAGCTGGACACCTAGCATTAGCTGCCCCTCTATGCCCTGGTGGTGTTGTGCTTCCCTTCCGCTAGCATCTTGTCTGAGCAGGTTTTTAGTCCCATCGAGGGGGCTTTCACCTGTTTTCGGAGAATGCTGACATTCGAAAGCACAAAACCTGGATTAGCTGGCAGTTTTCCTCACCGCCAGATGACAGCAGCACATAAAGTGTTTTCAATATTCAATATTTGAATGAGGCCCTCCAGTTGTTGCTTTCAAAGGTGTATGGATGACCCTCCTCATAATTTTTTCTTGGCTTTGCACTTTTATCAAAATATTTATGATCCAAAAATGTTTCTGGATTTAATTAGTCATCCATACAGTTTAACATGGCTATTGCTTACATTACGGTGTTATGTAAAACTCCAAAAAAGCATTGTAAAATTTTTTTTGATTCAATTACTCACCCATAGAGAATTACGTGCTTTGTGGTATATTTCTGTGATATATAGCACTCCAAAAAAGCATTCAAAAATGCATCTGGATTCAATTAGCCATACATATGGTATTAGGTGCTTTCGGTTAAATTTTGGAGGTATATAAGGCTCCAAAAAAGCAATGAAAAAGTTGTCTGTATTCAATTAGTCATCCAAAGAGCATTAAGTGCTTTCTGTGACATTTCAGTAGTATATGAGACTCAAAGAAAAGGTCGAAAAATTTGTCTGGAGTCAATTAGTCATCCATTTAGTTTTAGGTGCTTTTTATTACATTCAGTGGTATATATGACTCCTAAAAAGCGTGTAAAAAATTCTGTATTCAATTAGTCATCCATAGAGCATTAGGTGTTTTCTGTGACATTTCAGTAGCATATAAGACTCCAAAAAAGTGTTGAAAAAGTTGTCTGTAGTTAATCACTCATCAATAGATTACTCCTTGCTCTGGGTTAGATTTTGGTGGTAATAACACTCTAAAAAAAGCACTGAAAATTTTTTCAGTATTCAGTTACTCATCCAAAGAGTATTACGTGCTCTGTGGTACCATTCAGTGGTATATAACACTCAAAAAAAAATATTTAAAACTGTTTCTGTATTAAATTAGCCTGTGGTCAGGAATCGTCTTCTTTCCCAGAACCACCAAGGCCCGAACCCAGACTGCAGCCTTCACCGCTGGGGTTCTTGCGGACTGCAGATAAGAGAGGCAGGATCCAGCAACTGAAAGCTCTGCAGCACTGCCTCAGTGAAGAGGCAACAGGACCTGCTTAAGCTAATTTGTCTAGGAGACAAACTGCACACCTCGGTAGAGTTATTGAAAGGAATAAAAGAGCAGACATATATGTGCTGATGATCCCCTACCAGGTATGGTTGTGTGTGATAATGGGTGCAACCTGGTGGTTGCTGTGAAGCTTGGCAAGCTCACACATGTACCATGCTTGGTCCACGTACTCAACTTGGTAGTTCAATGGTTTCTGAAAACCTACCCTGATTTGCCAAAGCTTCTGGTCAAGGTACAATATGCCTCGTCAGCCCTAGTTCTACAGGTAGGCGCATGCAAATGTCAGCTCAGCGACTGTTGTGCGACATGACCATGTGCTGGAACTATACACTGCACATTTTGACAAGGCTTTGTGAGCAGCAGAGGCAAGTTGTGGAATACCTGCTCCAACACACCCATCAGTTTTCTTGTCAGCCTCCACACATAACAACTGAAGAGTGTGCACTTTTTCGTTTGTGCGGTTGTCCAAGAATTTGAGGACTCCGCAAAGATGGTGAGCGGCAATGACGTCATCATCAGCACAACAATTCCGCTTCTGTGCCTACTTAAACAGCTGCTGCTCACATTTAAACATAAAACTTTGCATGCAGATCAGGTGGAGATGGAGGAAGACATGAGACAGAGAGGTACCACCCAGCCCAGCCTCATCTCATCTGCTCAGCGCAAATTGGGTAACAATAAGGAGGTGGAGGATGAGAAAGATGTGGAGGTACAAGAGCTGGCTGCACAAAAGAGGCTAGCACCCACACAAGCTTTGTCCCGTCTCTCTTACGTGGCTGGACTGAGGAGAAAACATGGAGAAGGAGAAGGGGTTAGAACGTAGTCATCATGGTGGAAATAGGAAAGTGTTGGCTGTAGGGACCTTGGCACATATGACAGAACTGATGTACCACTGCCTTTGTCATGACACTCGCGCTACATTCATCTTGGCAAACAAAAGCATTGGTTGTTAACCCTGCTAGACCCACGCTACAATTAGAACTTTGCATCTCTTAATCCTGAGGCAGAGAGGTCTTGTAAAATGGCGCTATACCAGAAGACCATTATGGAAAATATCTTGAAAAAATTCCCATCAAACAACGTTAGCGGCAGGGGGCAAGCTTTCTTGCCCAACCAAGGAGTAGAGGCAAGGGAAGCACACAACAGAGGCAAGGGTTCACTGTGAAAGGCTTGGGCCAATTGCATGACACCATACCAGCATCCAGGGCCCGATGACCAGGTATTTTTGACAAGGAGGGAAAGGTTTTGAAAGATGGTAAAGATGGCAAACAAAACCAGAGTACTCCCTAATATCTGTGCAACCATCCATTGGGTATGAAAGCTGAACACCTGGCATAAGCTGTCCCTCTATGCCTTGGAGGTATTGTGCTGCCCTGCTGCTAACGCATTGCATAAGTTGGTTTTTCGTGCCACTGGGGGGGGTCATAAAAGACAAACACTTTTGCCTATCAACAGAATGTGCTCACTGTGATAAAAATGAACAAAGACTGGATTAGACCTTACTTTTGAACACTACCAGATAACAGCAGCACATAAAGTGCTTTTAATGTTCAATATTTGAATAAGACCCAACAATTGTCTATGGATGATGCTACTTATAATTTTTTTCCTGGCTTTTATGAGTGTAAAAGTACTACAACTACACATTCTTTATTATTTTATGAGGCACTTCAGTTGATGCCTTCAAGGGTTTATGGGTGACCATACTTGTAATTATTGACAGGCTTTACACTGTGTGCAGAGCTTTTATGAGTGTAGGAGTACCACAACTACACTTTGTTCACAATATTTGAAGGAGTCACTACTGTTGGTGCATTCAAGGTTGTATGGATGACCCTGCTTGTACATTTTGGCAGGATTTGCACTTAGTGCATAGCCTTTATGAGTCTAGGAGTACCACTACATGACAACTTGAACAGAATGTATATGAGGCCCTTCTTTATGTATAATATAGGGTGTATCTGAGTCCCTCTGAGTCCCTAATTTTTGGCACTTCTTGCTTACAGTGAAATTTCCAATTTTTTAATATTCAGTTTTGATTTACTTAAGTTAATATTTTTTTAAATCCTTTTTAGATTTTGTCTTATATACAAGTCATTATAAAGGAAAAATGTTTCTTAACATTTTTTTTCCTCTAAACTTCAATTTCTCATTGGTTTAGAATGTTTTATTGTCAGTCATTAAAGTGGAGTAAATGTGTGAGACCAATTTTCTTAGCAGCGATCTGGGAGTGAGAGCTGCTTCTAGGGGTTCTCCCCATGCTGTTCCCCTTCCATTCAGCACTTTTTCTAGCCATTTCAACATTTTCACTACCCCCAGTCCTTCTTGTAGGGTCTGCTGGAAAAATGCTATGATTTCCCATTGACTCCCATTACACTCGCTGCTTGAAGCGAGCATCTGAGCATTTTAGTGATCGCTCATCTCTAGTGTTATGCTATATGATGTGCTATACTATGTGATGTGGAAAAGAAAAAAGAGAAATTCCAGCGCCAGAAATGCGCCAGAAATGCGACCTGAGGCGTCGAAACGCGTTTTTCTGCAGTCATCAGACTGATATGCTGTACCTGCTGGAATTTTAATATGCATTGGCACAATAAAATGGATTTTTAATTTTCCATTTCTGGCACTGGAATTTCTCTTTTTTCTTTTCCACTATTGATTGACTGCCTAGTCAAATCCGTGCGCAGGATTTGGATTCTACCAGCAAGGCAGTACGGTGAGCTGGATTATTTTCTCTCTTTTTTATACTATGTGATGTGTTATACTTTGTGATGTGCCAAAATATATGATGTGTTATACTATGTGATGTCTTATAAGATGTAATGTACCATACTATGTGATGTGCTGTACTATATAATGTGCTATACTATGTGATGTGTTATACTTTGTGATGTGCTATAATATATGATGTGCTATACTATTTGATGTGCAGTACTATATGATGTGCTATATCAAGTGATACGCTATACTTTGTGATGCCCTATATGTGAATGGGATGTGAGGACTCCTGTATACAGGAGGCTATATGTGGGCTCAACCTGTGTACTGGAGGCTATGTGTGGTCTCACATTCTATACAGGAGGCTATATGTGGGCCAAAACTGTATATTGGAGTCTATATGGGACTTATTCTGTATATAGGAGACTATATGGGGCTCACACTGTATACAGGAGGCTATGTGCGGACTCATACTGCATATAGGGGATATATGGGGGCTCATGCTGTATATAGGAGACTATGTGCACACTGATACTGTATATAGGAGGCTATGTGCAGGCCCATACTGTATACAGGAGGCTATGTTTGGGTTCATACTGTATATAGGAAGATATATGGGGGCTCACACTGTATACAAAAGGTTATGTGTGGGCTCATACTGTTTATAGGAGGCTGTGTGGGGCTCAAACTGTATATGGGAGACTATGTGGGGGCTCATACTGTATATAGGACGCTATGTGCAGGCTCATACTGTATATAGAAGGCTATTTGGAGGCTCATACTGTATATAGGGAGCTATGTGTGGGCTCATACTGTATATAGTAGGCTATGTGTAGGCTTATACTGCATATAGTAGACCATATAGGGGTTCATGATGTATCTAGGAGGCTATGTGTGGACTCATACTGTATAACTATGTATCTGAGGCTATGTGCAGGCTCCTACAGTATATAGGAGGCTATATGGTGCTCATACTGTATATAGGGAGCTATGTGGGGCTTATACTGTATATAGCGAGTTATGTAAGTGTTCATGCTGTATCTAGGTAGTTATTTGGGAGCTCATACTGTATATAGGCAGCTATGTGGGGTTTATACTGTATGTAGGTAGCTATGTGGGGGCTCATATTGTATGTAGGGCCTATGTGATGCGGGGACATATTGGCTGGGCCTGTGAGTTGTTATCCTCATTGCAGTGTGGCTCATAGTCTCCTTTTCTTGTCCTGATAGAAGGAATATTCTAATAAAACCCTGAATGACCAAAAGAGGAGAAAAAACACGTCAGAAGTAGATTACATTAAACCTTTAAGGATCAAGCCACTTTGTAGGTTAATGACCAGGCCTTAATTTTGAAATCTGACTGCTGTCAATTTATGTGGTCATAACTCTGAAACGCTTCAACGGATCCTGCTGATTCTGAGAATGTTTTTTCATGACATATTGTACTTTATGATAGTGGTAAAATTTCTTCAAAATTTCTTGTGTTTATTTGTGAAAAAATTGTAAAAATTTGACAAAAAATTTGAAAATTTCACAATTTTCAAACTTTTAATTTTTATGCCCCTAAATCAGAGCGTTATGTCACCCAAAATAGAAATAGTTAATAAATAACATTTCCCACATATCTACTTTACATCAGCACAATTTTTGCAAAATATTTTTTTGTTAAGAAGTTATAATGCTTAAAACTTGACCAGTAATTTCTCATTTTTCCAACAAAATTTACAGAACGATTTTTTTAGGGACCACCTCACTTTGGGGGCCTATATGACAGAAAATATCCAAAAGTGACACCATTCTAAAAATTGCACCTCTCAAGGTGTTCAAAACCACATTCAAAAGGTTTATTAACCCTTTAGGTGCTTCACAAGAATTGAAGCAATGTGGTAGGAAAAAATGAACATTTAATTTTTTTTCACAAATATTTTACTACGGACACAATTTTTTTTATTTTCTCAAGTGTATCAGGAGAAAATGAACCACAATATTTGTTGTGCAATTTCTCCTGAGTACACTGATACCCCATGTGTGGAGGAAGACCACTCTTTAGGTGCACGGCAGGGCTCGGAAGGGAAGGAGCACCATTTGAGATTTTGAATGTAAAATTGGCTGGAATCGAGAGCGGACACCATGTCACATTTGGAGAGCCCCTGATGTACCTAAACAATGGAAACCCCCCATAAGTGACAACATTTTGGAAACTATACCCCCCAAGGAGCTTATCTAGATGTGTGTTGAGCAATTTGAACCCTCAAGTGCTTCACAGAAGTTTATAACGTAGAGCCGTGAAAATTAAAAATCAAATTTTTTCCTCAAAAATAATTTTTAGAACCATTTTTTATTTTAACAAAGGTAGCAGGGGAAATTGGACCCCAAAAATTGTTGTGCCATTTCTCCTGAGTTTGCCGATACCCCATGTGTGGAGGAAGACACTGTTTGGGCACACGGCAGGAACCAGAAGGGAAGGAGAAAGGTTTGAATTTTTGAACACAAAATTGTCTGGAATCGAGAGCGGATGCCATGTCACATTTGGAGGGCCCCTGATGTACCTAAACATTGGAAACCCCCCAACAAGTGATACCATTTTGGAAACTAGACCCTTCAAGGAACTTATTTAGGTGTGCGGTGAGCATCTTGAACCACCAGGTGCTTTACAGAAGTTAATAACAGAGCTAAAAAAAACTTAAAAAAGCACATTTTTCCCTCAAATTTTTTCTTTTAGTCCCACATCTTTTATTTTCTTAAGGGTAACTGGAGAAAATGGACCCCAGAATTTGTTGTCCAGTTTCTCCTGAGTGTGCCAATACCCCACGTGTGGGTGAAAATTACTTTTGAGGCACAGTGCAAAGCTCAAAAGGGAAAGAGTGCCATATTATAGTGCAGATTTTACTATTTTGATTTGAGGGGGCCATGACCCACTGGGAGAGCTCCTGAGGTGTCAAAACAGTAGAACGCCCCATAAGTGACCCTATTTTACAAACTACACCTCTCAATGAATTAATCTAGGGGTGTAATGATCATATTGATACCAAGGGTGTGTCACAGAATTTTATACCGTTGGGCAGTGAAGAAAAATAATTACATTTTTACCACAAAAATTTAGTTTGAGCCCCGGATTTAGCATTTTCACAGAAGAAGTGGTATAATTGGCACCAGTATGTGTCCCACAATTTCTGCTGAATATAGAAATACACCATATGTGGCTATACAGTACGGCTTAGCCATACAGAGAGTCTCGGTAGGGATGGAGCCCTATTTGCTTCCTGGAGCGTAGATTTTCCTAGAACAGTTTGCGGACTCCATATACAGAGCCCCCCAAGTGCTAGAGAGCAGAATCCCCCTTCCCCCTCAAGTGACCCTATTCTGGAAATTATACCCCTGCCAAATGTGAATACTAAAGGTGGTTTATGCACACTGGGTCTCAGAAGCGAGGGGGGCATTTGGATTTGGGAGCACAGAGTTTGCTGAATTTCTTTTAACTTTTCCAGAGCCTTTGCGCTACCAGTAATGTGGAGGCCTCCTATATTTCTGTTGACAGATAACAGACCTGAGTGGGGACTTTTTTTTTGATTGAGTTGAAGCTTTTATTGGGAACATTTTTCATACCGTTTGTGATTACATTTTTCCGGCGCTGAGCTGAGCACATACTTTGGGGTTTCCATCTAAATTTCTGAGCTATGTGACATATGAAACCTCTGAGCGATCCATTCACTATAATGAGGCACCAGAGTTACTCTGGACTACATCTGGCCTCTGTTCAGGGTCATCCTTCCTTTCAGAAGTGCATAAAACTATGGTGGACTGCGTTTTTATGAACGCTGAAAAAGACGGACACTGCCAGATCACAGGTCCTATGGCGTTCACAGTGTCTCCATCGGCCTCATTATAGGGAATCTTCCACCGGTGGTTCTGTCTGAATCACATATTTCAGAGATTTACATGGAAACCCCGATGCAAGCGCTCAGCGTAGAGCGCAGGATGAATGTGCGCCATGCCTTACTGGGATCTTTGGGAGGCAGAATGAACAAATCCACTGCAGATGAAGAATTGGTTTTATTTATTTTTTACACCATTCCTCATGCGGTATAAGTGATTAGGCGACTTTGGTCGGTGCAATTACATCGATATCAGATTTAAATTTTTTTTATGTTTAGCGTTTGTCACTGTCACACACTAAAAGACACTTTTTTTGCAAAAAGAAGTTTTTGCATCACCACATTTTGAGATGTATAATTTTTCCATATTTTGGCCCACAGAGTCATATGAAAGCTTGTTTTTTGCTGGACGAGCTGACGTTTTTATTGGTACCATTTTCGGTCACATGACATTTTTTGATCGCTTTCTATTCCGATTGTTGTGGAGGCAGAATGAAGAAAAAACAGCAATTCAGGAATTTTTGGGTTTTTTTCTACTTTCTGCATGTGGTAAAATTGATAAGGCAGTTTTATTCTGTGTGTCAGTACGATTACAGCGATATCTCATTTATATTTTATTTATGTTTTGGTGCTTTTACACAATAAAAACTTTTACAGAAAAAATATTTATTTTAGCATTACTTAATTCTGAGAGCTATAACTTTTTTCTTTTTCCACTCATGGAGCTGTATGGCAGCTTGTCTTTTGCGGGACAAGATGGCTCTTTCAGTGACACTATTTTATTGCCATTCGTCTTTTTGATTGCGTTTTATTCCTCTATTTCCCAGCGGTATGATGACCAAGTATAATTTGCTTCTTTTTTGTGTTTATTTATGACTTTCACTGATGGGGTTAACTAGTGTGACCAAACGTGTACTTTTTTGTTTATTTATTTATTTTTTACATAAAACTGTGTATTTATTAGTGGATTTATAATTATTATTTTGTAATTTTTTTATGTATTTTTAAAAAATGTTTCCTTTTTTACCTAGTCCCTTTATGGGACTTTCACTTTTTTCACTTTGATTGCAGGTATAATGAATTGCAATGCATTAGCATTGCAGTGCATTATACCTATACTGAAAGTTTCTGACACCATGCTGTGAGCCGTAGCCACCATGGCAACGATCTGGCACCGCAATGACATCGCGGGGACGTCGATCTGAAGACAGAGGGAGCTCCCGTATCTCTGCCACCCTCCTGAATGCTACGATCTCACTCAATCACAGCAATTAGGGGGTTAACAGCCAGGGGCGGTGCTGACACCGCTTCTGGCTGTTAGTGCAGAAGCTCGGCCACTGGCAGAGCTGAGCTGCTGCATTGATCGGACAGGAGGTACTGATATTTCAGCATCTCCTGCACGCTCATGCTGTAATCGGTCAGTCAGATTGACTGCCCGATCACAGCGATCTGGGTGCGGGGTCCCATGGCATGGGTCCCCGCACCTCTTCCCATGCCTCTTAGCTGTCTGTGACAGCTGTCGATATGGAACTTTCACTGCGTGTTTACGCGCAGTGACAATTTAAATGCATGATGGGCATAGTCCGTCATGGTGTGGGAACTGACATACTGCCATGACAAGCTATGTCCGTCAATGGATGTTAAGGGGTTAAGATACACTCGCCTCTAAATCTGTCATTTTCCGTGTATGGATGTGCCCCAGAGTACCTGTGTGTTACTCACATGATCTATTGGGCATATATCTGGTACCTGGGGGGGCACACCTTCTAAATTGCCCGGGGCCCTTGCTACTCTTAATCCGCCCCTGAGTGCAGGGTATACATACGTAGATAAATGACAAGAGAACTTGGATAATAGTATATATAAACACATGAATATTTGATTCTGTTATTAATCTTTTCCTACAATGTTCTTTCTTGGTGATGGACTAATTATCCAGTTCTGTACCCTTGAAGTAAGTCGTTTAATAAATGTAAAGCAAGCATGGTGCTATTTCATTGCTGACTTTGCGTGCAAAGTTACATTGTGTTAATTAGTAACTTCTGCTCTTTCATTATATGCAAGGTGACATTAGCTGTGCATAATATGTGGAATCTGCTGTTGAACCGAGAACTAAGTTGTTCACTGAGAAATAATTCTGGAATTGCTAACAAGTATCATATGCATGCAGAGAAGGGAGAAAGCGTACACAAGACTTTAGTTATATTTCTTTACTTGAGCGTAAAGGTACTAATGATGATCTTGAAGATGATGACTCAATAGTTGAGATGAGTGGATGCGGCAAAATTAGAATTTGCCTGTTCTCTGGGTTTTTTTTACCAGGAAATTCCAGGAATTTAATGTCCCTTATTATGTGCTGGAGTCTCTCCAGACCCCAGAGAATAATAAACATAATATTGATCGGCATTGCAGAAATTACCTGGTCTTCCGGTTTGCAGGGCCTGAGAGGGATTTCCATATACTGTATACCCAGAAATGTCATGATCCATGAGAAGATGTATGACTCTACAAGATGCTTGATGTCATGGCGCATGCACAGAGCACTCCTGGGCCTGGAAAACTCCTAAACCTTGGCCTAACAACTGAGGACCGGGGATTTCAGTGCGGCTGACACCGATCTGAAGATGGCACTGGATGGGTGTAGGTAAGAAGTGGAGGAACTGTGAGGTGAGAAAAAGGATTTTCAGTATTATCTATTGTCTTAACAGTTTGATGGTCTTTTATGGGTCAGAAAAATAGTGGCCAGTAGCTGCCATTTTGCTGAATCTGCGTGGAATTGAATTTTCAAAACAAATCTGCATTTTGGAAAATACAGATTTTAAATGTGAAAATAATTTTCACTTGAATATGTTCATTCATCTCTAGTATAGATTCATATAATAAAAATGATGATGGTTCAAATTTCACACCTGTAAGAACAGATAATACTGATGTTCACCCCAATGATCCTTTTTCACTGATCAGGGCTGGCCCGAACTAGGTGGCCACCTAGGGCGCCGACCCAAAGGGGGCGCCAGAGAAAAAATAGAAAAAATTATAAAAAATCTTTTCAAAAGGCAAAAAGTTTTAGGGATGGAAAGAAAAGTGTACATATTTAAGTGCAAATATGACGCAAGAGAGGTTGGTTGGGTTGGCAACAATTTCAATAGAATCTGAAGTTGCTAAACAAATTAATCTCGGTGACTTAGTGTCATCCTTTTAAAAAAAAAAGGCAAGGAAACAAAAATTTTAATTACCTATGGTCGTTTTTGTTTTGTGTTGATTACTTTGTATATATTTGTCCTATACAACTTCTCAGAAGATTAAAGAGTTAGGAGAGAGTTAATTAATCATTGCTGTTGTGGTTTATTTTGCTCCTAAATTTATATCCCAAGTTTTCATCTACTTCCAAGAATAGTAGGGGCGCAACAAAATAGTTTCGCCTAGGGCCCCGTAATCTCTCGGACCGACCCTGTCACTGATAATACTTTCTACTGTGTCAATATTCCACTGTACTAATAATACCAACTATGATTTTCATATTAACTCACTTTACTTTGGCCCACAAATGCTAAGGGTATGTGCACACGTTAAATATTTAGTGCAGAAATTTCTGCATCTGTCTGCAGGAAAAACGCAGCTGTCAAACCGTATGTTTTGGCACGTTTTTGCTGCAATTTTTACTTGCATTTTTGGCGCAGATTTTAAATCTTCACCAAATCTGCTGGTCACAAATAAGCATGAGACTTCACATTTCACAGGAGGGAGGTTTTATGACAAATCTGCACTGAAAAATGTAGCAAAAACGCAATGCGTGCACACAGCCGAAAACACTCTTGTAATTGTGGTCGATAGATAAATTGATTTTGCTGTACATTCTGATGTAAGGTAATCTGACCTACTAAAAATAACATAACATAAAAATCTTATATTAGGTATAAAGTTTCACAAAATTCAGTGATCAATTCAATGAGATACGATCCATTAAATGGTCAAAAATTAGAAATATTTCTTCCCTATTCAAATACAAGTTAAAGGGGTTGTACCTTTTCATTAAAAGTTAATCCTTGACTGCAGGCAGTTGTGCAGCAATAATTCACACTGTACTCACCTTTTTCGAGTCCACCAGTGAGTCTCGTCGCTGTACCCATCGTCTACATAGGAACGCTCCACTCATAGTTGCTGAGCTTGCCGGTTGGCGTCCGTGTTGTCGAAATTATGTCAGCACCACAGCCAAGCCAGATACTTGGAGTAGTAGCACTTGGAAAAGGTGAGTATAAGGTGGTGTGTTGCTTTATAACAGCCTGCAGCATGGGATTAACTGTTAAAGAAAAGGAAACAACTCCTTTAATAAAAGAAACGTGAGCCATCAAACTTTTACTCTTCTAATTTGCATCATCACATATACTTAAAGGGATTTTCAGTTTTAAGGATAGCCACTGGACAAAAGAAGGCATATGCATGCTTATAAGTAAGGAAGAAGAAGTTCCAGTACCTAAAGTGCTGGCAGATTTCTGATGAAGAAGAACCACTTGACATGAGCAAATAGATTTGATACAAGTTAAATTTGTGTTACATTTTCTGAAATTCATGGGTCCTGGTGAATCTTTATAATTTGCAATTTAATCAGCACAAATTACCAAAGATTGCCCACCAATATTTTACCCATTGCAGAATATTGCTTTGGTCACAGAAGCCTCACATGACATCAAGCACAACTGTGCCAGCTTCCTCTTAATGCTTTGCAGTGATCACATAACATGGTATAGCGCTTCTAGTCAAGAGGGACTATCATAGCCTGTAAAAAAGCCAAGCCAGGTATTGCAGCATCCATTTTAAGGTGATGTAAGATAATGAGAGGATGTCAGAGCTGACGGATCATCAATAGAAATAGTAAGAGAAGATTCTAAATCAATGGACAAATATTTCAGACATATGTTGTGCAACTGCAGCACTGAAGATGCATGTAATAGTCTACGATTAATACAGAGATTTATTAGAGAGTGAAAGGGAGCACTAGAGAGGTAGCATAGGTGCCAGCTGCAGTGCCAGACTCAGTGTAATTGGTCCCAAAAACAAACTACATTTTAGCCAATAGATCTTCTAATAAAAATAAGTTGCACAATTGGATATGTTAAAGAATGTTCCGGTGCTGAGAAAATCTTTTAAATGTGCTATGTACTATGTAATGGCTGTGCATGCAGAAAAATGTTTGGCACATAACACAGCTCCTGACCGGGAAAGGAAATAAAAGATAATTTACAGGTATCATGGGATCACATCTACTTCTTTCTGTGAGGTAAAACATTTCCTTGCCTGATTTTAAACAGGATATGATACACTTACCTGATGAAGGCTCTGATCAGGAGCTGAAAATTGGATTGTTTCTGTTCTTAATTCCAGTAAAGGGAAAGACCAAAACACTGGCCAAAATACTCCAGTTAGTATTATGTTGTAAAACTGCATCACTAAAGAGTAGTGTAGTAATGTCATGCTGTGATGGTCTTTGGTAAGGAAGGGGGGCTCAAACTGTCCCTGGATTTGGGACCCAACTATCCCTGTCCCGGGGGTACTGTTGAAAGTAGAGAGAACTGAGTCTCTGAAATGCTCCTGTTACACCCTGATCTGTCCCCTCCCCCAACCCATGAGGCCTGAGACAGAAATAAAAGGTAAACAAGACACAAGTCAAAACAGGGATAACATAAAGCAACAAACATGCAAACACTGCGTGGAAATTCCCACGCAGCAATGGCATAAAGTGAGACTAGGGACTTTTTTTTTTTAAGTGGCGGAGGAATACAGTGCGGAAGGATACCTACCTTCCGTCATTGGATTCCTGCAGCCCGTAGAGAACGGCAGCATCATCTGATGCTGCAGTTCTCTACCCAAGATCGTCGTGGGACACACTCGTGGACTGCTTCGGATCGTGGGTGAGTATTTTTGTGGTTTGTTATGTTAATATTTATCCCGGAAAAGACAATGGCTTCGGGGAACAATGTGACAAGTATTGGTAAGTATGTTACTCTATGTTATATGTACTGTATGTCTATGTATGTATTGTATGAATGTATTGTATGTATGTAGTATATATGTGGTATGTATGTAGCATGTAGTATGTATGTAGTATGTATGTAGCATGCATGTAGCATGTAGTATGTATGTAGCATGCATGTAGTATATATGTAGTATGTATGTAGCATGCATGTAGTATATATGTAGCATGCATGTAGTATGTATGTAGCATGTATGTAGTATGTATGTAGCATGCAGTATGTATGTAGCATGTATGTAGTATGTATGTAGTATATATGTAGTATGTATGTAGCATGTAGTATGTATGTAGCATGCATGTAGTATATATGTAGTATGTATGTAGCATGCATGTA
The DNA here is from genome assembly GCF_039654945.1 of Dendrobates tinctorius. Taxonomy (NCBI): domain Eukaryota; kingdom Metazoa; phylum Chordata; class Amphibia; order Anura; family Dendrobatidae; genus Dendrobates; species Dendrobates tinctorius. The sequence goes on along the minus strand of NW_027361738.1, from coordinate 52,042,843 downwards.
GTATGTATGTAGCATGCATGTAGTATGTATGTAGTATGTATGTAGTATGTATGTAGTATGTATGTAGCATGTATGTAGCATGTAGTATGTATGTAGTATGTAAGTAGTATGTATGTAGTATGTATGTAGCATGCAGTATGTATGTAGTATGTATGTAGTATGTATGTAGTATGTATGTAGCATGCAGTATGTATGTAGCATGCATGTAGTATATATGTAGTATGTATGTAGCATGCATGTAGTATGTATGTAGCATGCATGTAGTATGTATGTAGTATGTATGTAGTATGTATGTAGCATGCAGTATGTATGTAGCATGTATGTAGTATGTATGTAGTATATATGTAGTATGTATGTAGCATGTAGTATGTATGTAGCATGCATGTAGTATATATGTAGTATGTATGTAGCATGCATGTAGTATGTATGTAGTATGTATGTAGTATGTATGTAGTATGTATGTAGCATGCAGTATGTATGTAGCATGTATGTAGTATGTATGTAGCATGTAGTATGTATGTAGCATGCATGTAGCATGTATGTAGTATGTATGTAGTATGTATGTAGCATGTAGTATGTATGTAGCATGCATGTAGTATATATGTAGTATGTATGTAGTATGTATGTAGCATGTAGTATGTATGTAGCATGTAGTATGTATGTAGTATTTTTTTTTTTTTTTTTAACATTTAACACATTAGCCGGATGATGGGACTACTACTGTCCCATCATTGGCTAATGTGTCAATCACTGTCATGGTAGCAGGCATCGCCCGATGGGACTTGTAGTCCCATCGGACGATGCTTGCACAGACCCCCGGACATCAGCACAGCCCCCCGGCAGGCCGGCACAGCCCCCCGGCAGGCCGGTACAGACCCCCACAGGGTGCACAGACCACCGGCAGGCCGGCACAGCCCCCCGGCAGGCCGGTACAGACCCCGGGCAGTCCACACAGCCCCCCGGCAGGCCGGCACAGCCCCCCGGCAGGCCGGCAGAGACCCCCGGAAGGCCCGAAATGACGGCGCATCATGATGCGCACACACCGCGCATCATGATGACGTCAGGCCGTCAATCAACTGAACTTCCGATTCCGATGCCGAATTCCGATATTGAAAAAATATCGGAAGTCGGTATCGGAATTCCGATACAGCAAGTATCGGCCGATACCCGATACTTGCGGTATCGGAATGCTCAACACTAATCGTGACACAGCTCAAAACTAAATTTCATTTTCTGTCTGACTTTGTGAAAACTGAAACTGTTCTCAGAAAAATCATATAAAGATAAGGAAAATCCTTCTAACTATTGTTTTAGAGTATTTTCGGCATCAAGTACGTTTTTATATAAAATGGTTTAGTTTTCTTAACAGACAGCAAAGCCCACTGTTGGCTTCTAGAAGTAAGCACGTCATATTACCGTATGCAAAAATGTGATGCAAAAATGCAATCGATCATGAAAATATATTCTATTGTGTGATTCAATTATCTTAAAGTGATCAACCTTGGTGCTAAAAAGTGACAATATATTTGTCATATAAATATAAATATAGTGGCATTTGTTTGGCTCCCACTGCCTCTTTCTACATCCAAAATGGTCAATACATCTACATGCGAAGGGAAGCGGTAAATATCAACCTCTTCTACCCTGTCTCTACTGTAGTGTGGAGGCGTAAAGGGCACAAGAGCACAGATAGAATGACCAACCATAGACTTTATATACATTAATATTAATTATTAAATAATGTAAGGGTATAGAATTTGCATCCAGACCTCGGACCAAAAAGGGGTCTTTAGTCTATTCTCCCAAGCAAGGAGATACTATTATTATCAATAGTTGTAAAATAAGTCAGGAAATATAGGTGTGCTGAAATTTTTTTCCAACACTCTCTATGCAGCTGCTGTACAGTTCATGATATAGGGGTGTACTCATTTTCTTGCCAGCGATTTAGACATTAAGGACTGTGTGTTGCGTTATTTAGAGGGCACCATAATTTACACTGTTACACAAGCTGTATACTGACTACCTTATACTGTATCAAAATGTCATATCTTCAGTGTTGTCCCATGAAAAGATATAATAAAATATTCACAAAAATGTGAGGGGTGTACTTACTTTTGTGACATACTGTAGTTGGGAAAAAGTCATTAATATGTGACTGAAGTGTACAAGTTAGCTCAGGTTTAAGGTCTCGTTCATGCATCCGATTTCGTCATGTGAGTGCTATCCGTGGTTTTCATAAACGGCATTCATATCTGTTATGGTCTATAGAGCCATCCACATGTCCGTGATTTTTCACGGACCATGCCGATCGTAGAAAATGACATAAACTTACCCAATTTTGATGTGAGGGTTGGATCAAAATTGATAATGCGGCTCTCTGGGTTCGGTCGCTGGAATCTCTTGGAAATCTGCTATTTGACCGACTGGAGTGAGGTTTCTGGCAGTGGAACTTAATTTTGTAAGACTGTCTTGTGTGTGCACAAATTAGTGCTCCAAAATGGGGAAAATGAAAAAGCTGAATGAATTTGAACGTGGCATGATAATTGGCACGATCCCTTCAGGCAAAAGCGTTGCAGAGGCTGCAAAACTGCTCGACTTTTCACGTGCAACAGTATCTCGTGTGTATAGAGAGTGGTCCAATTCCCAAACAGAAGAGGACAAACAGCAGGCTAGTGCCGGCAAACAGCAGGCTAGTGCCCTGAAACAGCAGGCTAGTGCCCCGAAACAGCAGGCTAGTGCCGACAAACAGCAGGCTAGTGCCGACAAACAGCAGGCTAGTGCCGACAAACAGCAGGCTAGTGCCCCGAAACAGCAGGCTAGTGCCGACAAACAGCAGGCTAGTGCCGGCAAACAGCAGGCTAGTGCCCCGAAACAGCCAGCTTAGTAAATGCTCCAGTGTACCCCTAATCTTCACATCATCATGCTGAACGACACGGGAACTTGAGAATCATCTAAAGTCCACTTCCTTTTATCTATGGCTTACAATCTGCAGTCTGTCTGATAGCTAACTATACAAGATCCATCTAACTTGATGAAGTACTTACACCATGTGACTTGGCGGACTCCTTTCGGGGATGCCCTTCTTGACGCTTATACCGGCCTAATGGAGAGCTTGGTAAAATGTGTGCTTGCATAATTCTGCTATTCAGCTTGTGCACAATATTTAGTAGTCTTATTTCCATTCCCACACCATATCAATCTAGCCTGTGGAGTTGGGTCCAAAGTTTCAAGAGTGGGATTGACTCGGTTATTCCTTATGTTCAGATGTGTAATTATTAGGTATTGTGGCTTTTTTTTTCCTCCCCCTTCCTGCAGACAGCAGGCCAAAGCATTCACTGCAAATTACTACTGGCTGCAGCATTATTTACAAATGCCAGTGATCTGAGTCTCAATGGTTTTGGTGCTGAGATGTACTGGTAAGAATAGGGGCCATGCACTTAAGATGTCATCCTAGGAGGCTCACTGAAGTCTCACACACTGTGGTAAAACTGTTAAAATGAATTGCTCCCTATGGGAAAGCCTCATGATTTTGCAGCCTTTTGAAGAATTTACTAGAACACAATAACTACTAGTTGATATCTGAGGATTCTCACTACAAATAATGTCTGTAATTTCTCCTAACATAAGCTAAATGGTATTTCCTAATAGGACCTGCCAAACCGTACCTGCAAGATCCAGTGCTCAGTATATTACCTTGTAATCTCCAGTAGCCTGATGGCCAGTGTCAGGAGTGTAGGATGACTGCTACGAAGACATGCTTGGGATACATTCAGACAGTGCCATCTTGTAACTTATTACAAGGGACTTTACTGCACTTTCTAACTATTTCTGACAGCCCCTTAAAGGTAAAAACAACTTACTGGGGGCATGGATGTAGTGAAAACTGCAAACGGCCATATTTTCCTGCAGTGGCCCAATCCCCCGTTCATCTAGCACGGGCCACACAACAAGCCATGACTAATCTATTCGTCACACAACCATTGAGGCATTGTATGTTTCTTCATGCACATGTCTGCCACCTGATCACTGCGGTCAGAGGCCTTAGCGGTCCTGTGGCATCACTTTGGTGCAGACCACTGGAGTGGCCTGTGCTGGAATCAATGGGGGCTCACAGGTATGACTGCTAGAGAGTGCTGTAATGTTGCAGTCAACCCAAGTTGTTATGAAGACTGCTTCACAGTAAGCAACTACATGTGATAAGACCGTATGTCACCATGTATTAACACTTGGTGTGCTGACTTCATTTCGAGTTTTCATTTAGGTTGTTTCCCTCTAAATGGTCAAATCCTTGCTTAGTCCAATCTTCTGCCCACTGAAATACTGGTAAACTCCTATAGCACTTGTTTTGTGTGCTTGGATGGTATATCTATGCACCTCTTGGACAGCAAGAAATGGAACAGTCTTATTGCCTAAATGCTACATCAATCGTTTTATGTAAAGTGTATTGAAGAATTGTTTTGTGGACCAAACGCTCTTATTCTGTGTGCCATTGTAGTGCTGAGTACTCCTATTTTGCTTTGAAAAACTTGCTTTTTTTGTATCCTTGACTGACATGAACAATAAAAAAATTAATGAAAAAAAAAATTGATAATGCGAGTCTATGGGCCAGTAAATTGGACCACACTCAGATGCCATCCATGTGCAGTCAGATTTTCATGGACTGTCAAAACGGAGAGTGTCAAGAAACCTTTTTTTCTCCACAAATGAGAAAAACTGATGATACTGATCACATTCTGATCAAACCGCGTTTCAAAAAAATCAGTTAGTGTTCCTGATACGTGGAAAAATCCAATGTCTGATTGAGCCCTAATTCGTGATTTTGAAAAAACTTTTTTTACATAGTCTCTCTATTTTCACAAGCTCAAAAGTAATTGAACAATTAAAGGATAACCCATTCATGGTCAGTAGTGATGAGCAAGTATACTCGTTGCTTGGGTTTTCCCGAGCATGCTCGGGTGTCCTCTGAGTATTTTGACATGCTCGGAGATTTAGTTTTCCTCATCTAACCTGCATGATTTGCGTCTTGTAGACAGGCTGAATACATGTGGGAATTCCCTAACAAACTGACATCCCTCACATGTATTCAAGCTGTCTAGCAGTCGCAAATCATGCAGCTGAGATGCCGATAACTAAATCTCCGAGCACACCAAAATACTCGGAGGACACCAGAGCATGCTCTGAAAAACCCAAGCAACGAGTATACTCGCTCATCACTAATGGTCAGGTGTGGCCTGAGTCCTCAATATTTGACAAAGGTTCTCGAGATGATTCCAATCATTCCAATTGAATGTGATCATTTTATATGGGAAATTTTAATATATAACCCAAAAAAGTGTCAATGCAAGTGAACTGAGGCCTTCAATAGGCTAGAAAATAAAAACACAAAAGAGCAGCAGAAACTTTAAAAGTGACCAAATCATAAATTCGGTACATTCTTTAATTTTTTTTTTTTAAAATACAGTGGCAAGTTCAGAAACACAAAGAGACATGGAAGAATTGTCTTCATAAATATTAGAGGGTTTATAATAAGATGAAAACCCCTGGAAAAGGCCTCCATACACATTACACAAATGTTGGCCAATATGTATGGGAGCCTCCTAATTCTCCCCCAAGCAACTATGACTGGGGAAAGAAGAATCTGCCACATTGGATTTCCTAAAGCAAATCCTTTTGTTCTCCATGAGAAAAGCCACTGGCAGCGGAGACTGGCATTGACTCTCCCATAGAGAACACAAGAGCGCTTCCCTGCGCCGAAAGTTCATGTGTATAACACAGTCAGTGGAGATACTGTAAGTGTCCTCCAAATGATGAAGCTGGGAGGAAGAAATAGGAGGATTAACTCTCAAGAACAAAAAAGCCAGATTAAACTTTGCTAGATAATGCCAGATTTGACCAACTTTAGTCTAAGGGCTCCGTTACACGCTTCAATGTCCTAGCGATCCCACCAACAATCCGACGTGGATGGGATCGCTGGGACATAGTTAGCTGATCGCTGATGAGCTGTCACATAGGCAGACACACCAGCGATCAGGACAGCGAGCACGCTGGTTTCCAGCGATGTGTGCTGCCCAGCGGGAGACCAACGGTAGATTTAAGGCCCAGACCATTAGGCAACGATTAAGGATCAGCCAACTGATCATTGATCATTTCTACTTGTCACACGCAACGATGTCGCTTCGACAACGCTGCAACGTCACCAAACTGATGACGTTGCAACGATATTGTTCACAATATCGTTGTGTGTAATGGGGCCTTAATGAGCATGGGGGCATTTACTGAGGGCAAAACTAAACATAGGATGAGCCACAAATAAACAGCAACTGAAGTGCCATAAAAGTCTGCCAAAGCCACTCAAAAGAAGAGACTTCAATGGCAACAGACACTGCAACTATTAAAAATGAATTCCTTTACCTTAGTCTGTGATACTAGAGGAACTATGCAAAAAATGGCTGTAATGCTTAAATGGTTAATGCAATATTTTTATACAGCTCATTGAATAAAACCTAAAAAAGTCTGCACTTCTTGATGGCTTTGTCTCAAAGCCACAGAACTGGTGCAAGGAGACGAAATAATGAAAATTCTGCCTCTATTTATGGATCCATTTGTGCATAAATTGGTATGTTTTGCTGCATATAGAGGTAATATGTGTCCACGGTTGGGTAATTATTGACCTGTGCGGTGCTTCTGTTTCACGCATTTCGACTATGGATGCTGCTGTGACACGGATATGTTCTGAGCTCAGTTTGAAGTTATGCAGAGTGTTTGACATTGAGTATAACAAGCTCTGGCAGGTTATATGCTGTTTTCTTGTTGAACGTTATATGAAGTGGCAGCAAGACAAACTTAACTTGCAGTTGATCATTTTAAAGGAATACATTAATGTCTCACACTGAGTTGTAGGTAGACTTCCAATCCATCCAATTTCTAATATATTCTTCAGCTTGAAAAAAAGCAAGAATGTGGTCACCTGAAATAAACCCAGACCTGTGAAATAAAAGACAGAAATGATTTCTTGCAAAATATTTATAAAATGATATACTTAACACTGGATAATAATATTTAAGACTCACTTGTTGCAATGATTATACATAGTATGTATGTATATATGTGGAGAAAATGAGTATTTGATACACTGCCTATTTTACACATTTCCCGACCTACAAAGAATGGAGAGATCTGTAATTTTTATCGTGCGTACACTTCATCTGCGAGAGACAGAATATAAAAATGAAATCCAGGAAATCACATTGTATGATTTTTAAATAATTAAACTGCATTTCAATGCATGAAATAAGTATTTGATCACCTACCAACCCGCAAGAATTCTGTCTCTCATTGACCTGTTGGTTTTCTTCAAGAAGCTCTCCTGCTCTGCACTCATTACCTGTATTAATTGCACCTGTTTTAACTCATTACCTGTATAAAAGACACCTGTCCACACACTCAATCACACTCCATAGAGATGTCTAAGACCACCAGGGACAAAATTGTAGGCCTGCACAAGACTGGGATGGACTACAGGACAATAGACAAGCAGCTTGGTGAGAAGGCAACAACTGTTGGCACAGTTATTAGAAAATAGAAGAAACACAAGATAACTGTCAATATTCCTTGGTCTGGGGCTCCATACAAAATCTCACCTATTGAGGTAAAGATGATTCTAAGAAAGGTCAGGAATCACCCCAGATCTACATGGCAGGACCTGGTCAGTTACTTGAAGAGAGCTGAGACCACAGTCTCAAACATTACCGTTAGCAGCACACTACGCCATCATGGATTAAGATCCTGCATTGCAGGTAGCGTCCCCCTGCTCATGCCACCCATGTCCAGGCCCATTTGAAGTTCGCCAATAACCATCTGGATGAACCAGAGGCGGCATGGGAGAAGGTCATGAGGCCAGATGAGATCAAAATTGACATTTTTGGTATCAACGCCACTCGTCGTGTTTGGAGGAAGAGGAAGGATGAGTACCATCCCAAGAACACCATCCCAAACGTGTAGCATGGTGGGGGAAACATCGCATCTTGGGAGTGCTTTTCTGAAAAGGGGACAGAATGACTGCACCATATTGAAGGGAGGGTGAATGGGGTCACGTATCGTGAGATTTTGGTCAACAACCTCCTTCTCTCAGTAATAGCATTGAAGATGGGTCATGGCTGGGACTTCCAGCATGACAATGACACAAAGCATACAGCTAGGGTAACTAAGGAGTGGCTCTGTAAGAAGCATTGCAAGGTCATGGAGTGGTCTAACCAGTCTCCAGACCAATGGATGCCAATCTGGGTCAACAACTGGGTCATCCATCACCTCCTCTTCAATTTCATGTGCACCTTCCTCTGTGTCACCGTGTAAGGTGGTATAGTATGCAGGAAGGGGCACCTGAGTTTCATCAGGGTCTGATTCTGCCTCAGTACACTCCGAGGACAATGTAGTGCTCTGAGTGAATGTACCAGCAGATAAATCTAGCAATGGCTGTGCATCAGTGCACTCCATGTCAGATTCATCTTGGACTGGGGAATTCACGATTTGACTTGTTAACCCGGGCATGGTTTGTGACAAGAGCTCCATGGAGTAATCAGTAGTGTGGCCTGCCACATCCTTCACTTTTGGTAGGGGTGAAAGACACAAGGAAAGGTGTTGTTCCTGACCAGGAGCCTCCAATGACAACTCAGTGCTTTTATTTTTTGAAACTTCAGAAGAGGAGGCGAGAGAGCTGGAGGCTGTGCCAGCAATGTAAGCCAAAACTTGATCCTGAAGCTCCGGCTTTAAAAGTGGTTTACCTACTCCCAGAAAAGAGAGCCTTCGAGGCCTTGTGGAGCCAGACGATGACGCAGGCTCAACACCTCCTGCCTTAGGTGCTATTGTGCTTTTGCCACTACCAACGGGTGCACCACCACCACCACCATCAGGACCAGCTGGCAACCCCAGCCCACTTCCATGGCGTCTTCCACCATACTTGCTAATTTTTGTGAAAATGTACCCAAAATACCACCAGTTATATGGTACTGTAAAAGAAGGTTGAAGGTGTATCTACTATTGGTGAGAATTTGAATCTCACTAGAGATTTGAGGATGCAGAACTATTGTCTCTGGCCCAGTAGAGATTACACCTCAATGTAACAGGCTGAAATTGGATGGTGTATGACAAGGTGTAGGGTGTCTATAGGATTGGTGAGATTTTGAACCTCACTATAGATTTGAGGATGCAGAACTATTGTCTCTGGCCCAGTAGAGATTACACCTCAATGTAACAGGATGAAATTGGATGGTGAATGACAAGGTGGAGGGTGTCTATAGGATTGGTGAGAATTTGGATCTCACTAGAGATTTGAGGATGCTGTCAATGATGCTCTCAGTCCAAGTATGGATGCAGGCAGCCTAATAAGCAGGACTGCTGCACAGTGCGCACACAAAAGGGTGAAAAAATGAACGCTTTGTAACTGTGCAGAAAAGAGGAAGAAAATTATTTTTGCTTTTAAAAAAGCAGTTTGCACAGCAGTGTGCAAACAGCAATACAGCTATCAGGGAGCCTTATAAGGCAGCCTAATAACCAACAGAGCTGATGCACAAAAATAGAACCTCCCCTGTCACTTCACACAAAGTGTTGTGTTGTAAGTGGAAATCGCTAACAGCAGAAGCAGTTTTTTTGGTTCTTCTTCCCTGCCTAACGCTCTCCCTACAGAATCAGCAGCAGCAGCAGCTCTCCCTATGCTAAGATCGCCATAAGTAAGATGGAGGTCGGCATTCACGCCCTTTTATAGCCCCTGTGATGCCACAAAAAGCCAGCCAATCACTTGCATGCCCTTCTCAAAGATGGTGGTGACCGATGCCTATGTTATCGCGTTGCCCACAGTATGCGTCCTCCATCATTGGCTGAAAAAGGGCGCTGAAAGCATCTTTTGAAACGCGACTTTGGCGCTGTGGTCGCCGACCTCGTGGCCGACCTCACGCTATTGTCAGGTTTCGTTTCATGAAACCCGACTTCAGCGAAAGTCAGCAACTTTTGCATATGACCGACCCATTTCGCTCAACTCTAGTGACCAGCCTTTTCCTTCTAAACAGCACCCATTCTTTTAGGAGCACTTGCACACAGTTTTTGAAGAACCTTGTCAGGGAGGATATCCAAACATTTTGGAGAGCTAACCACAGATTTTCAAATGCAAATCCTTCAGTCTCTTCAAATGTAAACAGACTGGATGATGTTGAGATCAGGGCTCTGTTGTGGCCAAATTATCACTTCGAGGACTCCAGGTTCTTCTCTGCCCTAAAGGTAGCTCTTAATGTCATTGGCTGTATATTTAGCGTTATTGTCCTCCTTCAGAAGAACTTTGAAGCCAGTTAGACGCCTCACTGATGATATTGCACAATGGATAAGTATCTGATTGAATTTAACCACATTGAGGACATCATTCATGCTAACCAAAGCCCCTACTCCATTAGCTGAAATGCACCTACAAACTTGCAAGGGCCTTCCACCATGCTTCACTGTTACCTGCATACACTCATTACTGTTCTGTTCTCCAGCCCTGGACAAACTGCCTTCTGTTACAGCCAAATATTTCAAATTTTTACTCTGCCATTTTATTTCACTTCAGATTCCAAGAGTCGATGACACTACTAGACATCTTACCATTATCAAGGGAAATAAGCAAAATTTATATTTTATCTGCTGAACTAAGTTTCTTTGGATCCTCAATGATGTCATTTCTTGGTGCTTCTTCAAAAAATCTTGAATAGCACATATTGAGACCCCAGTCTGATTTAAAATCTGCACCTGGGGAGAACTTTTCCAGTTGCAATATGCCTGCCTTTTTTATTTTTTTTTTCTATACTTCACCTGGCGACGGTGTAAGTTCTGAGACAAGAAACTGTTTTCCAAAATCTCACTTGTAGCTGAGCATCTCTGTTCCTCATTCAGTTTTAAAAATACTAGACAGCTGTTTCTGTTTCGGTTAATTACTGTGTTTTACCAATCATTATTACCTGCTTGGTAAAATTGGCTACTTATACAACTGGCTATAATCATGCAAATTCGCTAACTTTGTGCAAGAGTATAGAAAATATTTTAAACTGTTTTGAAGGCAAAGGACAGTCACACCAAATATTGATTTCATTTAAATTTCTCTTTTTTCAATCTGCATTTTGTTATTTGCCAAAAATAACCTATTAAGACTTCTATTTTTAAAGCACTCTGACTTTGCAGCAAATTTTTCACACTCACCTAAAACTTTTGAACAGAACGATATATATTGTACATATATATATATTTAAAAAAAAAAAATAATCAGCAAGTCACATATTTCTCAAATTCTGTTAACTGAAAGACTAAATACACTCCCTGACAGTGAGCGGTGCGCATGCGCTAGATTTGCATGAGCGGTGATGACTTTGTTCGTTCAAATTATTTGACCACACCCACAGGGACGTGATAACATGAAAGGAGGGCTGACTAGTCTGGAGCAACTAATGCTCCATTGACTAGTCAAAGCCCTCATTAGCATGAAAAATGGGGACAACATAAACGCTGTTTTATCACTCAATAAATTTATATAGGGATGGCTAGATAGGGAATTTGAATTTGCTCATACATAAGTGAATGCTGCTAGGTGGGAGGGCATGGGGACATGACAGGTCACCTTTACACGTTGTAAACTATGAAATAAGTGGCAATCTGTTGATATTGAAAGGAACCATTCAATACCTCAAAAGCTTGGTTTTACAATGTTACATTTCTTTAAAAAAAACTAAAAGATTGAAATTAAATATTACGTACTGAATATTGTCTATATTTACATAAAGGATAAGAGTCGATTATATTCAGAGTCTGAATCTTTATTCCTTCTTTTTTTCACACTTTAATTTTAATTATCAGTGTTTAGCCTTAATTACTTGTCACAGAAGAGACCAAAAAGGACTAAAATATTCTTCAGTTACATACATTGAGTAAAGGAATTATCATTACAGTGCAATTAGTGTTTTTTGTACATGCACTGAGTAATTTTGTAGCTTGTACGTTAAGAAGATAATTGAATTCAAACTTTCATGAAAATTTGACAAGGATATAATTAGTTAACCCTTTCTTATCCCAAAGCCCCAATCAGTCCTCTATGTTCTACTCACTTGCCATTGTAATATTGTAGCTGAAATTGCTTTGTTTTAAAAACCTGTTAAAAATAAGTGCAAATATTCTTTAAAAAGAGATGCAAATGTAAGAAAACAATAAATTCACTAGTCATTTATACAATTTCCAGACGATCAAGATCCAGCAATCCCTCACTGGTCTACAAGTTTCCAGAAGTTATATTCTGTACCACAGATAAAACCACTTGGTGATGCCAGTGTTTAATAGGAACTTAGCCTCAACTGATAAAACCCTATTCTCAACTGAGTCATAGAACTAACAACAGAGGAACAGATTGATTCATTATTGCATTTGTGCCTATTGTATGTTTAGTTTTGAGGGTTTTGTGCCTGTTTTTGTCATGATCCAGGCTGGATCTGACAGTTTAAATGGACAAAGTTGAACTTTTTTTTTCCTTTGGCTTGGTGCCAAAGTGTGTTGTGATTGCCCCAGGTGGCCATTAGAATTATTACACGTGGTGTTTCATTCTAAGTTGCCCGGTGGTGGTGAGTGGTGTCGCACCTTAGTTTTAGGGTTCATGTGCACGCAATTACAAATCAGGTGTTAGGCTCTATGAAAGGGAGCCAGGTGGGTTCAATGACTGTTGGTGATATTGTGTGTCATTTTGCAAGTAAGCCTGGGGGAGGAAGGAGCTGAACATGAGTCTTGCGCAGCCCAGCCAGAGGGGACAAGTGGCAGCTATGTGGTCTGCAAGAAGGGCTGGCATGGCGTGGTGGAGTCACAGTTTATGGTGTCAGCAGGAGGTGTTTGCATGGCTTGGTGGAGTGGCAACGATGGTGAGAGTTGCACTCACCATGCTGGACCTGGTTGCTGAGAGCTGGACTCAAGCATGCTTGACTTTTTGGGCAGAAGGTGAACTCATCATTGGGACTCTGTTACTGGACTGCTGCAATTGGTGGTGGACTCTGCTCCAAGGCTGCACTATGGTGATGGATCCGATTATGGTGATGGATCCGGGTGGAGGAGAAGATGCATGCAGGTGGTGGGCTCTGTTGCTAGGAGCGTAGGCAACAGAGCAAAGCTAAGTGGTGTTTCCCCTGTTTTGTCACCTTTCCTCATGTGTGTTTTAGTGCAGTGGTGGGATTAGTTTCCGCAATGACCAATTCCCTAGTGAGGGTTTAGGTCAGGGCGAGCTAGGGTTTTTAGGTTCCTGTTGCGCGCCGGGTGCGGAACCGGCGTAGGGAATGTTAGGAGTGCAGGGACACTGGCTCAGGGGATCTCAGGAGGTCTCCACTTCCCTATTCCCTATTGCAGGGCCCACCATTGTTAATGTTTCCCAGGTTTCCCTTATTGTTTAAATTTGCCTTACTGGAGGCGGGGTTTCCAGACTTGTATATACGTGCAATGTCTAAATTCGCCAGTTGGAGGCGGTGTATCTAGCTGCACGTGTTTATTATTTAAATTCACCCCACTGGAGGCGGTGTATCCAGGGTCACATGCGTCACATGGGTTCGCCTTGCGGTACTCGCTGTGTCCAGACACGCGTGACCGTGACATTTTTATGCTTAGTTTTTGGTGTTTTTTGCCTGTTTTTTGTTTAGTTTTTGATGTTTTGTGCCTGTTTTATGCTTAGTTTTTGGTGTTTTGTGCCTGCTTTTAGGTTTGCACCATATTCATCTTTCATTTTTGCCTTTTTTAAAGTCATGTTTTATGTGTTCACTTGTGTTTTTTTCTTTTGGTTTGATACTGTGGACAGTTTATTTTGTTCAAATGTTGTCAGTTGATTCATCATTAACCCTTTTAGAAGTCAAAAACAACTTCAAGACTTGTTGTAAATGTAGCCCAGTCACCGCTGGAATAATTTTGTGTATGCCTGAAATTTTGGTGCAAATTATTTGACATTTTACCAGTGCATGAAACCTTTTGAATTAAAAGTTTATAAAACAGGTTAAGGACAAAAGTAATTATTTATTTGCTCAAAATTCATGAACCATGTGCTCCATTTTGAAGAATTTGGTGCACAAAAAACATCAGCAAATATCATAAGAGTGAAAATGCAAAGACTGCAATAGCAACATTGAATGCTAGGTTGCATAAAATGTTGCACTTGCTGCCTATGTGCCTAAAATGCTATACGAAATCCAAGTAAGGTTAACTGCACTAAAGACATTTCGATCACCGACAGTTGCTACTGCGCTGGCGATGGCGGCATCTCCTTGGAGGATGATTTTTTTTTCTAGCTGCATGGCATCACCGCCATCTGCACAGTAGCAGCGATCGGATCACCGATCGCTGCTACTTCACCTGATCAGCCGGTATCATTTTCAATGATTTTTTTAATGTATTTCAGGATAACCCCAAATAAATGAATTATGTACACATTACTAATGCAATCAGGTTGCAACGCAGCGACCACCGTCGGTGACTGCCTGCAGAAGGGGACTTTTTTTCCTATGTATATATAATAATATTCATTATGTAAAATAGAGGGCAGGTCAGTGACGGATCAGTGACCTGTCAGAAGCCATACGCATGAATACCTAATCAGAGCACTACATGAAGACCCCCACAGGCTGCCCCAGAGCATGAGCATACCATTAACTCAAAACTGAAAATAAAGATTAAGCAACTGTTAAAATAAAAAAAGTACGTTAGCCGCTCGGGGTCCACCGCGCAGTAGGTGTGAACACTGCAGCTAAGTAGTGACAGACGAGCAATATGGCGGAAATGCGCACACGGGTTAAACCTCACCCAGGTGCGCAAAGCAATCACTGTGTACTCACAGAGATGCCAGCAGAAGTAAACACAAAAGGCTGAGCCTATTAGCATCACAGGTCTCAGGTAAATGCACACACGGTATCCGGTCACAGGTGCAGGACCCAAGGCAGAGGAACTGTGTCCATCTAGACCTACCGTGGCGTGCGACTGCAGCGTGGCATAGGACACTGTCGCTAGACGATAGTGCCGTGAGGTGTAGCACAATCGGACGCTAGTGTAGAGGTGCGGTGTGCACAGTGGCCTAAGGCTTGCCACTGAATGGCGCTGACTGCTACTCTAATTCCCTATCCACATGCGTAATATCAGAGGGAGGGGAATCTTAATGAGTCAGTCACCAGAATCATACATCCGTCACCATTCACACATCTAGCAAGTAAAGTCTATACTAGCGCATGGGTGAATGACCATGCGGGCCTTTATAGCTGTGCGCTGCCGGGACCTTCCAGATCTCTGAGATGGACCAATCAGATCTGGAGAAGGACCTGAGCACGTGACTCCCGACCTCCAATGGGAGATCATCTTGTGAGCATGCTCAGTGGAGCGGCAGAGGTACTTAGCCTCAGGAATGGCTTGCTACAGAGCAGCATGTGAGGCTCTGGATTCCTGTTGTGTAGCTGCAGGAATCTGACGCCTAACATTACCCCCCCTCCTAGGGCCCCATCCCCCCTGAGCCTTCCAATCCACGACCTTGTGCCCTTCAGAGGCATAGGCCTAAGACTCGTCCGAAGGCAAGTCTGATGTCCCGGCAGATGACACAGAAAACCAGGACATGTGCAAGGCATCAGAGGCGGCAAAATCTCCAGGTTTGAGAAGGGACACATGAGAGACAACGGGAGCTGCAAAATCGCCAGAAACCGAAGATGAAGTGGAACACCGCAGAGTATCGGCAGGCATCTTCACTCTCTGTTTAGGGGAGGTATTCCGAGCACAAGAGGCGCATGCCCGAATATATTTTTTAGAGTCCCGAGCCCTGTGCGGCCACCAATAAGACCTTGCCAGGAGTTTTGTGGTCTGCATGTAGCCACAGTCACCACCCACCCTGGACGCGTGTGCCCACACGAGAACCTTTGGCTGAAGGCGAGGAGGGACAATGGTCTTGCCCGGCGGAACAGAGGTTGGCCATTGCTGGGCCCTGTTATTGTGGGGAACAGAGTGTTGACAGTGGTAACCGTAAGTGGAGCTTAGTGCCGGACGTGCCTCGAGATTGGCGCGAGACACCTCCATGGGCTCTGGAAGTGAACACTCTGGTTCAGGTGACTCCAGAGGTTCAAAGAGGTTGGTGTCAGGAACACCGCACTGCACCTGCTCACTGAGTCAGTACGCATGTCCTGAGTACAAAGCTGTGCACAAAGATACCTGTGGAATGGGGCAGCAGTGGTGACGATGCATGCTCCAGGCTCACAGGACCTGAAGCATGTGACTGCTGAGGGCGTGGTCTAAACTCCAGAGAGCTAGGAGCTGAGGAAAACTCCTAGAAAGGTAACTACAGGACAATGTTACCAAGGGGCATAGACAGAGACAGAAACATGATCAAGCCAGGGTCAAAGCACAAGATAGCACGACAGTACCAAAGGGTTAGGCAGAATGGATAGTCAGGACATAGCAATAGATCAGAAAACCAGAATGGGCAATAGACGGTACAATAGGGACAAACTGTAATGGAGTATCGATAGCCAAGCCAGGAGGTCAGAAACGGAAAAGACAATAATGCCAAAATGAGAGACTGACTACAGAGTGAGGGGACAGACCGGGTCATACACGGGAAGCAAACAAGCAATGCAGTGCACACGCACACCAGGGGGGTCAGACACACAATCAGAACAACAGTATAGCTGACAGAGAACCCTGGTAAAGAGTGAGTATAAATACCCCTCCCAGATCCAGAAAGAGGCCACGTACACATAACCCTGTGAGTGCAGGGCAAGAACACTGTCCAAACCATGACAGTTGGGAGCCAGAGTAACCTTCTGTCTGGATTGAGCACGCTCCAGCCCGCGCTCCAAAAAACGGAGATCAATGCTGGTGGAAATGGCAATCAGCTCCTCCAGACTTGCAGGAACCTCTCTGTTAGATAGTGCATCCTTAACATGCTCCGCTAAACCTCTCCAAAACACAGGGATGAGAGCTCTATCAGACCACTCCAGCTCGGAAGCCAGTGTCCGAAAACGAACGGCATACTGACTGACCGAGAGTGATCCCAGAGTTAATGCTAATAGCTAAAGAGAGGTGTCGTGCGTGACCCATGGTCCCAGAAAGACCTGCTTGATAGCTGTTAAGAACTGAGCAGCAGTCCGAATCTCAGGGTCGCCACGCTCCCATAGTGGCGTGGCCCACTCCAATGCCCTGCCCGAAAGAAGGCAAACAATAAACCCCACCTTAGCCTGTTCGATAGGGAATCGTGCAGCCAGTAACTCCAACTGGATAGAGCACTGGCTCACGAAACCCCTACAGGAGGTGCCATCGCCAAAAAAATTTATTGGGCAATGAGAGGCGGGAAACTGTCGGTGCAGGGGAGGATGTGGACTCACGTGAAACCGCCTCTGCAATTGCCTGAACAGCAGCCTCAGTAGACTTCACAGCTGAGATAGCACTCTCAAGAGTAGCCAACCGGCCCTCCAGCTGCCGAATGTACTGTAGTAGTTCCTGCTGATCTGCCATTACTAGCCAGACCCTGGCGCTAGTATAATGTTAGGAACGGCAGAACGCACTAAATAAAATAAATAATAAAGTGCGTTCGCCGCTCGTGGTCCACCATGCAGTAGGTGTGAACACTGCAGCTAAGTAGTGACAGACGAGCAATATGGCAGAAATGCGCATGCGGGTTAAACGTCGCCCAGTTGCGCAAAGCAATCACTGTTTACTCACAGAGATGCCAGCAGAAGTAAACACAAAAGGCTGAGACTATTAGCGTCACAGGTCTCAGGTAAATACACACACGGTATCCGGTCACAGGTGCAGGACCTAAGGCAGAGGAACTGCGTCCGTCTAGACCTACCGTGCGTGTGGCATCACCACTGCAGATGCCAAAGAGAGCTGCAACTGCAGCGCGGCGTAGGACACTGCCGCTAGACGATAGTGCCATGAGGCTTAGCACACTCGGACGCTAGTGTAGAGGTGCGGTGTGCACTGTGGCCTAAGGCTTGCCACTGACTGGCGCTGACTGCTACTCTAATTCCCTATCCACATGCGTAATATCAGAGGGAGGGGAATCTTAATGAGTCAGTCACCAGAATCATTCATCCGGCACCATTGACACATCTAGCAAGTAAAGTCTATACTAGCGCATGGCCGAACGACCATGCGGGCCTTTTATAACTGTGCGCTGCCGGGACCTTACAGATCGCTGAGATGGACCAATCAGATCTGGAGAAGGACCTGAGCATGTGACTCCCGACCTCCAATGGGATATCGTCTCGTGAGCATGCTCAGTGAAGCGGCAGAGGAACTTAGCCTCAGGAACGGCTTGCTGCAGAGCAGCATGTGAGGCTCTGGATTCCTGTTGTGTAGCTGCAGGAATCCGACACCTAACAGCAACAACCACAAGATGCATTTAATCAACCAAGGTATCTATTTAATCAGTATAATTGCGCCAACCTGACACTGTCTGTAGGTTTCTGTACACAATCCTGCTGACAGGTTCCCTATATCAAAATCACAAATGATGAATCAGGCCTACAGGTTTCCAAAATTATACTTCTTAGGGGGTGACAGACCTTCTTTATGGGTAGTGAAGATTAGACTAGCAGTATAACACTTTCAAGGTGTATTTTAGGTCTTTTTGAGTTATTTTTCACACTCTTAAACATCCCCCATTTACAGTGAAATAGGCAGTAGCACAATCAATTTTCTTGAAATGGATAAATGGATTTGTACAGAAAGTGCAATTAAGTACAGCAAGGGGGTATTCATTTTAACAAGTGCTCCTCTTTTAATATCTTCATGAAAGAGCATAAAATGGAGAAATGTGTGGAAGGAGTGGAGGGAGGAACTGTCTGATAAATCCTCTGCTGGCAGCAGATAAGCCCAGGAAGCTAGTCTCTGCAGGACACAGCAGAGTTAAATTTCAGAAGAGACTGACTGCACTTCCAAATAGCAAGGCAGAGACAGCAGGAAGATGCAGCAGTGCTGGAGAGTGATGCAAGAGGCAAACTCAGCAACACAGACTGACATGAGGAAAAGCAGAGCAGTGTTTGCAGTGAGGAGGATGGAGTTGAGATGGCATGCAAGTTATTGATGTGACTCTGATGCTGCAATATCCACCACAAAGTTGCATTGCTGAAAAAGTGTCTGTGGTATGTAAATGGTTAGATGGGGATGCTATGCTATTTTGTGATTGTCATGGCAAGTAGAAACACCCTTTTGTGCCACATTTGCGTTCCTAGATTTACAATACATTGCAAAGCAAAAGTATTGGCGTGATTAAGTGATTGCAGGCATAAGACACCAAGGGAGATTTTAAAAATAAATAAATAATTATATTTAAAATTTAAATTAAAAAATGTAAAAAATGATTTGCAAAAGGAAATACTAAAAAAATGATAAAATAACTCCAAACTTTACCCAATTTGTAAACATAACATCAGCAAAAAATATTTAAAGTACAACTTCATAAAATGTGAATATATGGTACTTCAATAAACCCTGAAAGTAAAATATTTCTTTAGTTCTTGCCAGATTTCCAAACAATCATTTATAGAACACATATATATTCTAAGGACAGATATTCAGAGAATAAGAATGAAGGGTATGGCTGGGAAGACAGTTTTCTAAAGGTTGATTTTCATTTAAGTGATGCTTTTAGTTTTCATTCCTTTCAT
Organism: Dendrobates tinctorius; assembly: GCF_039654945.1. Lineage (NCBI taxonomy): Eukaryota > Metazoa > Chordata > Amphibia > Anura > Dendrobatidae > Dendrobates > Dendrobates tinctorius. The sequence goes on along the minus strand of NW_027361738.1, from coordinate 52,023,167 downwards.
GTTACTCAGATATTGAAGTCTGCAGTGTAATTTGTTAGGGACAGTTTTGCAATACAAAGTTGTTGCTACATCAAGACGTTAAATGTATCCACATGATTGTGATTGCGCAAATGTTTTTCTGAAAATGGAACTTGGCGTAGCAGAGTCTAAGGAAAACTGCAGCTCTTACACAATGTGCATACTTTCATACTTTCCATATCACAATACGTAAATGACAGCTCCTCATGGCAAATATATAGCAAATATTTAATTGTAGATAGATAGATACATAGATAGATAGATAAATAGATAGGGGTTAGCTATTCCAAAACCACCAGGTTCAGAACAAAGATGATCAAATCGACCATTTCTCTCTCTGTCTCTTTTGTCACTCACATCCAATGTGGAGTTGTGCAAAAATTCATGTACCTTTAGGTGTTTTTAATCTAAATTTTGTCAGCTTCTCCAATATGGGCATTGGCTAGGGAGGAGATGCAGCGGGACAGGGCATGACTATGTCCGCCCATCAAATTCATTAAAACTGACTTAATTTCTTGTGCCAGAAATGCTACTCCAGGCCCAGAATGAAGTTGAATTTCTGGCAAGATGCATGTCACAGTGAAGAATCACTAAATTCATTAAGTAGTATGTGCTTCTTAATAAATTCGACACATCATACTCCAGCGAGTCCTTTATTTGGATTGGCATGTACAAAACCCTATTCAAATTCCAGGTTTCTATCATGCAAAAAAAAAAAATCATGCCAAGATAAATCATTTCAAAACTTTTTTACCTTTAAAGAGGACCTTTCACCAAATTTTTCATGTTGAAGTGTACACACAATGTAATAGTGGCTGCAGAGTGAAATAAAATTTGCGTTTTTTTCTTCCGAATGTTACCTCTCTGTTGAGGAGATATTAATAATCAAAGTATTTAGCACCTAATGAGTCAACCTTTTTTAAATTCAAATGGGTATTACCAGAGTTATCACTGGGGGCATGTACTTTTTCTCTCTGTATTATACTGACCAATCAGCAGCACTCAAAGGAAAGATGAACACGCCCCAACTATAGCTTACAGCAGGTTTCTCAGTGTGAAAAATGCATGACAGATAGCTTTGATCTTCTGGTATAACCTCCTGCATATGTCAGTGTGGGAAGGGTAGCGCAGCTGAGTTTAGCAGTGCTACATTAGAAACCCTTCTATTACCTGTCCTCCTCTCTTAGCACTGTCAACTCTGTTGAACTCCCCCACACTGCCTGTCTGGAGATGTGATGTCTGTTGTGTTCAATTGCATATTAAAGCAGGGTGTCATTACATCTCACACAGTCGTAATCCAGAAATGGCATGCTACTCATGTGTGAGATATAATAAAACTCCTCTCTGATATGAATGCAGACAGAGTACAGGTTGCTTGATCATAGCAGACTTACACACTCAGCTCTGCAGTAATGCTTTTTGCTGTTGCAGTTCAACATGAAAAAAATTGATGAAAGGTCCTCTTTAATATCACACATAATCTGTACAAATCCATTGAGAAATAAACTGAAATCAATTTGAGGGAAAATAAAAATAACACAACTAAAATCATGTGTTTTTTTTTATAATTGGGGATGTGGTTGGGTTCAGAATTAGCCAATCACGTTTATTCTCATGTTTTGTAACCATGGGTACACAGCTGCCAATTCTGGTTAACCCCATATCAAATTTAACAGTTCTAGTAGGATTTTCCTGTAATTTTCTTAGTTGCATTTGACAGCAAAAGCCATGATCTGTAACAGCTTACAACACAGCAAAGGAATCTCATTGTTATAAGTTATCAGTCAGGAGAAGGGTGCAAAATTATTTCCAAGGCATTAGATATACAGTACCATGGAATACTGTGAAGTCAGTCTTCAAGAACTGGCTTTAGCTTGGTACAGCAGCAACATTAACTAGAACTGGATGTCCTTCAAAAATTGATAAAAATACAAGCAGAAAATGAGTCAAAGAGTCTATCAGCAGGTCTACAGCAACATTAAATGAGCTGCAGGAATTCCTGGCAAGTATTGGTTGCGTACTGCATGTGACAACAGTTTTCCATATTCTTCATATGGGAGAGTGGAAAGACAAAAGACTTTTCTTACAAAGAAAAACTTTGAAACTCAGCAATGTTTTGTATAAACCTATGTCAGGCTATGTACCCACGTATGCAGAAAATTCCTGACTAAAAAACGGACTCCTTCCCAGGAAACGCTCATTTTTTTGTGCGATTTTTGCGCGTTTTTTATGCGTTTTGTTTCCAGAGCGTCCCCAGTCTCATAGAACATAGATAGAAATGTGGATTTTTCCACGAAATTAATGAGCATGCTGCGTTTTTTGATGCGGAAAAAAACGCATCAATATGCACAAAAAGTGCGGAATTCATTAAAATGAATGGGATTCTTCTTTTAAGCGTTTTTTAAGCATTTTTGCTGGTAAAAACGCTTTAAAAACACAAAAAAAACGTTTACATGGGTACACAGCCTCAAGCCTACCAAAGCATGACAGACTTAATGTTAAGGTCTGATGAGACTAAAGTTGAACTTTTTGGCCATAATTCCAAAAGGTAGGTATGGCACAAAGCCAAGATGTTAGCGGCCACATAATGCTTTGGGGCCGTTTTTGGGCAGCTGAAAATGGAGCTACAGTCAAGGTAGAGGAAATGATGAAAAGTTCCAAATATCAAATATCAGTCATTTTTGCAACAAAACCGTCAGGCCTCTGCTGAAAAGCAGAAAATGAAGATAAATGTCACCTTTCAGCATAACAATGACCCTAAACATATTTCCAACTTAACCAAACAAATGGCTTCACTTAAAGAAGATTAAAGTTTTGAAACGGCACAGCCAGAACCGAGACCTAACATAGTAACATAGTTATTAAGGTTGAAGGGAGACTTTAAGTCCATCTAGTTCAACCAATATCCTATCCTAACTTGCCCTAACATGTTGATCCAGAGGAAGGCAAAAAAAACCCATGTGGCAAACAGTAAGCTTCACATTGGGGAAAAAAATTCCTTCCCGACTCCACATATGGCAATCAGACGAGCTCCCTGGATCAACGCAATATTAAGGAAACTAGTGTATATACCCTGTAATATTATACTTTCCAAGAAAGGCATCCAGTCCCTTCTTAAATTTTAGTAGGGAATCACTCATTACAACATCATATGGCAGAGAGTTCCATAGTCTCACTGCTCTTACAGTAAAGAATCCGCGTCTGTGAGTATGCTTAAACCTTCTTTCCTCCAGACGTAGAGGATGCCCCCTTGTCCCCGTCACAGGTCTAAGAGTAAAAAGATCATTAGAAAGGTCTTTGTACTGTCCCCGCATATATTTATACATTGTAATAAGATCACCCCTAAGCCTTCGATTCTCCAAACTAAATAACCTCAAGTGTAATAACCTGTCTTGGTATTGCAGACCCCCCAGTTCCCTAATAACCTTGGTCGCTCTTCTTTGCACCCGTTCAGCTATGTCTTTCTTGTACACCGGAGACCAGAACTGTACACAGTATTCTAAGTGTGGTCGCACTAGTGACTTATATAGAGGTAAAATTATGTTCTCCTCATGAGCATCTATGCCTCTTTTAATGCATCCCATTATTTTATTTGCCTTTGCAGCAGCTGCCTAACACTGGCCGCTAAATGTGAGTTTGTCGTCCACCCATACACCCAGGTCTTTTTCAGTGACTGTTTTGCCCAGTGTTTTACAATTAAGCACATAATTATACATCTTGTTCGTTCTACCCAAGTGCATGACCTTACATTTATCCCCATTAAAGCTCATTTGCCATTTATCAGCCCAAGCTTCTAGTTTACATAAATCCTCCTGTAATATAAAATTGTTCTCCTCTGTATTGATTACCCTGCAGAGTTTAGTGTCATCTGCAAATATTGAAATTCTACTCTCTAAGCCCCCTACAAGGTCATTAATAAATATGTTAAAAAGAAGCGGGCCCAAAACTGACCCCTGTGGTACCCCACTGCTAACCGTGACCCGGTCCGAGTGTGCTCCATTAATAACCACCCTTTGTTTCCTATCCCTGAGCCAGCTCTTAACCCACCTACACATATTTTCCCCTATCCCCATTGTTCTCATTTTATGTATCAACCTTTTGTGTGGCACCGTATCAAAAGCTTTTGAAAAGTCCATGTACACCACGTCCACTGCATTCCCTTGGTCCAGTCCGGAACTTACCTCTTCATAAAAGCTTATCAGATTAGTCTGACAGGAACGGTCCCTTGTAAACCCATGTTGATATTGGGTCATAAGGTTATTGTTCTCTAGATACTCCAGTATAGTATCTCTTAGAAAGCCCTCCAGGATTTTACCCTGGATTTTACCCTGTGGGTAAGTTTTACCCACAGTTGAGGTTAAACTTACTGGTCTATAATTTCCAAGTTCAGTTTTTGTCCCCTTTTTGAATATTGGCACCATATTTGCTATACGCCAGTCCTGTGGTACAGACCCTGTTATTATGGAATCTTTAAAGATTAAAAATAATTGTCTATCTATGACTGTGCTTAATTCCTGCAGTACTCGGGGGTGTATCCCATCCGGGCCCGGGGATTTGTTAATTTTAGCGATTTTTAGACTCCGCCGTACTTCCTGCTGAGTTAAGCAGGTGACATTTTACGGAGAATTTTTATCCCTGATCATGTTATCCGTCATGGGATTTTCTTGTGTAAATACTGTTGAAAAAAAGTCATTTAGCATATTGGCTTACTTTCATAAATTCAAAGTGTATTTTAACAAAATATTATTTTAGTGTTGTGCATATTTAAGCAAAAGTAATATTTTTTTTTTTTTCCATCCAAAAAGATTTTGGTGTATTTTAAAATGAATGTGTACAGATATTGTGTGATAGTACAGGTGCAAAAAGTTCTGAAACTCTCCTTCTTTTTAACTTGAAAAAAATGGAATTTTAACATTTTAATTTTATATTTACTGTAGGTCTTATTTGAACACATTATGACCAATGAGCCACCATATCATATTACTATCTTTAAATTCGATGAAGAATGAAAGCCCAAATAAATGATGTTTGGAAGATGCCAGCATTAACCGTTATTTTAACAGAGTAAATAATCTTAATAATTCATATAATCAAACATTTAACATTTTTAAAATCCGCAGAGAATGTTAACAGCCCCACAATTCATCAAAGAATCTTTGCCAGCTTTCTAGTGTAAAACTACTTGACATTTTCCAAAAAAATTGTTCAACTCAAATTTTTTTCAAAAATATTGCTACATTTGATGACTTATGCTAGTAGCAGCAAGTTCCACAAAAGTGGACATAGTTGGGAAGGCACAGAACATGACCAAGCCCACTCAATGAACTCAGCATCATTTATGCCTCAAAAGTTTTGTATGGCATTCGAAAGATGCGCCAAATTCATTAAAGAGACACATGCATCTTAATGAATTTAGGGCTTCGAACTTTGATAAGTCTTTCATTAAAACTAGCATGCCAAATTAATGAATCTGGCACCATTTTCTGTGTTTTCTTCATTTCTTTATTAGGTAATTTATTTGGGGTTATCATTAGATAAAGTCACCTGGATTAACTTCACTGTGTAGTCAGCTAAAGAAAATTTTGAGAAGAGACCAGTTACGATGCGAAAAGCTAAGTATTTATCTTCCTATACTGCGACTAATAATTAGAATAGTTGCACAACATTACTCTTTGGCTCACTAAGTGAGGTGGATCCATCAAGCCCAAAGTCGAGGAGGGCTCATGGGCCACGTGCATCGGTGCAACAGCTAGGTGGGCCAAGTGGGACACAGACTGTCAAAAGACAGGAGACAGCAAGCAAGTATACAGAATGTAGGAAACCGTAGACAGGCGGATGTCAGGAAACCTCAGGCAGGCTGATGTCAGGAAACTGCTGGCAGGCAAGTGGAGGATGTCAAGAAACTGCAGGCAGGCAGACATCAGGAAACTGCAGGCAAGAAGGTGGAGTGCAGAAAACTGCAGGCAGGCGAAGGACATTAGTAAACTGTAGGCAAGGTGGTAGAGTGCAGGAAACCACAGGCAGGTGGAGGATGTTAGGAAACTGCAGACAAGCAGGTGGAGTGCAGGAAACCACAGGTATTGGAGAACATCAAGAAACTGCAAGCAGGCAAAGGACATCACTAAACCACACAAAGGAAGACATCAGGAAACTATAGGAAGTCAGATGTCAGGAAACCAGATACAAACAGAGAAATGTAAAGAAAGCACAGGCAGGCAGACATCAGGAAACTGCAGACAGGTGCACTTAAAGGAGGTGTGTAGCAAACCAAGGTCTAGCAACACAAAAGTCTTATTGCAATACCAAGACACAAGGGTGTGTCTCATTGAGCCTTATATAGGCCTGAACTGATGCTCACATGGGAGCACGCCCGGCCATCTGCTAAGCCTGATGTGGCACACCACAGAGTTTAGCTGACCGAGGAGAGGGAAGCAATGCATAATTCAGGGACAGGAGCATAATAATTACTATATCCACCTAGCCAATTGTTCGTAATGAATAAAGTTTGTTGCAATTACATGTGCATGCCTCCCATTTATTATCAGGTGCACCAGCAAATTCCTCTTGCGTGTGGTCTCAGTGAGGCATCCACCACATTTTGGTCCACATTACTCACAGTTCAGTCACACTGTATCCACCTTATAATACTAAACCAATAAAACTTTAGTAAAATGATAAATGTTGCATGTGCTAATATAGTATACAGTAGATTGCAATGACTTAGTTGCCATAAATTATTTGCAATATTTCCTTGATAGTTAATATACCATAATTCAGTGTCTCTACTATTGTGAATAATACATTTGCAAAATAAGAAGGGCAAAAAGGTGATCAGATTGCTCATCATTCTAGCGACATTATCCAGAGAAGCAACTGTTTCACATTAGTGTGGATAAACTCTTGGAAAACTGGAGCCTTTGCTTGATATTTAGCAGGTTTCTGATAATTGAATCATGCTAGTGAGGAAAGATGATTACAACAGCATCAGTGCACATCACATCGCAGGTCACACTTTCCACACGTTGATGAGAAGTTAATCTACACTGGTCTGAAATAATGTGTGTCAAGCAAAAACTAAACTGAGACACAATATTTTGTTTCTTATTTACTTTCACTTAGTTTTAAATGATATTCATTTCATTTTTAAAAAACTGAAGAGCTTAGGAGATGGTATAATTTCAGGTGTTTAATAGGCAATTACGGTACATCTTATACATGAGTAGTCGGTGTGCTCATTGATGTTCATTAAATAAGGAAATAAAACAGAAGCAGAAGTTACTTTTTCTCAAGTTTCAATTCATTATTATAATATTTATTTGTTTTTTTGTATTTTTGGCAACTTGGTTTTACTTAACTTTTTAAAATTAGTTTAATCAATTTTACTGATTCATCAAATTTATATAAGCAATAATGTTCATATCTATATTTTAAATGTTTGCAGTGAAAGAAAATTGGATCCATTTGTAAAATTATGCTCATCCTATTGAAACATAGTTTGGATATTTAACCACTAGCAAAAAATGATCCTATATAGTCAGGTATTGGCGAGCTTATGAAATATCATTCATTTTTCACTTATGTCTTTGTGTGTAATCAATATATCCATTTTTGACATCCGTATGGCATTCATTTTTTTTTCATCCAGCAATTAAAAATTATACAGTGAGAAATATGGTTTCCTATGTTAATAGTCACAGTGGATCATTAAAACGCATATCCCATATGGATAGTGTCATCCATTTTTTATGTATCCAGTGAGTTCAATCAGTGAGTCTCATCCAAAAAATGGAACAGCAGAAATAGTAAAAATAAAAACATGCAGGATATAAATATGTTCCTATCAATAGAGATGAGCTGATGTGGTTAGATCTAATTTGCCAGATAGTTTTTTTTATTTGAATCAAACTTATTCTCAACATGTTGAATTTCTATTATGCCTTGGGGTCTGGAGAGTTCCCCAAGACATAACAATCGTAAGATGTAAAAAAAAAACAAGACAGCTAATACTCACCCTAACACTTACCTCCACTTCTCTTTGTCCCCGGTAATGTCCTTACCACTGGCATACGATGAAACCATTTTCAGTCTAGGCTGAGAAGTTCTGGCGGCAATTAGGCTCCGGATGTCCCTCTACATACTTAGATGTCCACTCTAAGCAGGTACAGTAGAAGGAAATCCAGGGCCTAGTGGACATCATAAGATTGCAGTGCACATTGTGAGATCACAATGTCACTGTAACACTACAGTGCACATGCAGAGAGACATCCTAGGCATAGGCGAGGTCAGAAGACCATGAGTAGGGTGTGAATTTTACATTTATAGTTAGGAGCTCATGTCAAGGTTGTGGCATTGGTTGTGTTGTCACGACATACACTGCGACTTTAGGAAACACACTCTTGGTTGTGACTTCCAGCTATGACTAGACCTGGGACATCTCTGTACATGTGCATCATGATGCCCAGAGTTTCAGCATGTGGTGGTCATAAGAAGAGGCATCATGACTGGCTGACATGGGAATATCACCTAAACTAGAAGCATCAGGCAATTGGAATTTCAATAGTTGATCCTTTTAGTTTCAAAGCCTGGATATCAATATATGGTAGTCTTTCAGGTTATGATTTTGAGTACCTTAATTATTCAGAGAACTTTAAGGATGTAAGAAGTTCTAGGAGTTCAGGATATTTTACCAATCGTAGATATTCTAGAAAAAACCATTTGTATGATGTTTGACCTCATGGTGTGTAATTTTTAATTTTTTTATAACTTTATAGGACATATTCAATATTCATTATACTGGGTGGGCCATTTGTATGGATACACCTGGATGGGCCATTTATAAAGTTGGAATAAAAAATGGCCGATTTCAAAATGGCCACCATGCTCACCACCCATCTTGAAAAGTCTTACCCCTCCCATACACTAATGTGCCACAATCAGGAAGTTGATATCACCAACCATTATCCTTTAATTTATCTTTATCTATATAAATGGCCCACCCAGGTATATCCATATTAATGGCCCACCCTGTACAACATACTCTATTTTTAACTAATTTAGAATCATGAGTTTTAATGTTGGGGGATTATTACTTAAAAGGAGTGATGTAGACCATTTAGGGAAAGAAATACCTTTTTAGGGAAAGATATTTCCTACTAGAATCATAGAATCGTAGAGTTGGAAGGGACCTCCTGGGCCATCTGGTCCAACCCCCTGCTCAAAGCAGGATTCGCTAAATCATCCCAGTTAGATGTCTGTCCAGCCTCTGTTTGAAGACTTCCATTGAAGGAGAACTCACCACTTCTCGTGGCAGCCTGTTCCACTCATTGATCACTCTAACTGTCAAAAAGTTTTTTCTAATATCTAATCTGTGTCTCCTCCCATTCAGCTTCATCCCATTGCTTCTAGTCTTTCCTTGTGCAAATGAGAATAAAGTTGATCCTTCTACAATGTGACAGCCCTTTAGATATTTGTAGACAGCTATTAAGTCTCCTCTCAGTCTTCTCTTTTGCAAACTAAACATTCCCAAATCCTGCAACCTTTCCTCATAAGACAGGGTTTGCAGACCGGTCACCATTCTGGTCGCTCTTTTCTGAACTTGCTCCAGTTTGTTGATGTCTTTTTTAAAATGTGGTGCCCAAAATTGGACACAATATTCCAGATGAGGTCTGACCAAAGAGGAGTAGAGGGAAATAATTACTTCACGTGATCTAGACTGTATGCTTCTGTTAATACATCCTAGAATTGCATTTGCCTTTTTTGCTGCTGCATCACACTGTTGACTCATATTCAGTCTGTGATCTATTAGTATACCCAAGTCTTTTTCACATGTGCTGTCACTTAGCCCTATTCCTCCCATTCTATATATGCTTTTTTCATTTTTATTGCCCAGATGTAGTACTTTGCATTTCTCCCTGTTAAAAACCATTCTGTTAGTTGCTGCCCACTTCTCCAGTTTATTTAAATCTTTTTGAATCCTCTCTCTCTCTTCTTTAGTATTAGCTATCCCTCCTAGCTTTGTGTCATCAGCAAATTTAATCAGTTTACCCTCAATTCCTTCATCTAAATCGTTGATAAAGATGTTGAACAATACAGGGCCCAGGACAGAGCCCTGTGGTACCCCACTTGAGACATTCTTCCAACTGGATGTGCAGCCATTTACGACCACTCTTTGGGTCCGATCACTAAGCCAGTTATGAATCCACCTAACAGTTGCCTTGTCCATTCCATACTTAGTCATTTTTTCAATAAGGATTGTATGAGAGACTTTGTCAAATGCTACTACTATAATGCATCATCATATTATATAGAGCTGTGTATTTACAATTGCTCATTTTGCCTTTCTACCCAGATGATTCTTCAGTGTTCTCTGCTGTATGTAGAAACAGGAAGTCTCTTGTTCCTGCATTTATCATTCTGCCTCTCCAATTCCTGACCCAGCTGCTCCCTCATCCCCCCTGCCATAGACTTTTGTAATGACTCATGACGTGTGCAGAGAAAAAATTGACCTCCTGTATCTACATAGACCTTAGAAGGATTCATCTAGTCAGTTTTTAAGTTCTTAATCACATGATGTCATAGATTTAATGAAAACCAGAATAATTAACTGGGTAGAAGGCAAAAATGAGCAATTGTAAGTACACAGTGTTATATAATATGATGACTGTAATATAAAATCTTAACAGTGATTCTTTAATCCTGACATATGACGTGCTATCCCGTCCATGTGCCCTGGGCCTTAATGCACTTGGACGGGATAGTACGTCACAGCGATCAGCTGCGCTCACGGGGGGATTATTACAGCTGACGTCCGACACTATGTGCCAGGAGCGGCCACGGACCACTCCTGGCACATTAACCCCTGGCACACTGCGATCAAATATGATTGCAGTGTACCAGGGGCATAGGGAAGCATCACGCAGGGAGGGGGGCTCCTTGCATGCTTCCCTGAGACCCAATGAACAACGTGATGTGCTCGTGTTGTTCCAAGGGCCTTCTCCCTGCAGGCCCCTGGATCCAAGATGGCCACAGGGTCCTTCCAGTGCTGTGCAGTGTCAGAGCAGCGTTCTGACTTTATATAGTAATGTCCCCCTGGGACAATGTAAAAACGTAAAAAAAAAAACGTGTAAAAATAATTTCTAAAAAATTCCTAAATAAATAAAAAAAATTCCCTAATAAATTCATTTTTTTTAAAATAAGAAAACAATAAAAGTACACATATTTAGTATTGCCATGTCCGTAACGACCCGCCCTATAAAACTGTCCCACTAGTTAACCCTTTAGTGAACTCCTTAAAAAAAGGCAAAAAACAATACTTTATCATCATACCGCCAAACAAAAGGTGCAATAACGCGTGATCAAAAAGAGAGATATAAATAAACATGGTACCGCTGAAAACATCAACTTGTTCCGCAAAAAACGAGCTGCCATACAGCATCATCAGCAAAAAAATAAAAAAGTTACAGCTTGCAGAATAAAGCAATGCAAAAATAATTATTTTTTATATAAAATTGTTTTTATTGTATAAAAGTGCCAAAACATAAGAAAATTATATAAAAGAGGTATCACCGTCATCATACTAATCCAAAGAATAAAATTGCTTTATCAATTCTAACACACACAGAACGGTGTAAACACACCCTCCCCAAAAGAAATTCATGAATTGCTGGTTTTTGTTCATTCTGCATCCCAAAAATCGGAATAAAAAGGTACCAATAAAAACATCAACTTGTCCCGCAAAAAATAAGATCCCACATGACTCTGTGGGTCAAAATATGGAAAAATTATAGCTCTCAAAATGCGGTAATGCAAAAATTATTTTTTGCAATAAAAAGCATCTTTTCGTGTCTGACAGCTGCCAAACATAAAAACCCGCTATAAATAGTAAATCAAAACCCCTTGATCACCCCCTTAGTTATGGAAAAATAAAATTAAAAAAATGTATTTATTTCCATTTTCCCATTAGGGTTAGGGTTAGGGCTAGGGCAAAAGCTAGGTTTAGGGCTAGGGTTAGGATTAGGGTTAGGGTTAGTGCTAGGGTTAGGGTTGGGATTAGGGTTAGGGGTGTGTTGGGGTTAGGGTTGGAGATAGAATTGGAGGGTTTCCACTGTTCAGGCACATCAGGGGCTCTCCAAACATGACATGGCATCTGATCTCAATTCCAGCCAATTCTGCGTTGAAAAAGTCAAACGGTGCTCCTTCCCTTCCAAGCTCTGCCATGTGCCCAAACAGTGGTTTACCCCCACATATGGGGTATCAGCCTACTCAGGACAAATTGCACAACAACTTTTGGGGTACATTTCTCCTGTTACCCTTGGGAAAATAAAAAAATTGGGGACTAAAAGATCATGTTTGTGGCAAAAATATGATTTTTTTCTTTTCACGCCCGGGCGTTATAAATTTCTGTTAAAAACTTGGGGGTTCAAAGTGCTCACCACACATCTAGATAAGTTCCATAGGGGGTCTAGTTTCCAAAATGGGGTCACTTATGGGGGTTTCCACTGTTTAGGCACATCAGGGGCTCTCCAAACGCGACATGGCTTCCGATCTCAATTCCAGCCAATTTTGCATTGAAAAATTCAAATGGCGCTCTTTCCCTTCTGAGCTCTGCCATGCACCAAAACAGTGGTTCCCCCACATATCAGGTATCGGCATACGCAGGACAATTTGCACAATAACTTTTGCCATCCAATTTCTCTTGTTACCCTTGGTAAATTAAAAAAAAATTGGACCTGAAGTAATTTTTTTGTGAAAAAAAGTTAAATGTTCTTTTTTTTAAAAACATTAAAAAAATTATTGTGAAGCACTTGAAGAGTTAATAAACTTCTTACATGTGGTTTTGAGCACCTTGAGGGTTGCAGTTTTTAGAATGGTATCACTTTTGGGTATTTTCTATCATATAGACCCCTCAAAGTGACTTCAAATGTGATGTGGTCTCTAAAAAAGAATGGTGTTGTAAAAATGAGAAATCGCTTGTCAAATTTTAACCCTTATAACTTTCCAACAACAAAAAATTTTTGGTTCCAAAGTTGTGCTGATGTAAAGTAAACATGTGGGAAATGGTGCTTATTAAGTATTTTGTGTGCCATATTTCTGTAATTTTAGGGCATGAAAATTCAAATTTGGAAAATTGCAAAATGTTCAAAATTTTTGCCAAATTTCTGTTTCCTTCACAAATGAACACAAGTTATTGTTAGGGCTAGCGGAATGCACCAAGTAATAAGAAGGTGGTATAAAGGTGCGCTCACAGCCCAGGGTCCACCATGCAGAGATGTTAACTGCTGCTCGGTAATGACGGACACAAATGGCGGTATAACAAACACACAGGGTTAACTTCACCTGGAATGTAGGAGGCGAACCCTGTTGCATCACATGGCCGCAATACTGCAGAGTGAAGACTAGTGTTTTGGTCACAGGACCCTACCCTAAGTACATGGGGTTAGAGTCCCTCTAGACCCACTAGCATACGGCGCCGCAACTGCGGTGCCAGGAAAAAACTAATCAAAGATTAACCGCATTAAGTGCATGCAGTGCCGCTCTGGCAAATGCCACTAACCAGCCTAAGCAAGGGCAAGGAAAGCGCACAATTTGCGCACGGCGCTGCTCTGAGGGACGCTGCTGTAGACGCAGCACTGTAGTGTCTTGTGCGGACTGAGTGCACAGTGGCGCATAGTCAATGCCACTACTTGGCGCTGTCACTAGGACTGACTCTGTCCCCTACCTGCACTATCAGCCTCACCGCTATCTGGCATGCTCAGTAGGCTGAAAGAAGGACTTAGTCCCAGGAGCTGCTTGCTGCTGGCTAGTACGGATTGCTATAGCTGTACCAGAGGTGGCAGCAGCAACCAAACTGACAGCACTAGCCTGAGCAAGACGCCGGGATCGACGTCTCTGCTGAGCAGCCTCCTCTGCAGTCGTGACTGAATGGAAGACCACAGAAGGCAAGGCTCTGGATTCCTCCTATGCAGAGGAAGAAACCCGACGTCTAACTGTTATATCAATGAAGTTTTACCACTAACATGAAGTACAGTATGTCACGAAAAAACAATGTCAGAATCTCCGGGATCCATGGAAGCGTTCCAGAGTTATTACCTCATAAAAAAACAGTGGTCAGAATTGTAAAAATTGGCCTGGTCATTAACATGCAAACCACCCTTGGGGGTAAAGGGGTTAAGATACGGAGTTGGCTTTCTTCCTGATTTTGGGTCAGATGTGCTTAGGAATTTTCTGCTGCCAAGCCAACCCATGTGAACTTTGCAACATACTGAGGCATACTAGCATCTCTTAGCAATCTCTCAAGGTTAACTAGCAGGCTTTTCATAGAAACTAAAAATGAATCAGGAATGCTACTGCTGGATTCTTTAAGTGCCAGTAATATTTTTAATGTTAGTAATATTTTACAAGGTCTTAAAAAGATAGTTTGTGTAGGGTCGTAGCAATAGCCAGCAAACGCCAGGGAATTTTCACAAGTCTTCAAGGGTCATTAAACATTAGACAGAATGTAGCCATTATAAAAGATTAAGAGAGCAAATTCTCTTGCCGATACTTTAAATTAATTTAAGATGAAATATTGGGCAATTTCAGCTTATTATGATGTTATACCATTATTGCTATCATACATATTTCTGTTCAACAAAATGGATCATTACTTCAAACTCTTACTTCCTCCTCCTTCATTAGTTCGACAGAATAATGAATCAGGAGTTTCTTGACATCTGCTTCCTGCTTGTCTATATTTTTTTAGAATCTATATACAGTATATATAGCACTGTACAAATGTTTAAAATGGAAAAAATGCTGCAAAGTAAGAATGATTTAAAAAATGAAGATTTAATAGTTAATGTTTATCAATTAATAAAATGCAAAGTTTGTGAGCAAAATATAAATTGAAATCAAATCAATATTAGGTGTGATTGGTCTTTGCCTTCAAAATATTATCAAAGCATTAAAGGGGTGGTCTGATATTCAAAGTAATTTTCCTCCTAAATCCCTATTTTCTTGATGCCATAATGTAAACTATTTTCTAATACAGTATACTTTAATTAAAAATGCCCTATCCTTCCCTAACTACACTATCTAATTGCTTTTCTTATTTTTTTTTCCCAACTTCCTTTATGATGATGATTCATTTGAAAATCTCATTTTATGCTGGGATACTCAAACAAAGTGTCATCACTGGGCTGATGCTGTGGTCACTGCCTCAGCTCCTTCCCCCTCCCTGTAAACCAAATGATCTGTATTTCAGGGGGCTGGGCTAGTTTCCGCTTTGCCACTGTGAGATGTGCACCATGACAGAGGTCTCCTTTGCTGGCTTAAATCAGCATTACCAAGCCGGAAAGAGAGTGCACTGTCAGTGTGCAGTGTCAGAATGCCTGGTGTGCAGAGACCAGCATCAACCCCATAAGTGACATAACTTGTGTAGGTGATACTGGTCTCTGCATGCCCTGGTATTTGTCTGACAATGTGCACCGAGATTGCTCTCGCAAACCGGTTCGTTACTGCTGATCTGAGTCAGCGAGAGAGAGTGCTGTCATTGTGCACATCACTCAATGCACATCTTGCAGGGACTAGCCAAGCCCCTGAAACAAATGTCACTGATGGTGATTCGTTTCAGTGAAGGGGCAGGGGCTGCGGCAGTGACCATAGCCTCTGCCCCCTTTTTGTGCATGCATGCAGTGGGATTCTTAAACAAAGCATCATCAAAAAGGAAGTTGTAGAAAATAAAAGAAAATCATTTATATAGTTTCATTAGGGAAGAATAAGGAACTTTTTATGAAATTATATTAGAAAATAGCTTAAATTATGTCATAAAATAGAGATTTTGGATGAGAATGACTTTGGATTTCGCACCACTTCATTAATTCATCTATATAATTTTATACACAGTTGTTGCAAACGTCATCCAAATAAGAAGTTGC
Organism: Dendrobates tinctorius; assembly: GCF_039654945.1. Classification (NCBI taxonomy): domain Eukaryota; kingdom Metazoa; phylum Chordata; class Amphibia; order Anura; family Dendrobatidae; genus Dendrobates; species Dendrobates tinctorius. The sequence goes on along the minus strand of NW_027361738.1, from coordinate 52,007,235 downwards.
CCCAAACATTTTGGAGAATTAACCACAAACCTTCTGTAGGTGTAGACTTGGGTAAATTCATGTTCTCTTTTTAAATCATAATGACAACCCAAAACATCCAAATGACCCTGATCAAAAGTTCACATTCCCCATTTCTTAATACTGTGTATTGCCCCATCTAACATCAATGACAGCTTGAAGTCTTTTGTGGTAGTTGTGGATGAGGTTCTTTATTTTCTCAGATGGTAAAGCTGCCCACTATTCTTGGCAAAAAGCTTCCAGTTCCTGTAAATTCCTGGGCTGTCTAGTATGAACTGTGTACTTGAGACCTCCCCAGAGTGGCTCAATGATATTGAGGTAAGGAGACTGAGATAGCCACTTCAGAACCTTCACTTTGTCCTGCTGTAACCAATGACAGGTTGACTTGGCTTTGTGTTTTGGATTGTTGTCATGTTAGAATGTCAAAGTACGTCCAATGCACAGATTCTGGGTGTGACGTCCATCTGCGAGTCTGGTCTGCAGTAAGAGAACACCCCGAGCAACCCTGATACTCTTTACCCCTATACAGGGATCTGGATTGATAGTAGAGCCCAGGAGGTAGCTGTCTGAATAAGAGCAGTGGACCAGAGCAGGGCGGTCCCCAGAGAGATGTTCCAATTCGGGACCAAAAACGTAGTGGGATCAGTGTCTAAACCAGTCGGGGAGCATCAGTACAAAAACAGCAGACAGTAGCAGAGTCAGATTCGGGCCAAGGTCAGAGTCATCAACCATTAGGGCGGCAGAGGTACAAAATTGTTAGGCAGAAGCAGAGTCAGAAATCCAGGCCAAGGTCAGAGTCATAAACCAGGAGGGCGGCAGAAGTACAAAAACGTTAGGCAGAAGCAGAGTCAGAAATCCAGGCCAAGGTCAGAGTCATAAACCAGGAGGGCGGCAGAAGTACAAAAACGGCAGGCAATAGAGTGGTCAGAAATCCAGGCTGAGGTCAAAGTTAACTATAGCAATTCACACAGTAGCACGCAGGAAAGCCAAGAATATATCTGGCGGCTTGCAAGACCAGTCCCAAGGTATTTGAGGGATCAGGTCATCCCTCACAGGTTCCTGGACTGATGATGTCATTAGGACCGCCCCCAGGACCTGGCCAGATGGTGTTGCAGTAACCCCTGATGACTGACAGAGGAGCAGAGCCTGCGCCCACCAGATGCCTGCGCAGGAGCCCCTTCTCTGTCACCACCATAACTCACGGGCGAACCGCGGCGCCTCCCAGTGGCCGAGGCCTGAACAGCCATCCTCGAGTCTGACAGTGAAGTGGCGGTCTAGCGCCTCCTAGTGGCCGTGACCGCAACAGCAGGCCCCAAGTCTAATGGCAATGTGACACTGGGTTGATGATTGCAAATTTGTCTCCAGTATTTGCAGATAACATGCTGCATTCATCTTTCCTTCAACTTTGACCAAGTTTCCTGTGTCTTTGTAGCTTACACATCTCCAAAACTTCGGCGATCCACCTCTATGATTTACAGTAGGAATGGTGTTCCTTTCATCATAGGCCTTGTTGACCTCTCTCCAAATATAATGTTTATGGTTGTGGAAAAAAAATTGAATTTTAGTCTCATCACTCCACATTACCTTGTTTCAGAAGTTTTGAGGCTTGTCTCTGTGCTGTTTTGCATACTATAGGCATGGTACTTTGAGGCATTTGCACAGTAATGGCTTTCTTCTGGCAACTTCACCATGCAGCCCATTTTTCTTCGAGTGCCTCCTTATTGTGCATCTTGAAACAGCCACACCGCTAGTTTTCAGAGAGTCCATTATTTCAGCTGATGTTATTTGTGGGTTTTTCTTTGCATTATGAACATATTTCCTGGCAATTGTGAACAAAATTTTTGCTGGTCTACCTGACCATGGTTTTGTTATTACAGAGCCCCTGATATTCCATTTGCTAATCACAGTTTCAACGCTGATGACTGGCATTATCATTTCCTTGGATATCTTTTTGTATCTCTTTCCTGTTTCATACATTTCAACTACTTTTTCCCGTAGATCTGTTGACAATTCTTTTGCTTTCCCCATGACTCACAATCCAGAAAAGTCAGTGGCTAGATGAAAGATGCAAGAGTCTGTCTGGATCCCAGAAACTCACTCAGCTTTTATGCACACACTGATTACAAGCAAACAGGTCACAGGTGAGGATATTACATTTACTAGCCAATCAAACCTATCTGTTTCAACTTCTGTGCATGTTATCAGGCCAAAATCTCCAGGGTTTCTGAACTTTTGATCAGGGTCATGTGGATGTTTTGAGTTGTCATTATGATTTAAAAAGAGAAAACACAGTAGTTTGACAATAAAAGGCTTCACCCAACCACTAACCATGAGTGGAGAAAAAGTTTTGGTGTTAGCATTCATATTCTCTGAAAAAAGGCCAAGAAAGCAAAAATTCTGCCGGGGTATGTACACTTTTGAGCACAACTGTATACTGTAAGGCTGTGTGCCCATTATGCGATTTTTAAGCATTTTTGCCGCGATTTTCGGTGCGAAAACGCTGTGAAAACGTTTAAAAATCTTGTATAGAACGCACCCCATGCATTCCTATGGCATTCCGCACATGCTGTGCTAATACTGCGCTTTTTTTCCGTGGCGGAATCGCATAGCGGAAAAAATCACAGCATGCTCATTCTTTTGTGCGGAATCGCAGAGAATTGCCGCGATTCCGCACCCATAGGAATGTGTTATGAATGAGTCACCAGAGGAGGAAAAAACAAAAATGCAAGCTAAGTCCAGAAAACCGGAGAGGTTGGTAGCTAGCGGATTGCAGACCCCTGATCCTATTCACAACAACTAACAGTAGCCGTGGAGCGTTCCTACGGTGGTCCTAGACGCCTCTTCACAGCCGGAGAACTAAATAAGGCTAAAGAAAGAAAGGGGAAATCTAATCTGCCCCAGAGCAGACCCCAAAGCAATAGACAGCCCCCAACATGTATTGTTGGTGAAAACAGATGAAAACACAAACACAGACAGAAAGACAGGCAGAGCAAATGATGGGGCCCAACTAACTAGCTAGGAAAGGACAGAAAAGATGCTGGCTGCAATCCGCAAAAACCCTACCAAAAATGTCCCAACACATCTGATAGGAAAAACGGCCCTGAAGTCACTAGACTTCAAAATCCCTATATCAGCACTCTGATATATTCTGAAGACAGATCAAAAGAGATTTAACCGATCAGGGACAAAAATGGAAATTCAGCAGAGCCCCAGCCGGGACTGGCAGAACACAAAACTAAGCAAATCAGACAAAATCTCATGGAGCAATAACAGAGCAAAACTTAGCTTTAGAAGACAAGAACTGAACTGGAGGCCAGAGCTCAGAGCAGAGAAATCACATGCAACCCTACAGGGCGTCGGCTGCCTTATATCCACTCAGAGATTCCGGATGTCCAATCGCAATCCACCTGTTCAGGTGACAGGTTTCTCCCATCCAAATCAGTTTCACCACCTCCTTTCACCAGCAGAGGGAGTTCATCGGACATCAAAGGTGAACGAGAAAATGAGCTCACAACAGGAATGCATGAGAATCGCTTACTTCCCACATGTGGCTATGCCCACCATGCGTGAAGTTAAGCGTCTCATGTGCGGTTGGTACCCACGGTGTGGAGGAGAGGAGACTGTCCTCCAGGCCCTGGGTACCATACCCATGTAAAAAAGAGAATAAAAAATAAAAAATCGGGGTATATTTACCTTCCGACATCCCGCGCTGCCATCCCGGGCCTCAGCGTTCCCAGTAATGCCTTGCGGCAAGGTCCTGTAATGACGTAGTCTCGCGTGACTCTAGCGGTCTCGTGAGATCGCTATAGCAACGATATAAGGAAAACAATAATGCTCTCATTCAGCAGATATCTGTCTAACCAAAACAAGGCTATTCAGCAGTAGAGGGTTAAATACACAAGTAGCTTCTATAATAAAGAATGCTTAACAGTTGATAGTAGCGCTTGTTACACCTTTCTGTAACATCAGCATTCAGAGATTAATAACATAACATACTCATAGCAATACATTCTTTAAAAAAAAAACAATCCTGCTGCAAAATGATAATAAAGCTTTTCAAGTCAAACTTTCAAACTTTAATCCCAACCATTGAAGGCTGGTTGCTATGGAAAACATTGCAATGATACACAAAAAATACCATAACACTCAACATGTTTCCCCTTTCCAAGGTTCATCAGAAGTGAAAGAATGGTAATACACTATAGAGAAAAAAGACTAGTTATTTGACAGTTGTCCATGTGTGTGACTGATTCGCTTGATTTAACCCCTTTACCCCCGAAGGTGGGCCAATTTTTACAATTCTGACCACTGTCCATTTATGAGCTAATAACTCTGGAAAGCTTCCATGGATCTTGGAGATTCTGAGAATGTTTTCTCATGACATATTGTACTTCAAGATAGCGGTAAAAATTTGTTTGATATGAGTTGTGTTTATTTGTGAAAAAAATGAAAATTTGGTGAAAATTTTGAAAATTTCGCAATTTTCCAACTTGGAATTTTCATTCCCTTAAATAACAGAGATATGTCAGACAAAATACTTAATAAGTAACATTTCCCACACGTCTACTTTACATCAGCACAATTTTGGAACCCAAATTTTTTTTATTAGGAAGTTATAACTGTTAAAATTTAAACAGCGATTTCTCATTTTGAGGGGTTTATTTGACAGAAGATCAAAAGTGACACCATTCTAAAAACTGCATCCCTCAAGGTGCTTAAAACCCCATTCAAGAAGTTTATTAACTCTTCATGTACAGCACCATGGAATTAATGGTGATATATAAATAAATAATAATAAAATACTCTCATCAGCCACTACTGCTCTCACTGCTATTAGCAGCAGCAGAGGTAGGCTGATGGGAGTAATAGTCCCATCAGCTGCCGCCTGCTGTCTATTTTATTACTTAAATATAACTCTCATCATTCTACACTGCTCGTGCTGATGACCGGCAGAGCAGGGGAGAATGATGAGAGCCGTGCTCAGCACTCGGCACCGGGGAGCAGCGCTTACTGTAACGCTTCTTCCCTGGGGCCCGTCTGTGTGGTATTGACGCGGCACACGGTTGACACACGTGCGACACGTATTGCACACAAGGACACTGACATCTCCTGTACAAGAAATATCAGGATGTGTGAAAGAGGCTTTATAGCGGGTTTTATAGTGGGTTTTAATGTTTGTCAGCTGTCACACAGTAAAAGACGCTCTTTATTGCAAAAAGTAGTTTTTGCATTACTACATTTTGAGAGCTAAAATTTTTCCATATTTTGTCCCACAGAGGCATGTGAGGCCTTAATTTCTTTTGGGATGAATTGGTACAATTTTTGGGCACATGACATTTTTTGATCCCTTTTTATTCTGATTTTTGGGAGGCAGAATAAAAAAACAGCAATTCATGAATTTCTTTTTTGGGGGTTATGCTATTCTGTGTGTTGTAAAATTGATAAGGTACTGTTATTCTTTGAGTCAGTACAATTACAGCGATTCCTCATTTATATCTTTTTTATGTTTTGGCACTATTATGCAATAAAAACTATTTTATAGAAAAAAATAATAATTTTGCATTGCTTTATTTTGAGAGCTCTAACTTTTTAATTTTTACCGCTGATAGAGCTGTTTGGTGGCTTGTTTTTTTCAGGACAAGATCATGTTTTCAGCGGTACCATACTTATTTTTATCGGTCTTTTTGATCGCATGTTATTCCACTTTTTTCTGTGGTAGGATGATAAAGCATTGTTTTTTGCCTTGTTTTTTATTTTTTATATGGTGTTCACTAAAGGGGTTAACTAGTGGGACAGTTTTATAGGTCGGGTCATTGTGGATGCGGTGATACAAAATATGTATACTTTTATTTTCTATATTTTTTTCATTCAAATATTTATTTAGAGATAGAATATATATTGATTTTTTTATTATTATTTTTTATTTTTTAAAAAATATTTTTACAATTATTTAAAAAATTTAGTTTTACTTTTTCTAACTTTTTTACTTTGTCCCACTATGGTACAATCATTTTTTGCAGGCTTATTGCTTCTATAGCATGCAGAAGAAGCAGCATCTGCATGCCATAGACGCTGTCAGCGCTGCACTGACAGAGAGACTTACTGATCATTCACTGTGTATGATCAACAAGTTTCCTAGATCTGGTGACCCGGATGTCGTCATGACAACATAAGGGTCACCTTGGCATCGATCGGGACCCCGCGTCACATAGTGTCGGGTGTCAGCTATCAGACTCAACTGACACCCGATGGCTATCGCCAGCGCACACACTGCGAGCGCGGGACATTATGATGATATAATGATCCATCCATGGTCAGATTAGCCCAGGTCATGTGGATGGATCATCATTACATCCTATGTCAGAAAGGGGTTAAATGAAGTCTTGAGCGCATAGGAATCATTCCCTTATGATGGTGTGCCTCACTCCCATTCTACCTGTTGGTAGTATATGATAACTTCTAGACAGCCATCTCCAAACAGTAGATGGGTGTAGCTGGGTCCCCCTGGTTGCTGCCAGTGCTGAGCCGATGATGCTTCTGAACTTCTTATTTTGAAGGGAAATAAACATGATGTGTTTTTCATCCATTCCTTGGTGCTTGTAAAGCTGTAAACTATATACAGATACTCGTCAATCATGCAATGACATAAGGAGGGGTCTGTTTGGCTCCAAATTTATTCTGCAGCAGGACAACAGCCCCCAAACATTGAGCCAATGTCATTAAGAACCATCTTAATTGAAGCATCAATAAGGAATCTTACAAGTGATAATATGGTCCACACAAACCCTGATCTGAACATCTTCAAGTATGTCTGGGATTACGTGACGAGGCAGAAAAATTCGAACAAGCCTCCACCCAGAGAAGATAGATCAGTGGTTAATTCTCCAAGGTGTTTGGAACAATTTTGTTAGGAACGGCGGAACCCACTAAATAAATAATAAATAATAAAGTGCGTTCGCCGCTTGGGGTCCACCATGCAGTAGGTGTTAAAACCGCTGCTAAACAATGGCAGATGTGCTATATGGTGGTATAATGCGCTCAGGTTCAACGTCACCCGATGAGCTCGGAGCGGACTCTGTTAAACTCACAGAGGCGCTGTAACAAAAACATACATGTATACACTGAGCCAGTTAGACTTCACCAGACTCAGTGAAATTGCACACACGGTATCTGGTCACAGGACACGGTTCCAAGACAGGGGATGGTGTCCATCTAGACCTACCGTGCGTGCGGCGTCACTGCTGCGGACGCCGGTAAGTGCTGCTACAGGCAGGGCGGCGGCAGACACAGCTGCTAAGCGATGGTGCCTTGAGAGACGTGACACCACTGGATGCTAGTGTAGAGGTGCGGTGTGCACAGTGGCCTATGGCTTGCCACTGACTGGCGCGGACTCTAACTATAGTTCCCTATCCACATGCATAATATCAGAGGGAGGGGAATCTTAATGAGTCAGTCACCAGAATCATACATCCATCACCATTCACACATCTAGCAAGAATAACCTATACTAGCGCATGGCCGAACGGCCATGCGGCCCTTTTATAGCCGTGCGCTGCCGGGACCTTCCAGATCTCTGAGAAGGACCAATCAGATCAGGAGCAAGACCTGAGCACGTGACTCCCGACCTCCAATCGGAGATCGTCTCATGAGCATGCTCAGAGGAGCGGCAGAGGGACAGGAGCGGCAGAGGGACTTAGCCTCAGGAGTAACTTGCTGCGAATCAGTATGTGAGGCTCCAGACTCCTGCTGTGTAGCCGCTGGAATCTGACGCCTAACAAATCTACCTGTTGAATTCCTTCAAAAACTGTGTACATAGAAGAATTAATGCTTTCATGACATTTTGAAGGGAAAGGATTTTCCCATCAAATATTGATTTGATTTAGATTTGTCTTTTGTTCATTGACAGGAGAAAAAACAAAATTATATACTCTATTTTTTTTTTTAAAGCATTCTCTCTTTGCAGCTCACTTTTCCACACCTGCCTAAAATGTTTCTACAGTACTGAATATTTACTGTATATTCTGCAATAATATCTTGACATATTTTAAGGAAAACGTTCTGATCATAGATTATGTATGTATTAGCAGGGGCATAACGATCGTGGTCACAAAGGGTGTTACCAATTCCAGGCCCGTGCAGGAGGAGGGCCTGCCGACGTCACTGCGTATTTCAGCTAAATGTGTGTCCGAAGGTGAATATATAACTGAAATGCATTTGTGGCAAATCAGAGGCTGGCACCTAACATAGGCATACAAGTCACTGGCAGCGCAATCATATTTGGTTCCGACCTTCCTATAAATATAGGCTTTACCAAGATATTAGCCAGAGGTAAGTATTCACATTAGGCAGTTATATCAGGGACCCATCCGATACATGAGATTACCTTGACGTTGGTGGATGGGCTCACAATTTTTGGCCAAATATTGCACTAAGCATCTCATGTGTTTTTTCATTTCCAAAAGCCATTATGCTATTCACTTGATGTATCACACACTGATTTGCTTCAGTGCAATGGAGTGCAACCTTTGCTTTATTTACTATGTTAGTTGTTGTTGGTATGCACTAGTTCAGACTAGCTCCTTGCTCGGTCAGTTTTCCATTATAATTTACTATTTATCTATACAACACAAAAAGAAAACCGGGAGCTATAATACCATAAAATTTACAAAATTTTATTGGAATATATTAAAAAATGGTACATCAATATAATTAAAAAATGGGGACAAGAAATGCAAAAAAAACAGTCACTAGGAAAATCACAGAGAACCTGGTAGGGTATATAGAATCATAGAATCGTAGAGTTGGAAGGGACCTCCTGGGCCATCTGGTCCAACCCCCTGCTCAAAGCAGGATTCGCTAAATCATCCCAGTCAGATGTCTGTCCAGCCTCTGTTTGAAGACTTCCATTGAAGGAGAACTCACCACTTCTCGTGGCAGCCTGTTCCACTCATTGATCACTCTAACTGTCAAAAAGTTTTTTCTAATATCTAATCTGTGTCTCCTCCCATTCAGTTTCATCCCATTGCTTCTAGTCTTTCCTTGTGCAAATGAGAATAAAGTTGATCCTTCTACAATGTGACAGCCCTTTAGATATTTGTAGACAGCTATTAAGTCTCCTCTCAGTCTTCTCTTTTGCAAACTAAACATTCCCAAATCCTGCAACCTTTCCTCATAAGACAGGGTTTGCAGACCGGTCACCATTCTGGTCGCTCTTTTCTGAACTTGCTCCAGTTTGTTGATGTCTTTTTTAAAATGTGGTGCCCAAAACTGGACACAGTATTCCAGATGAGGTCTGACAAAAGAGGAGTAGAGGGAAATAATGACTTCACGTGATCTAGACTGTATGCTTCTGTTAATACATCCTAGAATTGCATTTGCCTTTTTTGCTGCAGCATCACACTGTTGACTCATATTCAGTCTGTGATCTATTAGTATACCCAAGTCTTTTTCACATGTGCTGTCACTTAGCCCTATTCCTCCCATTCTGTATATGATTTTTTAATTTTTATTGCCCAGATGTAGTACTTTGCATTTCTCCCTGTTAAAAACCATTCTGTTAGTTGCTGCCCACTTCTCCAGTTTATTTATATCTTTTTGAATCCTCTCTCTCTCTTCTCTAGTATTAGCTATCCCTCCTAGCTTTGTGTCATCAGCAAATTTAATTAGCTTACCCTCAATTCCTTCATCTAAATCGTTGATAAAGATGTTGAACAATACAGGGCCCAGGACAGAGCCCTGTGGTACCCCACTTGAGACATTCTTCCAACTGGATGTGCAGCCATTTACGACCACTCTTTGGGTCCGATCACTAAGCCAGTTATGAATCCACCTAACGGTTGCCTTGTCCATTCCATACTTAGTCATTTTTTCAATAAGGATTGTATGAGAGACTTTGTCAAATGCTTTGCTGAAGTCAAGATATACTATATCTACAGCATTTCCTTGATCCACCCAATCAGTGATTCCATCATAGAAGGAAATTAAGTTAGTCTGACATGACTTATTAGTTACAAACCCATACTGACACTGTTTAATCACTTCATTCTTATCCAGGTACTGACATACATGTTGTTTAATAATTTGTTCAAAGATCTTTCCTGGTATAGAAGTCAGACTCACCGGCCTATAGTTGCCTGGGTCCACCTTCTTCCCCTTTTTGAAGATAGCAACAACATTTGCTCTTCTCCAGTCTTCTGGCACTTCTCCTGTTCTCCAAGAATTTTCAAAGATTATGGAGAGGGGTTCAAAAATTTCTTCTGCTATCTCCTTCAGTACTCTGGGGTGTAATTCATCTGGACCTGGAGACTTGAATTCATTTAGGTTAGCTAAGTGTTTCCTCACTATCTTTCTGTTTATAGATATCCTGGATTCTTCTATTCCCTTAATAGGACAGTGAAGAACAGTTGATGTTACATTTCCTTTCTGAGAGAAAACAGATGCAAAATAGGAATTTAAAAGTTCAGCCTTCTCAACATCCTGTCTTACCATTTCATCATTTTCATCCTGTAAAAATCCTATAGCATCTTTGACTTTTCTTTTACTTTTGACATATACCCAAAATCCTTTATTATTGCTTTTGACATCTCTTGCAAGCTTCAATTCATTGTCAGCTTTAGATAATCTGATTTGTGCCCTGCAGGTTCTGCAGACAGCATTATATTCTTCTTTAGATATGCCTCCTTCTTTCCATTTTATAAACATTTTTTTCTTCCTTTTTAGCATGTGCTTAAGTTCTGTGTTCATTCATCCTGGTTTCCTTAAGTGCTTCCTATTCTTCCCTCTTTTCGGAATTGTTAACAACTGTGCTTTGAGAATTTCATTTTTCAAGATTTCCCATCCTTCCTGGACATTTTTTCCAACCTTTGGATCCCTCCAGTTCTCTTTCTGAATCCCTTAAAATCTGCCTTTCTGAAATCTAACCTTGACGTCTGAGTCTTCACAGGTCTTCCGCATCTAGTTATCCAAAATTCTAAAATAGCATGGTCGCTACCTCCTAGGGTCCCAGCCACTTTTACCTCCTCAACCATTTCCTCCCTGTTTATAAGGATTAGATCCAAGGCAGCAGATCCCCTTGTTTTCTCCCCTACCTTTTGGAAGATAAAGTTGTCAGCAAGAGAGGATAAGAATTTCCTTGACCTGTTAGTTTTGCCTGAGAGAGATTCCCAACAAATGTCTGGATAGTTGAAATCTCCCATGACAATTATGTCATATTTTTTGGAGAACTTGGCCATTTGATGCATAAAGAGTTCATCAATATCTTCAGCTTGCACAGGCGGCCTGTAGTAAATGCCTACAATGGTGTCCTTTCCATTGTTCTGTCCTTGTATTCTTACCCAAACAGTTTCCACAGAACTCCCAGTCTCTGAAGCTTCAATCTCTGTGCAGATATACCCGTTTCTAACATACAATGCGACACCTCCTCCTCGTTTATCAAGTCTGTTTCTTGCAAATAAGTTGTATCCTTCTAGTCTTGTATTCCAATCATGTGTATTGTCCCACCAAGTTTCAGTGATTCCAATGACATCATATTTCTTTTCCTGTGTTAGTAGTTCCAATTCTCCTTGTTTGTTGCCCATGCTTTGTGCATTAGTATAGAAACATTTTAGTTTGTGATAGGTTTCTCTTTCTCCAATATTTTTATTAATTAGATTCTTTTGTCTTTGTTCTTCCTTTCCACTTCTAAAAGCAGAGTTCTCAATAGCATTTGTCAGGTGTATGGCTTTTTCTGGTCTTTTGCTTCCCTTCCCATGTTGTTCTAGTTTAAAGCTCTCCTTACAAGTGTAGCAAGGCGACTTCCAAATACATGCTTTCCAGTCTTCGTAAGGTGCACCCCATCTCTAGCAAGTAGTCCATCGTATAAATAATTCACTCCGTGATCCAGAAATCCAAATCTTTGCTGACAGCACCATCGACGAAGCCAGTTGTTCACCTGCAGAATCTTATTCCACCTCCTTGTTCCATGGCCATCCACTGGGAAGCGAAGACCACCTGCGCTCCCAGTTCTTTCACTTTCTTGCCTAAGTCTTCAAAGTCTCTGCAGATGGTTTCCAGGTCATTTCTTGCGGTGTCATTTGTCCCCACATGTAGTAGCAGGAATGGGTAGTCATCTGTAGGTCTGAAGAGTCCTGATATCCTGTCAGACACATCTTTAATTTTTGCACCTGGAAGACAGCACATTTCTCTTGAAGTTATATCCGGTCTGCAGATAGTGGCCTCTGTTCCTCTCAACAGGGAATCCCCCATGACCACCACTCTCCATTTCTTCTTCACAACAATTTTCTTTCTCCATCCAGGAGGACTCTGAAGGCATACAAGGTTGCTGTTTGTTGGCAAAGTCTTATCCTGATGTATTTCTTCATCGTTTTCCTGCGTGAGAGCCTGGTACTGGTTCCTGAGCAGTATGGGTGCTGACTGCCTCCTGATCCTCTTGCTTCTCTGGGTCACATGTCTCCATTCCTCTGTTTCTTCAGGTGCACTTCGAATTTCTTCTCTTTCTGTAACATGAAGAGATAATTCTGCTCTGTCCAAGAACTCTTCACCTTCCTTAATGATCTTCAACGTAGCTAACCTCTCTTCGAGATTTTGCAACTTTTCCTCCAACAGGGACACAAGCTTGCATTTGAGGCATGTGAAGTTTGGCTTTTCCACTGGTAAGTCTGTGAACATGTAGCATGAAATGCAGCTTACCAAATGGCTCCTGGCCTCTTCCATATTGAGATTTCTTTAAAACGATGAAAGATGAGCCAAAATTCGCACGCCTATCGGCGCGCAGTTTTCCAGTTTCCTCTTTTCTACTGCAACGGCCAAAACCCAGTGATCGTTGAGCTCGCGGAGACTCTTCACTTATCCCAGAAGGCACTGGGAATAAGTCTCCTCAAGACTCTTCCCCTGGTTTTCCGATTTCCTCTTTTCAGCTGCAACGGCCAAAACCCAGTGATCGTTGAGCTCGCGCAGACTCTTCACTTATCCCAGAAGGCACTGGGAATAAGTCTCCTCAAGACTCTTCCCCTGGTTTTCCGATTTCCTCTTTTCAGCTGCAACGGCCAAAACCCAGTGATCGTTGAGCTCGCGGAGACTCTTCACTTATCCCAGAAGGCACTGGGAATATGCAAATGATCTCCTCAAGACTCTTCCCCTGGTTTGAGTCTAAAATATTAGGTATACAGTCCCACTGCTGAAAAAAGTACATGCTGGCAATATATAAACAGCTAATAAATCAGTCATAAAGATAAAGTGCTAAGTGCATAGGGAACCAAAAAAAAACAGCTTCAATGAGACCAAAGGTTCAATTAAGGCTGAATATATCGCTTAAAGTGCATAATGAATGACAAAGTTAGATCACCTATATATAACTCCTATCCAGGAAAACCAGCTGGTTTGCATGAAAAAATCCAGTATTCTCAAAAATAAATTGCTTGTGATACATAGAAATAAGCGCAACTAAAAAAGTATGCGGCAAAACAATATCGCAAAAGACAGCTGAATAAAATACTCTGTACCTTTGTGGACCGTGGCACCCTGACGTGCATTTCACAGTCTGCTACTTCCAAGGAAGCGTGCGTATTTTGTTGCTCCATGTGTGGATATTTATAAGAAGTAGATATCATTGGTGGTAGCGGTATGATGATGCGCTTCTGGTCACGTGACCCGTCTGACGTCAGCATAGGTCGGCGTCATGTGACATCCTGCCCATCCCCAGCCCAACGCGTCAGAGCAGGGGGAGGGCTGAGGTGCATATTGTACTAAGCATCTCGTGTTTTTTTCATTTCCAAAAACCATTATGCTATTCACTCTTCATGTATCACACACTGATTTGCTTTAGTGCAATTGAGTGCAACCTTTGCTTTATTTACTATGTTAGTTGTTTTTAGTATGCACTAGTTCAGACCAGCTATTTGTTCGGTCAGTTTTCCATTATAATTTACTATTTATCTATAGTTTATTAGCAAAAAAATCTTCATTTCCCACTTTTTCTTCTGGAATAATCATACTCAACAATTGCTCGAATCTGTCTACAAATCTGTCTGTAATTGTTTTCAAATACAGTAAGTTAGATCATATTAAGGGTGAAGAGAAGGGAAAGAGGAAAGGTTAGAAAGAAAAGTAGAAAAGGAGAAATTATTGAGCAGTCTAGATTAGAGGGTAAAATTAAATGAAATCTGTCATTAGGATCAACCCTTCTAAGCTGTTTACATGGGCATGTTGTAGAAATTTGAATAAAATCACACCATGAAATCTGCAATCCGATGTAAAGGAGTTGTTAAGCTCTATGGTCCAGACACAAATCTACCTGAAAATCTGCCTCTAGAGGTAATTTAAAATTAAATGGAACAATACCATAGTGATCAGTAAAGCAGACGGTCAGTTATTACATGTCTCACACTGGTAATGCTCCTTTTTTTTAAAATAATCTCTGGAGGCAGATTTTCAGGGAGATCTATGCCTGGCCTATAGATCCTAACAGCTAATGTATATATTAAGAAAAATGTGGATTGCTTGGGAATAAGCAGCAGATCAAAGATATCAAGGTATTGAATTTTATTTTAAGGCTATGTGCCCACGTTAGCGTTTTTCAACGCTCAGGAAACTGGTCCCCTTCCCAGAAAACGCGCGTCTTTTTTCCGTGCGTTTTTTGCACAAAAGAAGCTCGTTTTCTGGGAACATTGGGGAAGGCTAAAAACGCTCAGCAATGCGGAAATTATTGAGCATGCTGCGTTTTTAGCCGCTAAGCGATTCCTGAGCGTTTAAAAACGCATGCATTGGCACAAAAAGCCAAAAACGCATGCAAATTAATTTGAAGCTTCTTTTAAGCGTTTCTGCAGCGTCTGAGCCGGCACAAACGCTGCGGAAATGCTTAAAAAAATGCAACTTGGGCACACAGCCTAAAGGGTCTGCATGCCCATATACTATAGAAGGTTTAGGAGGGTTGATCCTACTTACAGATTCAGTTGAGAACTGTTAAAAATACATGCTGCAAGCCATTAAATGGCCAGAAGTAGTGTTGTTCTTTATGTACACACAGAGAAAGTTATCCTGAAAAGACACCTGGCAGTACATGAAGTCCAGCAAAAAAAAACTATTGTGGCGCCTTGATAGCTAGATACTTCTTTTCATAAAAGTATATAATGTTTGGATTATTGTTGCTAGTTTTATAGTGGGACTCATTTTGTTAGAATTGGCATTGCTACTGTAGCCCTCATTATAACGTGAAAGCAGGAGTATTATCCTCTAAATAATCTCACGGCTTCCCTAGTCTTACAAAGGATATGATTAAACTTATGTGATTTTCTTTATCTCCTTTATCCATAATGACTCTGCAAGCAACATTATCTCCGTTAATATTTTCTTAATGCTACATAATCAGAACCGTGTAATCAAATCCTAAAATCGGTGACCTTTCATTGTCTATTTGGCATGACTAGTTAGCCACTACATTTCTTTCTAGTGAACCCAAAAATGACAATTGCAATCTGCAAAATAAAAATCCACTAGTTTTGCTATAGCTGCCAATTTCCCTCTTCAGTGCTTTATCATATACAACAAATTGCCAAGTGAAACACGGCAGAATTTCAAACCATGGAAAGAAAAACATTTGTCAATAACCTGAGTTTATCATTGTTTTCACAGCGACTACGCATCGATAACACCCATCAAACAACTGCAATATTGCTCAATGCTCTAAAAATAATAATATGATGGAGATAAAACCAACACATAACATTTATACATCAAAATTCCTCCGTTATAGAGTAAAGAAAAACACTGCTTGAATATCCCGAACATACAGTATTGTGCAGGTCTAGGGGATTTATACAATACTATAAGTAATCAAGGAGAAATCCAAACAATATATTATGTATATATATATATAGAGAGAGAGACAGTAAGACATAGCCGACATGATATGTTATGTTTAGAGCAGATCTGTTGCCAAATTTCACTATGCATACTTCAGAATTAATTAAATTGATCAGAAAAAAAATGTTAGAAAAGCTGTTTGATTCTATGATTCTATGAACAAGCTGCCACGAGAGGTGGTGAGTTCTCCTTCAATAGAAGTCTTCAAACAGAGGCTGGACAGACATCTGACTGGGATGATTTTGCGAATCCTGCTTTGAGCAGGGGGTTGGACCAGATGGCCCAGGAGGTCCCTTCCAACTCTACGATTCTATGATTCTATGTATAGTCCTTTATGAGAGTTTAAACTCAATCTCTACCAACCTAGTTTGCTTAACAGCTCCTCAGTGCTCCTCCTCCCTGCTGCTGCTGAGATCTCACACTGCTCTTGTTCAAACTGCAGCTGTCAGTCAGAATTGGTGGCTGTGGTTATGAAAATAAAAAAAATTCAAAACAGACACATACCCACTTTATTTTCCAATGACAATGAGGGAGTACAAAAATAACAAAATTCCACGTATCCCGATAAAAAGATGCAAAAATGAACTGAATATTCAAGCAAGACTTTTTTTTACAGGTTTTTAAAACACATGTATGAGAACTATTTAAATGTGCCTAGTCATAAATTAAACCCGTTAAAGGGGAGACTTAGAGACTTTTTTTTCTCACTTATTTAAATATAATTGGGTCAAAAAAATCATTTATTCTTGCAATTGGGTTTCATTTAAAAATCATTCATCGTGTACCTTCTATAGCCTCTGTGTTGTGCTGTCTATTGCCGGCTGCAGAATGAATTAATTGAGAATCTGTCAGTGAGCTTGCTATACAGGTTTGATGCTGAATTTGTAAGGCTAGTTTCACATTAGCGTTTTTTTGCGCAGCGCATCGTGCACATAAAAAACGCAAAGAAAAACGCATGCAAACGCAAAACAAACGCACGTTTTTTAGCGTCATGCGTACGCTGATGCGTCAAAAAACGCAGCATTGCTTGCGTTTTACATGCGTTTTTGCATGCGTTTGCGCTTTTTATGTGCATGCGTTTTTAGGCGTGACATTTCACAATTTCACATTTTCACAATTTTGCTGTTTTCAGTCTTGCAGCAGTCTGTAGAGTATTGGGGAATTCCAGTGCCCACACAATCTTTTATTACCTTGGTTTTTGGGAGTGGTTTTCCATTGTCTAGACCACATTGCAGTCTTGTTTACCTCAAAAACGCATGCGCACAAAAAACGCAAACGTGCGCAAGACCATGCGCACGCATGCGTTCCCATAGACTTCAATGTGTTGTTTTTGCGCATTCCGTGCGCAAGCGTGCTCATGCGTTTTTTTGACGAGACAGGGCGGACCAAAAAATGCAACATGTTGCGTCTGGCGCGCCTGGCGCGAAAGACAAAAAACTGCATGCGCACGAAAACGCAAGCGTGTTCAAGACCATGTGCATGCCATGTTAAACGTAAGTGCGCAGTGCGCATGCGCACGGGTGCGCACGATGCGCTGCGCACAAAAGCGCTAATGTGAAACCAGCCTAATACTGTCTTTTTCGGAGCTATTTCTGACCTGATTTATGCCCACAGACCAAATCAAAGTTACATGTTTAGGGACACAAAAAGCCTAGAAATGGTGACAATTTTTAATGAAACCCAACTTATAAAATGATTTAAGCCCCAAATACATGCAAATACAAAAAAAGGCCCGAAAGGAGCACAAGTCATTTAATTTTTTTTTTTTAGTATAATAGTCCTGCACGTTGGAGATCATCTCACAATTCAGAGAAGACTTTTAGGTAATAACACAGATTATCCATGCATCAAACCTATTATTTTTTATCAAATTATTTGAAGGAACTCCTATCTCGGCTTTAATCTGTTCACATCTTCAGTTTAGTATGTCTTCTGATAAAGCCAATTACATTAACCTTAGTGGCTTGTCAAATCTAATTTTTCTAAAGCTCATGGTAATAATCTTTCCATCACTAAAGTCATAATAAATGTACTTAAACCGGCTCCCATCAGAAACATTTATATCACTTTCTTATTTCCAAAATATGCATATGTCACAATGAAAGTTCTAATATGTTTAGAGTTCACTTACATACATAGATAAATTCTAGAGCAGCCAGTCCCTTAGTATCATTGACATTCTATTACCATTACGTCTTTTTTTGGACAAATACCAGGCTCACAGCCTTTGCTTTACTATTATATTTCTAATTTAGAAAAGCTCCCATTATCTCCATTGCTTTCTTATTAATTGGCTGAAGACTCAAGACCACGTCCATAGCGAACAAAAGCAGCTTTATACAGTGAAAACAGGAAATGTTGATTATCTTAAAGTGTTATTCTCATCGTCTTAAATGGCTAAAATTGTAGACTGTAAAAACAAGCAATTTCACAATTTACTTTTTGTTAAAAAGTTTCTTTGTTCTTAATAACAGAAGGTTTTTTAACTTTATGCTTTACTGCTCTTTGCCTAATTGCTGGCCACCGTTGCAATATAGCAGTGGTGGACGGTCTCCAAGGTAAGCAAAGAGTTCTTTTCTATTGAGCTTGTAAACAATGCTCTGAAACTGTCCAGATCACTGGAGAGCACTGTTAGCTCCTGATCTTGCCATCTTCAGTGCTGCCATGCTCTTTTGATACTTTGCTTCATGCATCAGAAAGGGCTCAGTGCAGCATTGGAGAGGGCTCAGTGCAGCATCGGAGAGAGGGCAGTGCATAGTAACATAGTTAACAAGGCCAAAAAAAGACATTTGTCCATCCAGTTCAGCCTATATTCTGTCAGAATAAATCCCCAGATCTACGTCCTTCTAAAGAACCTAATCACTGTAAGATACAATATTGTTACTAGTGTTGAGCATTCTGATACCGCAAGTATCGGGTATCGGCCGATACTTGCTGTATCGGAATTCCGATACCGACTTCCGATATTTTTTCAATATCGGAAGTCGGCATCGGAATCGGAAGTTCAAAGTTGATTGACAGCCTGACGTCATCATGATGCGCGGTGTGTGCGCATCATGATGCGCCGTCATTTCGGGCCTTCCGGGGGTCTCTGCCGGCCTGCCGGGGGGCTGTGTGGACTGCCCGGGGTCTGTACCGGCCTGCCGGGGGGCTGTGCCGGCCTGCCGGTGGTCTGTGCACCCTGTGGGGGTCTGTACCGGCCTGCCGGGGGGCTGTGCCGGCCTGCCGGTGGTCTGTGCACCCTGTGGGGGTCTGTACCGGCCTGCCGGGGGGCTGTGCTGATGTCCGGGGGTCTGTGCAAGCATCGTCCGATGGGACTACAAGTCCCATCGGGCGATGCCTGCTACCATGACAGTGATTGACACATTAGCCAATGATGGGACAGTAGTAGTCCCATCATCCGGCTAATGTGTTAAATGTTAAAAAAAAAAAAAAAAATACTACATACATACTACATGCTACATACATACTACATGCTACATACATACTACATACATACTACATACATACTACATACATACCACATACATAACACATATATACTACATGCATGCTACATACATACTACATGCTACATATATACTACATACATACTACATACATACTACATGCATGCTACATACATACTACATACATACTACATATATACTACATACATACTACATACATACTACATGCATGCTACATGCATACCACATGCATACCACATACATACTACATACATACTACATGCATGCTACATACTACATGCTACATACATACTACATATATACTACATGCATACTACATGCTACATACATACTACATACATACTACATGCATGCTACATACATACATACTACATGCTACATACATACTACATATATACTACATACATACTACATACATACTACATGCATGCTACATACATACTACATGCTACATACATACCACATACAGTACATACTACATACATAATACATGCTACATACATACTACATATATACTACATGCATGCTACATACATACTACATGCTACATACATACTACATATATACTACATACATACTACATACATACTACATGCATGCTACATACATACTACATGCTACATACATACCACATACATACTACATACATACTACATGCTACATACATACTACATATATACTACATGCATGCTACATACATACTGCATGCTACATGCATGCTACATACATACTACATACATACTACATGCTACATACATACCACATATATACTACATACATACTACATACAATACATTCATACAATACATACATAGACATACAGTACATATAACATAGAGTAACATACTTACCAATACTTGTCACATTGTTCCACGAAGCCATTGTCTTTTACGGAATAAATATTAACATAACAAACCACAAAAATACTCACCCACGATCCGAAGCAGTCCACGAGTGTGTCCCACGACGATCTTGGGTAGAGAACTGCAGCATCAGCTGTTGCTGCCGTTCTCTACGGGCTGCAGGAATCCAATGACGGAAGGTAGGTATCCTTCCGCACTGTATTCCTCCGCCAATTAAAAAAAAAAAGTCCCTAGTCTCACTTTATGCCATTGCTGCGTGGGAAATTCCCACGCAGCAATGGCATAAAGTGAGACTAGGGACTTTTTTTTTTTTTAAGTGGCGGAGGAATACAGTGCGGAAGGATACCTACCTTCCATCATTGGATTCCTGCAGCCCGTAGAGAACGGCAGCAACAGCTGATGCTGCAGTTCTCTACCCAAGATCGTCGTGGGACACACTCGTGGACTGCTTCGGATCGTGGGTGAGTATTTTTGTGGTTTGTTATGTTAATATTTATTCCGTAAAAGACAATGGCTTCGGGGAACAATGTGACAAGTATTGGTAAGTATGTTACTCTATGTTATATGTACTGTATGTCTATGTATGTATTGTATGAATGTATTGTATGTAGTATGTATGTAGTATATATGTGGTATGTATGTAGCATGTAGTATGTATGTAGTATGTATGTAGCATGCATGTAGCATGCAGTATGTATGTAGCATGCATGTAGTATATATGTAGTATGTATGTAGCATGTAGTATGTATGTAGTATGTATGTGGTATGTATGTAGCATGTAGTATGTATGTAGCATGCATGTAGTATGTATGTAGTATGTATGTAGTATATATGTAGTATGTATGTAGCATGTAGTATGTATGTAGTATGTATGTAGCATATATGTAGTATGTATGTAGCATGTAGTATATATGTAGTATATATGTAGCATGTAGTATGTATGTAGTATGTATGTGGTATGTATGTAGCATGTAGTATATATGTAGTATGTATGTAGCATGTAGTATATATGTAGTATGCATGTTGCATGCATGTAGTATATATGTAGTATGTATGTTGCATGTAGTATATATGTAGTATGTATGTTGCATGTAGTATATATGTAGTATGCATGTTGCATGCATGTAGTATATATGTAGTATGTATGTTGCATGTAGTATATATGTAGTATGCATGTTGCATGCATGTAGTATATATGTAGTATGTATGTTGCATGTAGTATATATGTAGTATGAATGTAGCATGTATGTAGTATGTAGTATGAATGTAGCATGTATGTAGTATGCATGTTGTATGTATGTAGCATGTATGTAGCATGTAATTTTTTTTTTTTTTTTTTACATTCAACACATTAGCCGGATGATGGGACTACTACTGTCCCATCATTGGCTAATGTGTCAATCACTGTCATGGTAGCAGGCATCGCCCGATGGGACTTGTAGTCCCATCGGACGATGCCTGCACAGACCCCCGGAGCCTGCACAGCCCCCCGGAGCCTGCACAGCCCCCCGGCAGGCCGGCACAGCCCCCCGGCAGGCCGGCACAGCCCCCCGGCAGGCCGGCACAGCCCACCGGAGCCTGCACAGCCCCCCGGCAGGCCGGCACAGACCACCGGAGCCTGCACAGACCCCCTGGCAGGCCGGCACAGCCCCCCGAAAGGCCCGTACAGACCCCAGAGAGGCTGTACAAGGGAAAAACAGGATTTTTCTTATTCCGATACCGGAAGTCCCATAGACTTGAATGGGACTTCCGGTATTGGAATCGGCGATACCGATACTTTTTTTTAAGATCGGCCGATCCATTCCGATCCGATACTTTGAAGTATCGGACGGTATCGCTCAACTCTAATTGTTACGCTCCAGGAATACATCCATCTCTTGAACCCCTCGACTGAGTTCGCCCTAACAATAAAGAATCCTCTTCTATGTTTGAGGAAAAACTTCTCCTCCAGACACAGAGAATGCCCCCATGTGACCATCACCTTCCTTGGTATAAACAGATCCTCAGAGAGATATTTGTATTGTCCCCTTATATACTTAGACATGCTTATTCGGTCGCCCCTCAGTCGTCTTTTTTCTAGACTAAATTATCCTAATTTTTCTAATCTCTCTGGGTATTGTAGTTCCCCCATCCCTTTTATTAATTTTGTTGCCCTCCTTTGTACTCGCTCTAGTTCCATTATATCCTTGCTGAGCACCGGTGCCCAAAACTGTACACAGTACACAGTACTCCATGTGTGGTCTAACCAGGGATTTGTACTGAGGCAGTATAATGCTCTCATCATGTGTATCCACAGCTCTTTTAATGCACCCCATGATCCTGTTTGCCTTGACAGCCACTGCCTGGCACGGGCTGCTCCAGGTAGGTTTACCTCCATGTCAGATTTACCCAGTGGTTTCCCGTTCAGTGTGTAATGGTGATATTGATTCCTTCTTCACATGTGTATAACCTTACATTTATCATTGTTAAACCGCATCTGCCACCTTTCAGCATAAGTTTCCAACATATCCAGATCCATCTGTAGCAGAATACTATCTTCTCTTGTATTGAGGAGAGGACTTAGTGCAGCATCGGAGAGAGCTCAGTGCAGCATCGGAGAGGGGGCAGTGCAGCTTCGGAGAAGGCTCAGTGCAGCATCAGAGAGGGCTCAGTGTAGCATCAGAGGAGGCTCAGTGCATTATTGGAGAGGGATTCCGGTCTCCGAGTTTGTAGGGACGCTGACGTTCCTGCAGCAGAAACCGGAGGAAGTAGCAGTTGTAAATGCTCTGTACCCAACTAAGGCTCAGAGGCCCCAGCATCGACGTGTGGGAGCCAGAAGGAAAAGGCTACGGCTTCCTGCCATACGAGAAAGTTCCAAAAGAGAGTCAACAGGGGGAACTTCATTGAACTCAGCACTACGAGTACCTCAGATAAGCGCTAGAACGGAGGCCACACTACCTATCTGCAGAGAGAGAATTCGAAATTGGCTTCCAGGTTGACCAACTCCTTCTCCATCTGTACGCTGGGTCCTGGACGGCACTTACCAAGTACAGGTAAAGGAACTGCACGACTGTGTCTGTCATCTTTCTCCTGCGCCTGGTGCACGGCTCTGCTACATCCTGCACTGCACACCATCTACCAACTCTTTCATACGCCCTGCGACTACGGCCCTACCTCTGCAGGGCTTCTACATCTTAGCTGCACCACAACATCTGTCCCAGAGAAGCGACACTGCAGCGCTGGTCAATCTAATCAGAAACCACAGGTGGCATCTCATATCAAACATAATTCACCCCTTTGCATGGACACCCAGGGCCACGGAACGGGTCACTACCACCGTGACACATCCCTGTGAGACACCGGCCCGGTACCGATTAACCCCACTGCCCTGGCTGGCCACCCACACTCCATGTCAGATTCATCTTGGACTTGGGAATTCACGATTTGACTTGATAACCCAGGCATGGTATGATAGAAAGAGCTACATGGACTAATGTGAAGTGTGGCCTGCTGCATCATTCACTTTTGGTGGGGGTGAAGGACACAAGGAAAGGGGTTCTTCCTGACCAGGAGCCAGCACTTGATGACTCAGTCCTTGCATTTTTTGAAACTTCAGAAGAGGCGGGCTTATTTGCTGGAGTCTGTTTCGGCAATGTAAGCCAAAACCAGTTCCTCATGCTCTGCCTTTAAAAGCGGTTAACCTACTCCCAGAAAAGGTAGCCTTCCAGGCGTTCCAGAGCCAGACCATGACACAGGCTCAACACCTCCTGCCTTAGCTGCTATTGTGCTTTTGCCACTACCAGCAGATGCACCACCACCATCAGCACCAGCTGGCACCCCCACGCCCACGTCTGCGGCCTCTTCCACCAAACTTCAAAATGTTGCAGAAAATAGACCCAAAATAACATCAGATATATGGCACTGTATCAGAAGCGTAAAGCTCTATTCAGTCAAAGGATAATTGTCAATCTCCCTATAAATTCCATGAGTCACACAGAGACGCTCACAGGCTCAGTATGGATTAGACAAGAATATAAAAATTAGACAAAGTGTACAGTATCATCAGATAGAAGGTATATATAGTATAGTTTAAACATTCTAGATATTTGAGGAGGCACACACAGACACTCTCAGGCTCAGTATTGGATTACAACACAATCTAAAAAGCCGTAAAATGGTAATGGATCTCAAGAGTACAGCTGTACACAGTGTCGGTGTCATTGTTCTCAATTTCAGTATTTATTTCCACAGTCAGAAAATAACTCTCACTTGGTCAGTTTGGATTAGACCAGAATATAACAAGCAGTAAATGGGTAATGTATCACAAGCGTAGAGCTGTATACAGTGTTGGGGTAATTTTTAAATGTACATCTAAATTGCAGGAGTAACCCATAGACACTCACACGCTCAGGATGGATCACACCACAATATAACAAGAAGATCCACAAGAAATAATCACACATGCAGGACAATGTTACAGGTGTCAATGATACACTTAAGAGTGTTGGTTGGAGGAGGACTTCCTGGCAGAAATGGTACAGTATCACCAGATACCACGTATATATAGCATAGTTTAAACATTGACAGGAGTAGTGTTGAGCCACCCCGCTAGTGTTTTGGTTCGTCGCACAGGAGGTAAGTTCGTCGAATGTTCATCGAATGTTCGATGAACACCGTCGAACCTCATTGAAAACAATGGCAGGCAAACACAAACACATGCAAACACATAGAAAACTTCCATTGAAGGAGAACTCACCACTTCTCGTGGCAGCTTGTTCCACTCATTGATCACTCTGTCAAAAAGTTTTTTCTAATATCTAATCTGTGTCTCCTCCCATTCAGTTTCATCCCATTGCTTCTAGTCTTTCCTTTGCAAATGAGAATAAAGTTGATCCTTCTACAATGTGACAGCCCTTTAGATATTTGTAGACATCTATTAAGTCTCCTCTCAGTCTTCTCTTTTGCAAACTAAACATTCGCAAATCCTGCAACCTTTCCTCATAAGACAGGGTTTGCATCGTTCATCATTTTGGCAATGCGGGGGTCCCTTTTTAGGATCTGCAAGGCATATTCTGACATGTGGGCCAATGTTCCCGGTGTCAATGATTCACTGCGAGTGCTGGGTGGAGGAGCACTTTCTGGCAAATCCACATCCCTCCAGTCACGCACAAACCCTGTACCAGACCTTGCCACGCCAACATTTTCTCTTGTCCCACGAGAAGCATCCTCCTCCCCTAAATAATCATCCCCATCATCATCCTCCTCCTCCTCTTCCTCTTCTTCCTCCACCTCGTCCAGGAGAGGTCCCGGATCAGACAATGGCTGACTGTCATCAAGGCTTCCCTCCTCCTCTTCCTCCTCATCAACCTCGGCTGCAGACGCCTGCTCCTTAATGTGCATCAAAGTTTGCATGAGCAGACGCTTAAATGGGATGCTCATGCTTATGATGGCATCGTCTGCGCTTACCAGCCGTGTGCATTCCTCAAAAGACTGAAGGACTTTACAGAGGTCTTTCAGCTTCGACCACTGCACACCAGTCAACTCCATGTCTGCCCTCAAAGTGTCTGCCCGTGTATCCTCCCACAAATGTATTATGGCCTGCCTCTGTTCGCACAGCTGCTCAACCATGTGCAGGGTGGAGTTCCACCTTGTTGCAATGTCGATAATGAGGCGGTGGTTGGGAAGGTGGAGCAATCGCTGCAGCTTCTACATACGAATGGAGTGTACAGGCGCCTGGCGGATGTGCGCGCACAGTCTTCGCACCTCCTGGAGCAGGGCTGTTAACTCCGAATAATTATTGAGGAAGCACTGCACCACCAGGTTCAAGGTGTGAGCCAAGCAAGGTATGTGTCTGAGTTTTGAAAGGGCTATGCCTGCCACAAAATTCCGTCCATTATCACTAACTACCTTGCTTGCCTCAAGATGTAGACTGCCCAGCCATGACTCAGTTTGTCGCTGAAAGCAGTCGGCCAGTACCTTCGCGGTGTGTCTGTCGCCCAAACACATCATCTTCAACACAGCCTTCTGATGATTTCCACTAGCTGATCGATAGGGGGACACCTTGTGTGCAACACTGGCAGCTGCGGATGGAGTACTCGTGCGACTGCGCTTTATGGACGAGCTTTCGCTTCTGGAGGAGGAGGAGGAGGGTCGAACGCCTACAGCCAACTGTTTATTATACCATGGGCTAGGCAGCACTGTCCCACCACCGCTGTCCCCTGTGGACCCTGCATCCACCACATTAACCCAGTGCGCAGTGATGGAGACGTAATGGCCCTGGCCATGCCTACTGGACCATGCATCAGTTGTGAGGTGCACCTTTCCACTCACTGATTGCTTGAGTTCATGGACAATGCGGTCTTTTCACATGAAGGTGGAGAGCTGGGATGGCTTTGCGAGAAAAGAAGTGGTGACTGGGTAGGTCATAGCGTGGTACTGCGTAGGCCATGAGTTCGCGGAAAGCTGCGCTTTCAACCAACCGATAGGGCATCATCTCTAATGAGATTAGTTTGGCAAAGTGGGCGTTCAAACCCAGTGTACGCGGATGAGAGGATGAGTACTTTCTTGCCCTACTCATAGTCTCTGGTAGGGTGAGCTGGACTTGAGAGCTGCATATGGTGGAACTAGCGGTGGACATGGCGGACTGAGAGAGGGTTGATGATGGTGATGGAGTTGGTGTTCTTTCTGATGGCCTAGATTCAGTCTTTCGTTGATATAACATTGTGATTCCCTGACTGCTTTGGCCTTGCGACGACACCTCAACATTTGCTGCTGGTGGTGTGCTAACCGGTGGGCTTAGAGTGGGGGAAAAAATGTAGCGTTGCTGACTACCTTCTTTGGGAGCAGTTGCACATGTGGTATGTGAGGTTTGGTAGTCCATCCACGCTTGCAAGTGCATAGTGGTTAAATGTCTAAGCATGCAACTGGTATTCAAATTTCTCAGATTTTTCCCTCGGCTGCAGGTCTTTACGCACTTCTTACAGATAACCTTTGCCTGATCATTAGGATTTTGTTCAAAAAGTGCCTCACTGCACTCTTCCTACTATGGAAGACATTTTGAGGCCTTTGACGCTGTGCTGTTTTGACCATCTGGCCAAGCTGTCCTGCAACTCTTTTGGTTTTTGTAACCCATTTTTGGACTTCTCCGGGCCTGCCAGATAACAGCTGTTGCGATGTCGATGCCTGCTGCAGATGTTCCTCCTCCTCTTCTGAGCTATTGGCAGCAGCACCCTCTTCCCCCAATGGATGGCAATCTGGGACAACAACTGGGTCATCCATCACCTCCTCTTCAATGCCATGTGCACCTTCCTCTGTGTCACCGTGTATGGTGGTATAGTATGCGAGAAGGGGCACCTGAGTTTCATCAGGGTCAGATTCTGGCTCAGTACACTGTGAGGACAATGTAGTGCTCTGAGTGAATGTACCAGCAGATAAATCTAGCAGTGGCTGTGCATCAGTGCACTCCATGTCAGATTCTTCTTGTCCTGGTTAATTCACGATTTGACTTGATAACCCAGGCATGGTATGTGAAAACAGCTCCATGGAATAATCTGTAGTGTGGCCTGCCGCATCCTTCAATTTTGGTTGGGGTGAAGGACACAAGGAAAGGTGTGGTTCATGACCATGAGCCTCCAATGACGACTCAGCGCTTTTATTTTTTAAAACTTCAGAAGAGGAGGTGATAGAGCTGGAGGCTGAGTCAGCAATGTAAGCCAAAACTTGTTCCTGAAGCTCCGGCTTTAAAAGCGGTTTACCTACTCCCAGAAAATGGAGCCTTCGAGGCCTTGTGGAGCCAAACAATGATGCAGGCTCAACACCTGCATTTGGTGCTATTTTGCTTTTGCCACTACCTGCAGATTCACCACCAACACCATCATTACCAGCTGGCAACCCCCGCCCACTTCCACGGACTCTTCCACCACACTTCCTCATTTTTGGGGAAAATGTACCCAAAATTCCACCAACTATATGGTACTGTAAAAAAAGGTACAAGGTGTATATAGTAGTGGGGAGAATTTGAATCTCCTTACACACTTCTGGATACTGGAGGATTCTCTCAGGCCCAGTGTATATTACACGGCAATGTAACAGGCTGATTTTGGATGGTGTAAAAATGTGTATAGAGGACTGGGGAGAATTTGAATCTACCTACACACTTCTGGATACTGAAGGATTCTCTCAGGCCCTGTGTATGTTACACCTCAATGTAACAGGCTGATTTTGGATGGTGTAAAAAATGTGTATAGAGGACTGGGGAGAATTTGAATCTCTCTACAGACTTGAGGACACTGAAGGATTCTCTCAGGCCCAGTGTATATTACATGGCAATGTAACAGGCTGATTTTGGATGCTGTAAAAATGTGTTTAGAGGACTGGGGAGAAATGGAATCTCTCAATAGACTTCAGGACACAGTTGGATTCTGTCAGGCCCTGGGTATATTACACCTCAAATTAACAGGCTGATTCTGGATGGTGTAAAAGAGGTGTATAGAGGACTGGGGAGAAATGGAATCTCTCTACAGACTTCAGGACACAGTTGTATTATGTCAGGCCCTGTGTATACTACACCTCAAAGTAACAGGCTGATTCTGGATGGTGCAAAAAAGGTGTATAGAGGACTGGGAAGAAATGGAATCTCTCTACACACTTCAGGACACAGTTGTATTCTCTCAGGCCCTGTGTATTTTACACCTCAAAGTAACAGGCTGATTCTGGATCGTGTAAAAAAGGTGTATAGAGGACTGGGGAGAAATGGAATCTCTCTACAGACTTCAGGACACAGTTGGATTTTGTCAGGCCCTGGGTATATTACACCTCAAATTAACAGGCTGATTCTGGATGGTGTAAAAGAGGGGTATAGAGGACTGGGGAGAAAGGGAATCTCTCTACAGACTTCAGGACACAGTTGTATTCTGTCAGGCCCTGTGTATATTACACCGCAATGTAACAGGCAGAAATTGCCTAGTGTATGACAAACTACAAGGTCTATATATAATTGGGCAGAATTGGAATCTCCATAGAGTGTAGATCTGTAAGAACGGACAAACTCCTCGGCTTTTTCTTACAAAGTCACACCCAGATAGCTTCAATTTGGCCGTGATACCAGTCAGTTCTCCGTAGTGTGTGAGGAGCGTACACCGCTGTACGGTGTGTGAATGTAAAATTGTCAAGCTCCGTGTTTTTGTATACGGACTGACACATGCTGTCTCTCTCTAGTTTTGAATGTAATCAAACAGCAGATATACGAAACTGGTTGAAAAACGGACAAAACTCTAAGGTGTAGGTCTGTAAGAACGGACAAACTCCTCGGCTTTTCCTTACTGAGTTACACACAGATTGTCAAGCTCCATGTTTTTGTATACTGACTGACACACACGGTCTCTCTTTAGTTTTAAATGTAATCAAACAGCAGATATATAAGAAACTGTTTGAAAAACGGACAAAACTCTAAGGTGTAGGTTTGTAAGAACGGACAAACTCCTCGGCTTTTCCTTACAGAGTCACACAGATAGCTTCAATTTGGCCATGATAACAGCCGGTACACAGTACTGTGTGAGGAGTGTACACCGCTGTACGGTGTGTGAAAAAATAATGCTCAGTACCTCACCAGGACAAAACAATAAAATTTGGATTGATTTTAAAAAAGCAGTTTGAACACCAGTGTGCACACAGCAATACAGGTAGCCTTAAAAGGCAGCCTAATCACCACCAGCACTGCTGCACAAAAGCAAAAATCTTCACCTTTCACTGCACACTAACTACAGTGAAAAGCGCTATCAGCAGAAGCATTTTTTTTCTTTTGGCCTTCCTAACGCTCTTCCTACAGAATCAGCAGCAACAGCAGCAGCTCTCCCTATTGTGAGATCAGCATAAGTAACATGGTGGTCGGCGTGCACGCCCTTTTATAGCCCCTGTGACGCCACACAAAGCAAGCCAATCACTTGCATGTTCTTCTCAAAGATGGTGGTGACCGCTGCCTATGTCATCACGTTGCCCACAGTGTCCGTTCTTCCTGATTGGCTGAAAAAGGGTGCTAAAGCATCTTTTGAAACGCGACTTTGGCGTGATGGTCGCCGACCTCGTGGCCGACCTCACGCTAAGGTCGGGTTTCGTTTCATGAAACCCGACTTTGGCGAAAGTCGGCGACTGTTGAATTTTTTCAACCCGTTTCGCTCAACTCTAATTCTGACCTTCTGACTACCATACATGCGTGTTACTTTGTACTTATTATTGCACTATTGCATATGTACTGTATGTAGATTCTTCGTATTTTGTATCAGTTGTACATATGTATTATGCTGGCTACTCATTGTCATGCTCTCCAGTCTTGAATATCCTGTGTTTTACTGTTTCTTTTAAAATACTTTTTTAATTACGTTACATCTAATAAAAGCTTTCTTTTTTCAAATATATTGATGCCTTGCACTTGTCCTTTATAGGTTTTTCTAATTTTTTGTGCTAATTTGCATACTCTGTACCCATGATATCTATATAGGTTTATATACATGAGATAGAAGAGTATAGGACGCAAACTTAATAGTAATGATTTGGGGCCCTGTTAGGTGTATAGCCCTGCACCTTTTTGGTTTATCTTGTGCTATTTGGATGCATCTCTGTTATTCTTCCAGCTGCTTTTGATTATAGGAATAATAGTTGGTCCTAATATCGTTAGAATCTGCTCAGTTTCTGACTATCCGCCATTTTCTTGTAGTGTTCTGGCTGCTGGTCTTTTTCTCCTGGTGCTGGGTTTGCCTTTGGTCAGGTGATTGTATCACCCTTTCTTAATCTGCACCTATCTCCCATTCCTTGCTGGACAACATTGTTAATCCACTTGAAGTCTGGCTTGTAGCCTTGCTTTGCTTTCTGTGTGTTTTATTAGTGTAGTTCTGGGACCTCTAGTTCTGCTAGTCTTAGTTTCTGTTTTCAGTTTGTTTCTGCAGCCTTCTTTGTGTTTTCTGTTAGGAGGTGACCTGTTTTTGTACCCAGTCCTTATATCTTTCAGGGACCCCCTTCCCCCTATCTATAGGTCTTCGCTTGAGATTAGCCTAGGATCTATTCACAAGAAATGGGTCGCCCACTCCATCGTAGGGCATCAGCCTAGTCGCAGTGCAGGGTCAGTTTTTCCCCTCCTACCCTAGTCCTGTGCTGCAGAACCGTAACAAATATTAGATTCTAGGCATTTAAATCAAGTAATAATTGCATATGTATGTCAACTGACAGGTCCTCTTTGAGGTTAGGGTGACACGTCAGTATTTTGTCTCATCTTGGATGTGGAGAAGTGAAGAAAAAATTCTCCACCTTTTTCATTCTATCAGTCTGTGGAAATTAAACTACACTCAGATGTAATGCAAATGCAGGTCCAACTGTGAAGAAACATGAAGGATCCACATCTTGCCACCCTGACTGACTTCAATAATACGTCAGCAGGATCATGTGGTTAAGGTCTCCCCACTTGTACCAATGTGATGTTCCGACCCCCCTAGGGAGACGTAAGAACAGCTTTGCACAGTTTTATACAGACTGCCCCTGTCCACATGAGCCAAGGGAGATATGGGGAGTGAGAGAAGGTGGCCCACGCAGTCACTGACATGGCACCACAATCGCCCACAACCCTGACAGGCTGAGAGGCCCCTTTCACTAGTACCAGTGAAACAGAACCTTATCAGCCCGGTAGGACTGCCACCAGTTCCTTGTTCAATATACGCCTGGTCCACTAAGAGTGATATATTGGGCCAGGAGCAAGCCCCCAGTAGCATGTGAGAGTAGGCCAAGAAAAGGTCATGTGGATTTGTGGATCGAGATAAAAGAGCAGCCTAAGTTTAAATTATATGTTTAATCACCTTAAGGGCACACTAGACTATACACTATATATACACATTGGATATAAATATGTAATGGTCAAATATGCAAATACAATAGTGGTATGACAAAGGGTATAAGCAGAATAAGTGGTTAGTTACCAGTTAGATGAAAGGCCTGGCTTGCGGGGAGGGGCTGCCACATGGGAGGATTGTGGTCCCCTTCGTCTGTGCCTTCTCCTAACA
Source organism: Dendrobates tinctorius (assembly GCF_039654945.1). Lineage (NCBI taxonomy): Eukaryota > Metazoa > Chordata > Amphibia > Anura > Dendrobatidae > Dendrobates > Dendrobates tinctorius. The sequence continues at coordinate 51,975,003 of NW_027361738.1, read as the reverse complement.
CTTGTCCACCTTGTCCTTGCGACCTCCCAGAGAAAAAGCAATAGGATATGCATCACACAAGCATTAACCTTCTGGGTCACTCCTCTCCTGCACTCTGGGCTGAACCTAAATCCCCTCCCCTGGAGGTTTGGAGATAAATCTCCCAAAACCTATGAAAGATCATAATTCTTTTTTTGGGTGTTCCTAGGGCAGCAGTTCTGGAGCCATCGGATCCGACCGGCCCCCTGCTACTCAGAGACTAAACACAATTTTGCTACCTAGCTTCTAGTTGATGTTCTATGTATCTCCCTTCCAGTGCATGTTAGAATGACTTGAGACCCATGCAGGAGCTTGTCCTGTTGTGGAGATCTCGGAAATATACACAATGTACAGCTAGGACGCATAGTATTTCCATAACTTCTTTATGAATTCCTAGCTGTCTGAACAAAGGACTAAGACCGCATGGCTTGGATCCAGCAGCAGTCTTCCTGTGGAAGGTTGCATACCAGATATTGTAGCTAATGGGGATGTGAATCCTTTTGTTTGAAGCTGGCCAGGTGTCATGTTACCACAGCATGTGCTGAAGGATTTTTTATTATTCCATGCCCAATAGTCTACAAATGATTGACATGGAATTATGTGTCCAAGATTCTACACACCAATATAGTCCACCGAATCCAATGTAGGTCAACAAATTCAATGAAGTCCAGAAAATCTGCCATACAAAGCCTAAGGAGCCTCTTTCTGACGCTCTATAGGCTTTGCAAGCAACCACTTCCATGTCATGCAGTGCTGTGCAAGACCAGGCGACTCTGAAGAGTTCTGACATCAGTATCGTGGCCATTCTTCACTGTCGCCAGGTCACACACAACACAGTGTGACCCAGAATGTCTAAAGAGTGTTAACTGATGTCACTGCTCTTAAGAGTTGCCAGGTCTCGTGCAGCACTGCATGACCTGGACGTGGTTGTTGAAAAGACTATGGAACATCAGAACGAGGCTCCATAATATTTGTATGCCGGTTTCGTTGGACCACGTCAGATTCAGCGGACTACATTGGACCTGTGTGGGTTTTCCTTTTCTTTTTTAATAAAGTGCACAGAAGCAATTGATCAGAGTGGCCAGGTATAGCAGATCAAAATAACTGGCAGCTGGAGATTGCTGGGGTTTAAAAGAAAGGAACCTACCGCATGGCTCCCAGCAAAGATCTAACTACATTACTAGCTCACTATAGCAAAGCACAAGCAGAAAGGAAAGGGACAACTAGTCTCACCAATCTATAAGCTAAACTGCCACATGCTAATGATGTCCAGCAGTAATTGCAAAGTTCCTGTGACACTGACTAATGACAAGGGCGGAGGTTCCAACTGTATGTTCAGACACAGCTGTGACACATACAATATTGTAGCTGCAAGGCATAATGGCAATGCTTGTCCCTGGGCTAGTCCCAGTGTTATGGGAGCCTTCTCTAGCTGGTACAATCTCATGAAATGTATAAAATAGTGGAAGCCATTTTAGGCAATTTACACCAATCAAATGTCATATTGTTCAAAATCGCCATGAAGCCATACTGAAAAATGTCCTCTTTTTTTTCTATTAAACTCCCATTGAACAACTTTAAAAAGATGAGGAACTTTTCTAACTGGAATTTAAATGACTTTGGGAAGTATATGACCTGAAATGATCGTAGAATCCAAATAAGAGAATGATTACAGTGATGTAATAACAATGTCTGGATTGTTTCTCAATTTACTAGAACAATTGTCAGTGTAACTTATGCTGAGTCATATAAAGTACAGACAAACTTCACCCTATTGAACCATTTTATACCTGCTCACCTGTTACACTGAAGATGTAGATTTAGATTTCCACTTCAAGAAAATTCTAATATGAGATACAAAAATGTTGAAAAATGAAAATGGCTGTTCCGAGCATATGCAATTACAACAAGGTATATTAGTGATAACTGAAGGAACCAGATATGAGATAGATAGATAGATAGATAGATGATAGATAGATAGATAGATAGATAGATAGATAGATAGATAGATAGATAGATAAAAAAAAAATAATGCAGTGCTCCATTTAAAGAATTATTAAAAATGTGATTTAATAACCTGGGCATAGAGTTATTTCCTGATTAAGTCATTGATATGCGCAATTAAAATGGCTAGACACTGAAATACACCAGTCACATGATTGCTAATTAATATCTTTTGAACTTTACATGAAATATGAACATGATTAATTCACTGTATCACACTTTTTTAATGTATTTACTTATATTGTAATGAATATATTGGTTTTGACATTGTAAATTCGTTACTGTAAAGCGCTTTTGCTCTTTATTATCTATGATTATGTATTTTTGATGTTCCTATAAAAAGCACTGTCTAAGTGCACCCCATGAGAACAGACACCCAAGTTTACAAATCCAAGAATACTGGGCTTGGCTGCACCCTGAAAAATTACGTGCAAAAAAATTCCATAATATATGAGATATTAGTCGATATTTTGGCCAAGATATGCAAGCTCGCAACCCATGTTAAGGGTCCTCACACTTGCGAGTCCTATCGCTAAAATTAAAAGCAAAGCCACAAAAAGAGGAATAAAAATCCTTCAAAAATTTTTGGAGGATTTTCTTATTCCTCTTTTCATGGCTTTGCTTTTAATTATATTATGAAGTCACAACAGCTTAACATTGCTATATTCTGCTGTAATCTGATTGGAAGTGCTTATCATTTTTTTGTAGCATACTCTTGTAGGTTGTGACTGCCTCCCCTCAGTCTATTGCTGTTTTTAACTAAAGGCCCTTTTACATTTAGCGATGCACCAGCGATCCGACCTGGTCAGGATCGCTGGTGCATCGCTAAATGATCGCTAGTGAGCTTTCACACAGGAAGATCTCACAGCGATGCAGCAGCGACGCAGCGGATGATACTCACCTTTCACACACAGCGATGAAGACGTCCTCCCGCCCGCCTCCACGCGTCGCTCGACGTCACAGCAGGAAGTCTCAGCAGGAAGCGCCCGACGAGAAATGGAGCCGGACATTCTCGCGCGATCAGCGATGAGCAGCGGGGGAGCCGGTCGCTGGTAAGTATCACACATAGCGATATCGCTAGCAATATCGCTATAAAGTCACAAAACCAGTGACGTTTTAGCGATATTGCTAGCGATATCGCTTAGTGTAAAACCCCCTTTAGACTGGATCCTACCTGTAATTTAAATGTGTAGGATTTTACCCCAGGAAAGTCATGTATGATAAATATTACATTTAGGGTCCCATCAGAAAAAGGTCACCTTGTCGGGGTTGATGGGCTCACAAGAATTAGTCAATTTATTTAGTAAGTACCATCATTTTATAAGAATATTCTAAATAGCAGTAATGCAGTTCAAATGTCATATATTCAATGTTTAACCCCTTTCTGATATCCGACGTACTATCCCATCCATGGGATCTGGGCCCCTATTCCCATGGATGGGATAGTACGTCTACCGCGATCAGCGGCGCCCACGTGGTGAGCGCTGCTGATCGCGGCCGGGTGTCAGCTGATTATCACAGCTGACACCCGGCACAATGTGTCAGGGGCGGTCACGGACCGCCCCCGACACGTTAACCCCTTGCACACCGCGATCAAACATGATCGCGGTGTACCGGGAGTTAAAGAGAAGCATCGGCAGGGAGGGGGCTCCCTCCGTGCTTCCCTGAGCCCCCCACGGCAGCGCAATGTGCAGCGCTGCTGCGGGGGGCTCCTTTCCTCCAGGCCCCCGAATCCAAGATGGCGACGGGGGCCTTTGGGGGCCTGCAGGAAGCTGGCTTCCTCAGTGCCTGCAAAGCGCAGGCATGAGGAAGCCTTCTGCACTGCCTGTGACAGATTGCTGATCTGTCACAGTGATCTGTGATGTGACAGATCAGCGATCTGTCACAGGACAGTGATGTCCCACCTGGGACTATTTAATAAAGTTAAAAAAAAAATAAAAAAAAATGTTAAAATAATTTAAAAAAAATCTCCAAATAAATCAGAAAAAAAAAAATATTCCCCCAATAAATCCATTTTTTGGAAATAAAAAAAAAAAAAAACAATAAAAGTGCACATATTAGGTATTACCGCGCCCGTAACGACCCGCCTTATAAAACTGTCCCATTAGTTAACCCCTTTAGCGAACCCCTTAAAAAATAAAAATAAAAAACGAAGCAAAAAATAATGATTTATTATCATACCGCCAAACAAAAAGTGTAATAACGCGCGATCAAAAAGACGCATATAAATATCCATGGTACCGCTGAAAACGTCATCTTATCCCGCAAAAAAACAAGCCACCACACAGCATCATCAGCGAAAAAATAAAAAAGTTATAGCTCGCAGAATAAAGTGATGCAAAAATAATTATTTTTTATATAAAATTGTTTTCATTGCATAAAACCGACAAAACATAAAAAAACGACCTAAATGAGGTATCGCTGTAACCGTACTGACCCGAAGAATAAAACCGCTTTATCAATTTTACCGCACGCGGAACGGTGTAAACGCACCCCCCCAAAAGAAATTCATGAAACGCTGGTTTTTGTTCATTCTGCGTCCCAAAAATCGGAATAAAAAGCGATCAAAAAATGTCACGTGCCCGAATATGGTACCAATAAAAACGTCAACTCGTCCCGCAAAAAATAAGACCTCACATGACTCGGTGTGTCAAAATATGGAAAAATTATAGCTCTCAATATGTGGTGATGCAAAAACTATTTTTACAATAAAAAGCGTCTTTTAGCGTGCGACAGCTGCCAAATATAAAAACCGCCATAAATAGTAAATCAAACCCCCCGTTATCACCCCCTTAGTTAGGGAAAATAATAAAATAAAAAAAATGTATTTATTTCCATTTTTCCATTAGGGTTAGGGTTAGGGCTAGGGTTAGGGCTAGGGTTAGGGTTAGGGTAGGGTTAGGGCTAGGGTTAGGGTTAGGGCTAGGGTTAGGGTAAGGGTTAGGGCTAGGGTTAGGGTTAGGGCTGAGATTAGGGTTAGGGGTGTGTTGGGGTTCGGGTTGGAGTTAGAATTGGGGGTTTCCACTGTTTGGGCACATCAGGGGCTCTCCAAATGCAACATGGCATCTGATCTCAATTCCAGCCAATTCTAAGTTGAAAAAGTCAAATGGTGCTCCTTCCCTTCCAAGCTCTGCCATGCGCTCAAACAGTGTTTTACCCCCACATGTAGGATATCAGCCTACTCAGGACAAATTGCAAAACAATTTTTGGGGTCCAATTTCTCCTGTTACCCTTGGGAAAATAAAAAATTGGGGGCAAAAATATCATTTATGTGGAAAAAAATGATTTTTTTTATTTTCACGTCCGAGTGTTATAAACTTCTGTGAAGCACTTGGGGGTTCAAAGTGCTCACCACACATCTAGATAAGTTCCGTGGGGGTCTAGTGTCCAAAATGGGGTCACTTTTGGGGAGTTTCAATAGTTTAGGTACATCAGGGGCTCTCCAAACGCACATGACACCCGCAGACCATTCCATCAAAGTCTGCATTCCAAAACGTCACTGCTTCCCTTCCGAGCCCCGACGTGTGTCCATACAGTTGTTTTCTCCCACATATGGGGTGTCAGCGTACTCAGGCCAAATTGGACAACAACTTTTGGGGGTCCAATTTCTCCTGTTACCCTTGGAAAAATGAAAAAATTGGGGACTAATTGATGATGTTTGTGGAAAAAATACGATTTTTTTATTTTCATGCCCGGGCATTATAAACTTCTGTGAAGCCCTTGGGGGTTCAAAGCGCTCACCACACATCTAGATAAGTTCCTTAGGGGGTCTCGTTTCCAAAATGGGGTCATTTGTGGGGGTTTCCACTGTTTAGGTACATTAGGGGCTCTCCAAAGGCAACATGACACCCGCAGACCATTCCATCAAAGTCTGCATTCCAAAACGTCACTACTTCCCTTCCGAGCCCTGACGTGTGTCCATACAGTAGTTTTATCCCACACATGGGGTGTCAGCGTACTCAGGACAAATTGGACAACAACTTTTGGGGTTCAATTTCTCCTGTTACCCTTGGGAAAATAAAAAAATTGGGGACTAATTGATCATGTTTGTGGAAAAAATACGATTTTTTTATTTTCATGCCCGGGCATTATAAACTTCTGTGAAGCCCTTGGGGGTTCAAAGTGCTCACCTCACATCTATATAAGTTCCTTAGGGGGTCTAGCTTTCAAAATGGGGTCATTTGTGGGGGGTTTCCACTGTTTAGGTACATTAGGGGCTCTCCAAAGGCAACATGACACCCGCAGACCATTCCATCAAAGTCTGCATTCCAAAACATCACTACTTCCCTTCCGAGCCCTGACGTGTGTCCATACAGTAGTTTTATCCCACATATGGGGTGTAAGCATACTCAGGACAAATTGGACAACAACATTTGGGGTTCAATTTCTCCTGTTACCCTTGGGAAAATAAAAAAATTGGGGACTAATTGATCATGTTTGTGGAAAAAATACGATTTTTTTATTTTCATGCCCGGGCATTATAAACTTCTGTGAAGCCCTTGGGGGTTCAAAGTGCTCACCTCACATCTATATAAGTTCCTTAGGGGGTCTAGCTTTCAAAATGGGGTCATTTGTGGGGGGTTTCCACTGTTTAGGTACATTAGGGGCTCTCCAAAGGCAACATGACACCCGCAGAACATTCCATCAAAGTCTGCATTCCAAAACGTCACTACTTCCCTTCCGAGCCCCGACGTGTGCCCATACAGTAGTTTTCTCCCACATATGGGGTATCAGCATACTCAGGACAAATTGGACAACAACTTTTGGGGTCCAATTTCTCCTGGTACCCTTGGGAAAATAAAAAAATGGTGACTAAAAGATCATGTTTGTGGAAAAAATACGAATTTTTTATTTTCACGCCCGGGCGTTATAAACTTCTGTGAATCACTGGGGGGTTCAAAGTGCTCACCACACATCTAGATAAGTTCCTTGGGGGGTCTAGTTTACAAAATGGTGTCATTTGTGGGGGGTTCCACTGTTTAGGTACATCAGGGGTTTTCCAATCGCGACATGGTGTCCGATCTCAATTCCAGCCAAAAACGTCAAATGGCGCTGCTTCCCTTCCGAGCTCTGCCATGCGCCCAAACAGTGGTTTACCCCCACATGTGGGTATCAGCGTACTCAGGACAAATTGCACAATAACTTTTAGTGTCCTGTTACCCTTGGAAAAATAAGAATTGAGGGTGAAAAGATCATTTTTGTGGAAAAAATATGATTTTTTAATTGTACGGCTTTATGTTATAAACTTCTGTGAAGCCCATGGGGGTTCAAAGTGCTCACCACACATCTAGATAAGTTCCTTAGGGGGTCTAGTTTCCAAAATGGTGTCATTTGTGGGGGGTTTCCACTGTATTGGTACATCAGTGGTTTTCCAATCGCGACATGATGTCCGATCTCAATTCCAGCCAAAAACGTCAAATGGCGCTGCTTCCCTTCCGAGCTCTGCCATGCGCCCAAATAGTAGTTTACCCCCACATGTGGGGTATCAGCGTACTCAGGACAAATTGCACAATAACTTTTAGTTTCCTGTTACCCTTGGGAAAATAAAAATTGGGGTGAAAAGATCATTTTTGTGGAAAAAATATGATTTTTTAATTGTACCGCTGTACGTTATAAACTTCTGTAAAGCCCTTGTGGGTTCAAAGTTCTCACCACATATCTAGATAAGTTCCTTGGGGGGTCTAGTTTCCAAAATGGGGTCACTTGTAGGGGGTTTCCACTGTTTTGGTACATCAGGGACTCTCCAAACGTGACATGGCGTCCAATCTGAATTCCAGCCAATTTTGCATTGGAAAAGTCAAACGGCGCTCCTTCCCTTCCGAGTTCTGCCATGCGCCGAAAGAGTTGTTCCCCCCACATATCAGGTATCAGCGTACTCAGGACAAATTGCACAATGACTTTTGTAGTCCAATTTCTCCTGTTACCCTTGGTAAAATTAAAAAAAAAATACTTCAGGTTCAATTTTTTTATGAAAAAAGTTAGATGTTCATTTTTTTTAAATATTCAAAAAAATTTCTGTGATGCACCTAAAGGGTTAATAAACTTCTTGAATGTGGTTTTGAGCACCTTAAGGGGTGCAGTTTTTAGTATGGTGTCACTTTTGGGTATTTTCTATCATATAGACCCCTCAAAGTGGCTTCAAATGTGATGTGGTCCTAAAAATAAAATGGTGTTGTAAAAATTAGAAATCGCTGGTCAACTTTTAACCCTTATAACTTCCTAACAAAAAAATTTTGGTTCCAAAATTGTGCTGATGTAAAGTAAACATGTGGGAAATGTTAGTTATCAAGTTTTTTGTGTGCCGTATCTCTGATTTAAGGGCATAAAAATTCAAAGTTGGAAAATTGCGAAATTTTCAAAATTTTCCCCAAATTTCCGTTTTTCTCACAAATAAACGCAAGTTATTTGAATGAAATTTTACCACTAACATGAAGTACAATATGTCACGAGAAAACAATGTCAGAATCACCGGGATCCATGGAAGCGTTCCAGAGTTATGACCTCATAAAGGTACAGTGGTCAGAATTGTAAAAATTGGCCCGGTCATGAACGTGCAAACCACCCTTGGGGGTGAAGGGGTTAAAGATATGTTAGTGCTTACAACGTGCTACTGAATTATTTTGTTTATTGGAGATAGACAGATAGATATGGGTGGATAGAGATAGATAGATAGATAGATAGATAGATAGATAGATAGATATTAAATTTAAAGGGAATCTGTCAGCAGGATTTTGCTACTTCATATGAGAGCGGCATAATGTAGGAAGAGATCTTGAATCCAAAGCTGATCCACACTATTATCTGTTGGCAATGAGCTGCTTATCACGGGAGGGGGCGTGGTCAGTCTAGTAAGCACATGACCTGTAGTCCAGGCAATGATAATGACCAGGTTATAAAATCTTCATTGTAAGTAAACAACAGAACACAGCCAGAGAACACATAGCTGAAATCTGTTATGATCACTCCTACCCCATGCTGTCCTCAGATTACACAGTAACACCTGCTGTCAGATTCCCATTAAAATAAATGTAATAAATAAGACATTTCTGATTTGAAAAAACAACAACAGAGTATATGTGATAATTAGGCCATCAGTGACTAAACCTACTTTTCTCAGTCATGCAGCATTGGAACAGTACATTGTAATATACACAATCGAGGCTGTGACTACACTTTTCCTATTAATTATTCCCATGTTCTCTCTGTAGTACACATATGGTATTTCATTTTTATTGACTTTGTATTAATGAATATATAACATCTTCTTGCAGTCAGTGCGACGCAGTGTAGCAGGTGTCTGTATTGTAATTACATTTTATCACAAAAGTCAATCAAGGTGTCTTTTACCGAACAGCAGTGGTAGAACTTCTGATCATAGGAATGAGTGAGCAGCAAAACACGAGAACTCTGCAAGGAACTGCTGTCTGGACATATGGCTCTAAGACTTCATCACTGACAGACCAAAAACTGTGAACTGATTAATGTTGTAATGTAGAGCATAACTCCTACTGAGTTACGGCTTTCTCGAGCGAAGAAGAAGCTTGAAAAAGAAGACAGCTGGGACATTTCCAAATCCAAATGCAACCCACCGATAAAACAGAGCCAAGAATATATGATAGATTATATATGCAAAATCTATATTGATACTTTTTACACTTTTTTTTCTGTGTCAAAGCACTGAATTCCAAAATGAAACACTACAGACATTTCTAACACAAGGTGATGAAAAAAGTGAGAGCAATTATGTATTCTATGTACAAGGTTTGGAACAGTTTTTCAACAAACATAGATTCACCAGCAACTGGTCTTTATGGTTGGGTCAAGTTTTAGTATTATATGGTGTATATTCAGAAAACGGAATGTGATCAAATAACTGATTCTCTGATTCTATGGATGACCCTATGTCCTTACTGGGGTTTTGACCACTTTTTCATCATTTGCCAATGTTTTTTAGCTAAACTACTACATAACATACAGGAAAGATGTATATCTTTGTACCGTGTTAGCCAGTAGATAGAGAAATATTCAGAATTGAGAGTCCTCAGTGGTTGATACCTTTTAATGGCTAACTGAAAAGATGGTAACACATTATAAGCTTTCGAGACTGCTCAGGTCTCTTCTTCAGGCTAGACTAACACAAAATCTGAAGAGTCACATATTTATGCACAATACAACACAGAAAAAATGCAATGGATAAGACAAGTGACGTGAAGCAGAACTATCAATATGGGAGAGGAAGAAACATAAATATTGGACCAGTACATAGATAAGGAGTCCGGATGTTTTATAGTCATCACAACACATTAGGAGACCCCAATCAGAGGACTATAAAACATCCGGATTCCTTATCTATGTACTGGTCCAATATTAATGTTTCTCCCTCTCCCATATTGATAGTTCTGCTTCATGTCACTTATCTTATCCCTGGCATTTTTTCTGTGTTGTATTGTGCATAAATATGTGACTCTTCAGATTTTGTGTTAGTCTAGCCTGAAGAAGAGACCTGAGTAGTCGCGAAAGCTTGCAATGTGTTACCATCTTTTCAGTTAGCCATTAAAAGGTATCAACCACTGAGGACTCTCAATTCTGAATATTTTTCTACATAACAAACATACATTATTCAGTTCAATTCACAAAGAAATTAAGTGGATCCTTCACCAGATTTCAAATACTAACTAAATGCAATAAAAAATATATCTCATGGATGAGAATGGATGTAACTGATGTACCTAGGCGGATTGACAGCTCCTCAGTGTCCCTCTTCCCTGCAGTTGCTGAGATCTCATACTGCTCAGTACAATCTGCAGTTGTCAGTCAGGCTGGGTGGGCAGAGACTGAATACATTTGGGAGACAAGGGCTCTTTCACTCTTTAGCTGAACTCCATAAAATACTCATTCTAATATTGGGATTATACTGATACAGTCATTATGATATGGATATTCAAAGTAAGTTCACCAGCCTAATCAGGTCTAAAGGAGCTATCTAATTATATTTACTGTTCATAGTGGAAAATACGGTAATCTGAGAAATCCGCACAGATTAAAAAATGCAAGAAGTTGAGTTGTGAAGAGGTTGTCCTATAGAAATCATTGATTTAAAAGAGTTATCTGGGCCTAAAAGCTTACTGACCAGTAGTTGATAACTACCTCCCTGTTCTGCCCGGCACTGTCTCAGAGTTGCCACAAACTCCTCCTGACAGTGATTCTGCAACTTCTGCTGATGTCATGTTGACAGAGCAGCTGCTTTTGCTCTGTGTTATTACCAATGTCATGTTGATTGACAGTCGGATCCCCGCGGTCTAACTGCAGGAAGCCGGTTGTCAATCAGCATGATGTCAGCAGTGAAGCCCCATCAACAGAGCAGCCCGGGAGAAGAAGAGCTGCACTGTTGATGTGAGGTCAAATGAAGCAGCAGGAATTGCCGGCAGGAGCGATACGTGACCCCTCTGAGGCGGCACTGAGCAAAACAGGCAGGTTGTCAGCAACTAACTGGCTTTCAGTTCTTAAATTCATGAGAAAAAAAATGTCTTAGATAATCTTTACACTTCTGGATAACTACAGCAGATATATTGAACACATCGTGTTGTATTAGATCACTTGTTATTGGTTTTTGAAAATTTTTACGGAGGCAATAATATGCATTAAATGGCCATGGTCTGCTTGAATGTCATAAATAGGGCACATACAATTATATGTCATACAATTTTAAGTAAAGGAAACCCTACAATTATTTTTTAGTCTTGGATTCGACTGGCATTTTGACAGCACATTTTGAAATATTCCAATTAAAATAATATCCCGATGCAATAGTCATACTTAGGAATATTTGACATTTTATAAGCGTTATCATGTTGTATTAGCTCAAAAAATGCCTCAGAAGTTTACATTCTCTTAGATAACCTGAAGTGTACTTGGTGTGATGAAAGACATATCTTGTGCCCAGTAACTCCTCTAAGGAATTCCTAGTGAGATAGCAAACCATTTAAGTTCTTCATAAAAATGTTTACTTAAAGGAATTTCTTTTACGTTGAAGAAGCGTCAGTTTTCTGGGTTTTCTCTATGACTAGTCTTTTATCAGGAGTGGACTACTAGGTATTTCCTGGCTCGGCATCTGCTGTCAAGGGAGGTCTGGCCCAGAAATTTAAGCAAAAGATTACTGCAGGATATTCTCATAAAGACACATCTACTGTATGTGAAGCTTTATTGAAGATTGGAAGATTAGATGTAGGCCTGAAATGTCTGCGCATTATCTCAGTCCTCTGTGGTCTAACATTTTTACACATGGAGTCACAATTTGAATTTTGCCTCTACCCATCAATCTCTTACAGCAGACTTGTTTACGCAATGTTGAGTCCTGTTCAGATGTCATATTTAATCAATGTTCTGCTACAAATATGCATTTTACTCCTTTTTATTTCTAGTACCTTGTTAATTATTTATTTTTTATGTTTTTGTATTTTGTATTTTTTCTCACGTATCTTGTCGCTTTCTAAGGCAACGCAGACTGGGGTACTAGGTTTTCTGCAAAGTTCTTACTTTGTATTTCACAAACATATCCAGATCAAGACAGCTAAAGTCCACTAGAGGAATAAGTTTGGGTAGCTCCTTAATATATTTAGTCTGGAAGGCAAGACAATGATGCAACTCAAAAATGTTTGTCTTACTTTGTACAGTGTCCACGAATGCAAGGGAGTGCAACAAATTTGGCTTGAAAACTAGTGTGGCACCTCTGAGGCTCCAGTTTCTACAGAGATGCTGCACCTCACCCAGAGGTGTGGTATCCCACGACCAGGTAAGGTGGAGACACCCGACCACATTCCATCCCACATCCCACACACACAAGTAGTGTAGCAGAGCACCCTTTATGGCCCCTGCTTGGAACACGAAGAGTGATGGGAGGTGGGCAGAGCGTAGTTTGATAGCGGGAGAATTATAGGATGTGCAGTCAGATTCCCTCAGAGGGAGGGAAGGAGAAGGACGTGTCTGGAGCTGCTCTGCTAGTGGAGGCTACTGGACAGATTGGATTTTACAGAAAGCTCCCTAAAAGGAAAGGTGGTTCTTCTGGGACACGGCTGGAGCATACTTCCCGTGGGTCCCTTATCCACGCTGACTGACATCAGGTGGAGGAAGAAACTGGTTGCAAAGGGTCACGGCCCCTAGCCTAGTGAGCGTACTTCAGGGCGCTACTAGCAAGCTGATAGCTGTGGTTACTTCATGGACCACAGCCCCTACCACAGTTATTCCAACTGGAAAGGAAGCTATTGTATATAGGATCACAGAAACGGAAGGGTACGTGTTGCCTGACAGGATTCGCAGCTGCTGGCCTGGAACGATAATTGTGAAGTGCTGGAAAGGAAGGAAAGTGGAAAAGCAGCATATTGTGTGGAGACAGCCAGGAAAGATACATACTGACAGGGCGATTGCTGGAAGGGTGTACTTCATCTTATCTGGAAGTTGTCTGGACCCCTTACCTGGAGAATGCAGCACGGAAGCGGGCATCTGTGCATGCCAGAATTGTAAGTAAAGCCCTTGGAATTACATGCAATTGTGTCTCTACCTCCTTTCTGCACCTCTCACCCGGCACTGCTACATCCTCCACTCCGCACTACCTCACCATCTACGAATTCATCTCTACTGCCCTGGGACTACAGCTCTGCCTGTGGAGAGCTTTACCAACTTTGCTGCATTTTATCATCTGTCCCAGAGAAGCAACAGTGCAGGGCTGGTCGTCACTGACCAGAAACCACAGGTGGCGTCACGAATTACATACAAACTTTATTCCTATTCAATTCCCTTAATTTTATATGAACGCCTGGGGCCACAGACCGGGCCACTGCCACTGTGACACATCCCTTTAAGACGACCGGCCTGGTACCGAGTAACCCGCGGCCCCTGGGGCACTTCACTGTCATCTCACAATAAAATTGTGATATTTTTACAAGTTGGAGCATTTACTGCTATATAAGCGATCAAGCCAACAATAAAATCCCTTACCAATCCCAATGGGAGTCAGTGGGTTAAGTTGGTCACCTTAAGGATGAGTTGTGTAATACTACAAGCATTAAAGTAACTAAATTCAGGGCTGGGGTAGAAAAGTTAATTTTTGCCCCAGTGTGACTGCTTAGGCCACGGATTGACTTCAACGGGCACAAATTTTGACATGACATAACCAGGAAATTCCTCTCCGCTCGTTCTTGTTTTTCTGCTTTACGTCATATTTACACTTGTGACTGTTGAAGCCAATTATTGTCCTAAGTAGTCACACAGGGGAAAACATTACGTTTCCTACCCCACCCCTCTATTTAATTACCCTGCATAATGTGTTAGGGCAGGGGTGGGGAACCTTTTTCCATCCAGGGGCCATTTGGAAATTTCTACCATTATTCGAGGGCCACACAAAAATGATCACCTTGAAAATTACACCGTTTTATTTAGTCAAACAATTAATTACGGTAACTCACCCCTAATGTGACGGCTGGAGCTGCTTCTCCATGACTGGGGGCTATATATGTCAAAGGTGGCAGGATATACAGTACTCGGGGGGATATACAGCACTTTCGGGGTAAATGCAGCACTGGGAAATATACACATGACTTGGGGGGCACATACAGCTGTGGGGGGATATATAGCACTGGGGGGACAGGGATTATCAAGGAGGCTCATAAATCACCGGGGGGACAGATCACAGAGGGGTGACACGAAGATCACAGGGGTGGGGCACAGAGATCGCAGGGGTGCATATAGCTGGGGGGCACACAGATTTTGGTGACAGATCACAGGTGGCAAATGGGAGCACAAACATCACAGGGGGTACATAGCGGGGGGCACATAGATAACAGGGGGCACAAAGCTGGGAGCCACAGATATCACAGGGGTGCACATAGCTGGGGGGACAGAGATTAAGGGGGGCATATAGATAGGGGGCACAGATCATGGGAAAAAAAATCACAGGGGGCACATAGATCACAGGGGACACAAAGCTGGGAGCCAAAGATATCACAGGGGTGCACATAGCTGGGGGCACAGTGATCACGGGGGGCATGTAGCTGGAGGGCAAGAGATCACATTGGGCATAGATATCACATAGGGAAACAGCTGGGGGCACATAGATGGAGGGCACAGAGATCACAGGGGGGCATATAGCTGGGTTGGCACAGATCACAGGGGCGCATATAACTGGAGGGCACAGATCACACGGGGTATGTATAGGTGGGGGGCACAGATCACATGTGGAAACATAGCTGGGGCACAGAGATCACGGGGGCATATAGCTGGAGGGCACAGATCACAGGGGGCATAGATATCACATGGGGAAACAGCTGGGGGGGCACATAGATGGAGGGCACAGAGATCACAG
Organism: Dendrobates tinctorius; assembly: GCF_039654945.1. Classification (NCBI taxonomy): domain Eukaryota; kingdom Metazoa; phylum Chordata; class Amphibia; order Anura; family Dendrobatidae; genus Dendrobates; species Dendrobates tinctorius. The sequence goes on along the minus strand of NW_027361738.1, from coordinate 51,959,624 downwards.
GGGGGCATATAGCTGGGGTGGCACAGATCACAGGGGGGCACATAGCTGGAGGGCACAGATGACAGGGGGTATATATAGGTGGGGAGCACATATCACATGTGGAAACATAGCTGGGGGGCACAGAGATCATGGGGGGCACATAGCTGCATAGCTGGGGGGCACATAACTGCATAGCTGGGGGGGCCCACAGCTGAGGGGCACAGATTACAAGTAGAAAAGCACACAGCTGCCAGCACAGAGATCCCTGGGGAGCTGTGGGCACGCACAGATATCGCTGTGGACTCTGGCAGCATCTCCTCTTACAGGACATGTGGACGGGAGAGCATTGGGCGCTAATCCCGCCCACCCATATGCTAACCCCACCCACTCAGATGACGTCATCTTTCATGTGTAGGGCAGGCAGCGTTTTGTAATGAACGCTGTGTGCCATGCACTTGGAGGTTAAAGGGCCGGCAGCTGACAGGATACAGCTGCCGCCCGAGCATTGGGGACTCCAGGGACCTGCCTGCGGGCCGCATGAAAAGCCACTGTGGGCTGCATGCGGCCCGCGTGCCGGAGGTTCCCCACCCCTGGATGAGAAAAGCATGTTTATCTTTATATTGGTACTGCTACACTACTCGGTGTATTACCAATGTTTGCTTTACTGGTACTGCTACAGAATTATGTGTATTACCATTTTTGCTAATTTTATTATGTATACTATGTTTTATACTGTTTTTGTATTCTGCTAAATGTGTGATTAACATTGTTGGATAGGGTAAGTACAGTGCACACATTGGCCACTAGATGGGGGACATTTTAGTGCATGTAGTTCCTAGCTAGTGTATAGTGGCTGCTGTGTGATATGCTAGTGTAAGTCTTAGGATAAGTCAGAGGGCCAGAGGTGCCTGAAGGATCCACATGGGCAATAAGTCCAGGACTTGGCAGCAGTCTTGCAACGTTACAAGTGAGAAGCTCAGCCTTCCTCCGCACCAGCACAGCACAGCCATTGGCTAGTACAGCAGTATGTGGCAACTTATTGCTTGGGTATACACCTTTAAGACCAGGACACAACAGTCAGGGGAACCCACAGAATCAGTAAGTACAGACGGAGATGAAGCAGGCCAGTACAGAGAGTAGTACATCAGATCAAGGCTCATCCTCAGTGGCTACTGACACCGGTGACTAATGATCTTGTGTCTGGGGTGAAAAAGACCGAGAGATGCTTGACCGTGGCAGAGCTGAATAGAGAGGAAACTGGGAGACCGTCAGGGACGGTGTGACCCAGACCCATGCAGAGTAACAGTGGAAACAGTGCAGGGAAAGAAAAGGAATCTTGATTTTTGAAGCCAGTTGTAAACGCTGTGAATTCTTTGGAAAAGCTATGTAATGAACCAAGTAAAGATGTCTTTGTTGAAGTTATGAAGGACCGCGTCTCAGTTGATGTGAATTTACCTGGAAACGGTCTCCTACTGCATAGGGAGGACCTGAAGGAGCTGAATTCACAGACACAGGTATGCTGACTAGCGAGCATGATTTTTCTGTGAGGAAAGGCCAGGACACCAGAGCCCCGGTGTCCTCAGCTACGACTACTGTCCTGGACCTCCCTTACAAATGCTAGGGTCACACCACCGTATTTTCTCTCATCCGAGAGAATAGGGCCAATTATGCTAATAACACTCAGATCAGACTCTGATAGGAGTTTGCGCAGAGTGTGATCATAGTGTGATCCTATTTTCTCAGATGAGTGCGATCCAATAACCAAATCTAACTCGGGCATACTGAAATCTTTTGACTGCGTCCAAAGAAAAAAATTGGACATGTGCATGGCCCCATAGAATATCATTGGTCCGAGTTTGATTCAAAGTTTTACCAGATAACGTTCAGATCGAAAATACAGTCATGTGTACAAACCCTAAGGCAGAATAAGTTGTTGACATTTCTTGACACTCCAAAATAGAATACATGGTCCAATTCCTTCCTCAATTATGCCCCTGATTAAAAATGTATCACCACAGAACAATAAATATGATTATAGCATAAATCAGCGGGATATATTGGACAATGCAAAGAATGAAATGTGCAGGTTAAAAAGTTTTTTTTAACTTTCAGGAAAGTTGTCCCCAAATGTATTAACGTAACGTAACAGTGTGTACTTGCCCTTCCCATGTCAAGCACCAGCGCCATTGCACTGCTCAGTTTTGTGTCTCTGTATTTGGGCTGCAGGTGTGACATCATGTCAATAGCACATACAGTAATCGCTGACCTCAGTGGTTGTCTACAGTAGTGATTCATGCTGTCAATGCTGTAGCCAAAGTATCAAGACCCAGTGGCTGGGAGATGGTGCTGAACCAGGAAAGAGTAAGAAAAAGAGCATTTTCATGAAAGTAGAAAACTCTTAATTGCACCATTCTTGCAACAGGATCTGCAGCAGAAATGTTTTGCGTACAAAAGTTGCTTATTCTAATTAATATACTTTCATTTTTTATAATCTGGACCAGCTTGTACCATTCTACTAAGCAAATATGAATATCAATAAATTAAAATTAAAAAGTTTAACACCATATTCTTGGGTTTAGTCAATCAGATTTTGGAATTTTCTGTGCCTAGAAATACTACAATTATCAATCAAGTATGAAAGAAATATTGAGATCAGCATAGTTTTGGAAATGTTTGTACTTAGAGTAAATTCTTGGCTTCAAAATGAAAAACGAAATTCATTCCATCTACTTAGAATATAGGAAAAAAATGATAAATCTGTCAAGATCAGCCTTGAGGGAATTGACTTAGAACTTATGTTTCAGTAATGAGTAATACTTTTGTAATGAAATTTCACCAAAGAAAATTATGCTTTTTATAAATGTGTTAAGAACTATATTAAGAATATGTTTTATGTCATATTTTAGTGTAAGATATTCCGATGAAGAAAAATCTAACGCGACACAAATCTACTCTATACAAATCCAATCACTTTTGTTAAGTGTTATGAGTTGGGAAAATCAGGATGGGACAAATGTGCACAGGTAGGGCAGTACCATGAAGACCATGATGGGAGTGAGAGTGATTGTAGTGCTCAACTGTAAGGGTTGTGTAAGGACACAACATCTGTAGAAGCCTGATGTGCCATAGCTGCAGTCCCATGGTTGGAGAAGAGTATCACCCAGATAGTGTCATGATCCAGTCCAGGGTTTGTTTTCTGCTATCTTCTCTCTGGACTGGTCATGCGGGGGTTAATCCCCTCTGCCTCCTTTTGGAGCTGGCTGGGCTATTTCAGTCCTCTGCAGCCTGCTGGACAGTGTCAGCTATAGTTCATGCTTCCAGGCTAGAGAAGCTAATCCATATACCCTAGTGATCTTTCTGCCTCTGATTTCCTGTATTTGTGTGTGACCCGTTCCCTATCCCTGACTTAGTGTGCGTCTGGTGGTTTCCTTATAGTGTATGACTCGGCCTGATCTCTGAACCCCGCCTCTTGTTTTCTGTCCCTGATACCACGTTCTCTGACTGGCTTTGACTCACTGGCTTGTACCCTGACTATGTATTACGTCTCACATTTTGGATACCACGTTCCTGTTAGGCTCTGATTTCTGGCTTGTCTCTGACTAAGTGCTTTGCTGTGACCTTTGGTACTTCTCCTGACAGTTTCTGACTCAGCTTGTATGACCACTCTTTGTTACCTGTGACACCTTTGCTGCTGCTCAGTGTTGTTACTGTCATGGTTTACTGGGTTCTCTTATTAGGTAGTTGCAGGATTAACTCTTATGGCCTCTTTCTGGGTCCTGGGAGGCTTTTTATAGCCTTACTGTGAGGCCATTCTTTGTCGTTTATAATCTGACACTTGGCTGAGTGTGCCTGACCCTTCTGTGCCTGTACTACTGTCTGTTTGTCTGGTTTTGATCTGGTTCCATCCCCATTGTGATTCTTGCCTGTCTTTTCTGTACCGTCTATTGCTGGTCCTGGTTAACTGATCTCCTGCTACGTCCTGATTATCCTTCTGACTGCCCCTGTGTACTGCCCATCGGGCAGCTGGTTCTGACAGTTACACTGTGTGTGTGCAACCTCTGCACTTCAGCAGCATTATAGACAGCACTTTGGAAAGGCGAAGTGTTGTGAGTTCATTTTTCCCTTCACTATTGAGGTCTGATGAACTCCCTCCTCCGGTGAAGGAAGGTAGTGAGGCTGATTATCAGACACCTGGGCAGCTAGATGATGACTGGGTGGCTGGAATTGAGGACTGGATATAAGGCTGCCGACGCCCTTCTTCCTGGCTGGTGATTTTCCTGCTGGATTCTTGGAGACCAGTCTGATTCCTGCATCTCAAAGCTAAGTTTTTCTGCTCTGCTTTGTACTCTTCAGTTTTGTTTTTGTTTTTCCTTGTTTTTTGGGAGTTCTGCCATCCCCGGCCGGGGGTGAGCTGAATTCCATTTTTGTCTCGGATCTGTTGATCTTTTGCTCTGTCTTCAGAATATACCTGAGTGCTGATATAGTCTTTTGAAGCCTAGCGACTTCAGGGCCTGTATTTCCTATCAGTTGGTTGGCTCATTTTGATAGGGTTTTTGCGGATGGCAGACAGCAGCTTTCCTATCCTGTCCTATGTAGTTAGCTTGGGCCCCATCATTTGCTCAACCTATCTTTCTATCTGTGTTAGTGTTTTCATCTTGCTTCACCATCATTATATGTTGGGGGCTGCCTATTGCTTTGGGGTCTGCTCTGGGGCAGTTTAGTTTTTCCCCTTTCTGTCTTTAGGCTATATAGTTCTCCAGCTGTGATCGAGGGGTCTAGGGCACCGTAGGAACCCCCCACGGCTACTGCTAGTTGTTGTGGATAGGTTCAGGGGTCTGCAATCCGATAGCTGCCAACCCCTCTGGTTTTTCTGGACTTAGCTGGTATTTTGTTTTTTCCTCCTTCGGTGACTCATCATAACAGCGAAGATTATTGCAATGTGCGGGCTATGCTCATGGAAAGGATGAGATGCAGAGAGTATAAGCAATGTTTTGTTATTCAAAGCGCTAACAATAATAATAAATAATAATTTTTATTTATATAGCGCCATCATATTCCGCAGCACTTAACAATTAAGCGTGGACATGTACAGACAATAAATTCAATACAAGTTAAGACAATTTAAACAGTGACATTAGGAGTGAGGTCCCTACTCGCAAGCTTACAATCTACAAGGAAATGGGGGGGGGAGAGTAGGAGAAAAGTGCTTGTTATTTCAGGTCTGGCAATTATAATAAATAGGGATTTTCATACAAAGCTGCATGATCCGGTCATCAGCCCGTGTGTTTAAGTGCAATAGTCAAGTATCAAGTGCAGTTATCGTGTGCATGGAGGGTGTGGAGACAGATGAATAGTAGGGTGCAGATTCAGAATAATATTTGGAAGGAGGAAACAGGGCAAAGTTAGGCCTGTTTCACACTTGCTTTTTTTTGCAGCGCGTTTTTCCCGCAAAAAAACGCATTGAAAAACGCATACAAAAGCATACAACTGCTGCGTTTTTTTCAAGCATTTTTATGAGCATGCATGAAAAAAACGCAGCGTTTTTATGCGTTTGTATGCGTTTTTAGTGCGTTTTTACCACGTTTGCGTTTTTTTCCAACATTAGGTGGCCCCTCACACTAACCCAAACCATGACTTTACTAACCCTAACCCTGACCCTAACCCTAACCCTAACCCTAACCCTGACCCTAACCCTAACCCTAACCCTTAACCAAACCATACTTAACCCTAACCCTGACCCTAACCCGTAACCAAACCATACTTAACCCTAACCCTGACCCTAACCCTGACCCTAACCCTAACCCTAACCCTAACCCTGACCCTAACCCTAACCCTAACCCTGACCCTAACCCTAACCCTTAACCAAACCATACTTAACCCTAACCCTGACCCTAACCCTTAACCAAACCATACTTAACCCTAACCCTGACCCTAACCCTGACCCTAACCCTAACCCTAACCCTAACCCTGACCCTAACCCTAACCCTAACCCTGACCCTAACCCTAACCCTAACCCTAACCCTTAACCAAACCATACTTAACCCTAACCCTGACCCTAACCCTGACCCTAACCCTAACCCTAACCCTGACCCTAACCCTAACCCTAACCCTGACCCTAACCCTAACCCTGACCCTAACCCTTAACCAAACCATACTTAACCCTAACCCTGACCCTAACCCTGACCCTAACCCTAACCCTAACCCTGACCCTAACCCTAACCCTAACCCTGACCCTAACCCTAACCCTAGCCCTAACCCTTAACCAAACCATACTTAACTCTAACCCTGACCCTAACCCTTAACCAAACCATACTTAACCCTAACCCTGACCCTAACCCTAACCCTGACCCTAACCCTAACCCTAACCCTGACCCTAACCCTAACCCTAACCCTAACCCTTAACCAAACCATACTTAACCCTAACCCTGACCCTAACCCTGACCCTAACCCTAACCCTAACCCTGACCCTAACTCTAACCCTAACCCTGACCCTAACCCTAACCCTGACCCTAACCCTTAACCAAACCATACTTAACCCTAACCCTGACCCTAACCCTGACCCTAACCCTAACCCTAACCCTAACCCTTACCCAAACCATACTTAACCCTAACCCTGACCCTAACCCTTAACCAAATCATACTTAACCTTAACCCTAACCCTAACCCTGACCCTAACCCTAACCCTAACCCTAACCCTTAACCAAACCATACTTAACCCTAACCCTGACCCTAACCCTGACCCTAACCCTAACCCTAACCCTGACCCTAACCCTTAACCAAACCATACTTAACCCTAACCCTGACCCTAACCCTAACCCTAACCCTAACCCTAACCCTTAACCAAACCATACTTAACCCTAACCCTGACCCTAACCCTAACCCTGACCCTAACCCTAACCCTAAACCCCCTTAACTAACCCTAACTTTACCCAAACCCCTAAATTCCATTTTCTAAACTAATGGTAAAAAAAAAAATGCATGTGCAAAAAAACGCATACATAAGCATGCCAATGCGCACATATGCTCACCATAGACTTATAATGGGTGTCTTGCTGTAAAAAAACGCATTGCGCGCGCATGCGTTTTTTTGAGGCAAATCGGACGCACAAAAAATGCAACAAGTTGCATTTTGTGCGCCCGAGCGCATACCGCAAAAAAACGCATGCGCGGTAAAACGCGTACAAACGCATGTGTATGCGCACATAAGCGCATCCCATGCAAAGTATAGGAAAAAAAACGCATGCGCTATTTAGCGCTAAATTACCGCGAAAAAAAATGCAAATGTGAAACCAGCCTTAGTTTACTGAGTAGTTGATGTGGTAGACTTGTTTGAAGAGATGAATTTTCAAAGCTCGCTTGAATAGGTCGGGGCTAGGTATCAGTCTGATCGTCTGGAGAAGTGCATTCCAGAAAGCTGTTGCAGCATGAGAGAAGTCTTGGAGATGGAGGTGTGAGGTTCGGATTACAGGGGATGTTAATCTTAGATCATTTGTAGAACGGAGGGCACGTGTAGGGCGATAGACAGAGATGAGATAGGAGATATAAAGAGGTGCAGAACTGTGGAGAGCTTTGTGGGTGAGAGAGATGAGTTTATACTTGACCCTGTAGCGAATGGGTAGCCAGTGTAATGACTGGCACAAGAGGAAGGCATCGGTGAAGCGGCTGGACAGAAATATGACCCTGGCTGCCGCATTCAAGATGGATTGGAGAGAAGAAAGTTTGGTAAGAGGGAGACCGATCAGAAGAGTGTTGCAGCAGTCCAGATGAGAATGAGTAAGAGCCAGAAAGGTTATCAAAATTAGGTCTATTTACTCTAGAAAAGAGAAGACTTAGGGGAGACTTAATATATATGTACAAGTATATCAGAGGGCAATACAGAGATCTCTCCAATGAACTGTTTGTACCAAGGACTGTGACAAGAACAAGGGGGCATTCTCTTCGTTTGGAGGAAAGACAATTTCTGCACCAGCATAGAAGAGGGATCTTCATGGTAAGAGCAGTGATGCTCTGGAATTCTCTTCCTGAGGAATTGGTGATGGCCAACTCACTGAATAAATTTAAGAAAGGAATGGATGCTTTTCTTGTGAGTAACAGTATAGAAGGTTACAAATAACAGAATATTATAGGTAGATGGTTGACCCAGCTTAGGGGAAGGAATTTTTTTCCCTATGGAGAAAATTGGCTTCTACTCTGTGGGTTTTTTGCCTTCCCCAGGATCAACAATGCAGAACAGCTGCACTAAAAATAGGCTGAACTAGATGGACATAAGGTCTTCCTTCAGCCTTCAAAACTATGTTACTATTTTAGTATGACAGTAAGAGTCTTAACAGTTTCAAAGGTGAGAAAAGGTCAGATTCTGGAGATGTTTTTAAGATGCAGGTGACAAGAGCGAGTCAGTGATCGGATATAGGGAGTAAAGGAAAGTTCGGTGTTGAATATGACCCCAAGACAGCGGGCATGCTGCTTGGGAGTTATGGTTGAACCCTCCAGGGTTATTTCGATGTTAGGTAGAGTGAGGTTAGTAGAGGGGAGAAACACAAGAAGCTCAGTTTTGGAGAGATTTAGTTTCAGACAGAGGGAGGACATGATGTTAGAGACAGCAGACAGACAATCCTTGGTATTTTGAATTAGGGTAGGGGTGATGTCAGGGGAAGAAGTGTATAATTGGGTGTTATCAGCATAGAGACGATACTGGAACCCAAATCTGCTGATTGTTTGTCCAATAGGGGCAGTGTATAGAGAGAAGAGGAGGTGGCCTAGGACGGCCCTGCGGGACCCCGATAGTAAGGGGACAAGGAAAGGAAGAGGAGCCGGCAAAAGATACAGTGAAGGAGCAGTCAGAGAGGTAGGAAGAGAACCAGGAGAGGGCTGGGTCCTTGAGGCCAATGGAGCGGAGCATAGTGAGGAGGAGCTGGTGATCCACATTGTCAAATGTGGCAGAGAGATCCAGGAGAATCAGCAGGGAGCAAAGACCTTTCAATTTAGCTGTTACTAGATCATTAGAGACTTTAGTGAGGGCAGTTTCAGTGGAGTGTAAATAGCGGAAACCAGATTGTAACGGGTCGAGAAAAGAGTTATCCGAGAGATAGCGGTTTAGACGGGAGTGGACCAAGCGTTCCAGGAGTTAAGAGATGAAGGAAAGGTTAGAGACAGGTCTGTAGTTAGCAGTGCAGTTCTGGTCCAGGGATGGCTTTTTAAGTAAAGGAGTTATGATGGCATGCTTAAATGAGGAGGGAAATATACCTGAAGAAATAGAGAGATTAAATATTTTAATCAGGTGAGTGGTGACCACTGGTGAGAGAGACTGCAGGAGATGTGAAGGAATGGGGTCACTGTTGCAGGTTGAAGGCCGAGCAGAAGCGAGGAGCTTGGAAACTTCTTCTTCTGAAACAGGCTCAAAGATGTCTAGTGAGCTTGAGGTGTGGCAGGAAAGGGGATGCAGGCACTGAGGAGATTGGGCTGAGATATCCTGATGGATGTGGTTGACTTTTTCTAGGAAATAAGTGGCCAGATCCTCACCACTGAGGTTGGTGATGGGGGCCAGTACTTTAGCTTTCAGGAGGGAGTTTAAGGTTTCAAAAAGTCGTTTTGGGTTGTTGGATAGTGAGGTGATGAGGGTGGTGAAGTATGATTGTTTGGCCAGATGAAGGGCAGAGTTATAGGTTTTGAGCATGAACTTATAGTGGATGAAGTCTTCTGCTAAGAGAGATTTTCTCCACTGCCGCTCTGCGCACCTTGAGCAGCGTTAAGAATTAACTTTCTATATTGCGATATCTTTCATGAGTGTGAATTTAAAGGGGTTGTCCACTACTAGGACAGCTCCTTCTGGAGCTAAATGTTTGGCCCTGATAAAATAAAAAGCTTATACTCTCCTCTTGTGCCGACATTGTTCCACTCATGGTTCTCGGGCTTTTGTGCGGTTGTTGTGACATGTGAGGCTGGCGCCCAATTAGCGCTGGTGTCACTGTCTCCGCCTTCGTACGAATTCAGCATAAAGAGGAAGTCAGAGATCAGCTTCATATTCAATATGTTTGTATCGGGGACAATGATGTCAACGCTAATTGGACATCGGGTTCACGTGTCGCAACAACCGCACGAGAGCCCTGAGACTGAGACTGCTGACACAGCTGGAACAGCACCATCACAGAAAGTGAGTATAGGCTTTTTTTATTTTATAGGAGCCAAACATTTAGATCAAGAAGATGTTGTAGTAGATCCACCTTTAGGAAAGGCTACATTTGTATGGAATTTTTCATTCCACACTAAAATCTTAAATATTCAGAAAATTGTAAAGGATCCAAAATTCTACTATTGCTTAAGTTATTCTCCATCTTCACCTTGAGTATTTAGACTTAAGTTTATGCTAATTAATATCTTTAATTATTTGTAAAATATATTTATGGCAGTTGAGCTCCTTTTCTGACGTAAACACCAAATCGTCTATAAAAACATAAAAAGGCTTATCCAGAAATAACAAAAAACAGAGCTAGGGTGGAAAAATGGCATAAAATATGTAATACAAGCAATATTTACTTGGTAAATATCCCACAACTTCAGTGCTCCCTGGTGGTCTTCCTTTAATGGGCTTCAATAATGATGTCATGTCAACACATATGACACCAGCAAATCATTGGCCTCCGTTGTCTAACTGAGACAAAGTTCAGTTTGCATGTTCTTGTCCTGTGGCAAATGGTCCATGTGCCCTGGCTCCCTCCAGAGCTATGCTTGTGATTGAAAAATTACTCAGCACAGAATAGTGGGTCAGAAAATGACATGATAGTAAATTTTAGACATTGCCAGATTTAATAGGCTCGGTGCAAGGATAAAAAAAAAAGATAAATGTATCATATTTATTTAAAAGTGCATATAGTCTAATAAATAATTATTTAATGTAAAGGCTATGCCCTTTAAAGTAAATCATTCCCACTTTTTAAACTTGGGGAAAAAAAGTGAAAATCTTGGGGTCTTTTTATACAAATTGCTAATATTTTACCAGCGATGATTAGAGATGAGCGAATATTTCAATGTTCGGTTTGGATTACGATCGCTGAATTTGCAATATTTGCAGATTAATTTGTCGAATATTCGCCAAACATAAACGAACACCATTCAGGTCAATGAAAGGCAAAAACAAACGCATGCACAACACCTTATAATTGCCCCAAATGCTGCCAAAACACATCAAATGAGGGACAAACACCAGGAAAGTGGCATCAATTCACCCAAAGTACAAATTGCAGCATGGCACAGCAGCAATCAGCCAGGCATGAGGTATCGGGGCCCAGGACAGTATTTACAGCTTTCAATTGATTGTCACAGTAAGATGAGGTTGGTGAGGGATCAAGTGAAGGCCTTTTTTGCTGGGAGCCCTGATACCACATGCAACACTTCTACCTGCTTTCATGCTGAGCTACACTCAGGTGGCATATATATCAGTTTTGTAGACTGCCATTGTCAGAAAAATTTAAAGATAGTAACAAGGGTAATTGAGCCCAAGGAAGTGGAGGCCTACTGCTACAGTCAACACGGATGAAGGAGACCCAACCAGGAGTGCTCACATTTCCAAAAATTATTGGCAGACACCATCAAAGTGGCATCAGTTTCACCACAGTAAAAAATATTATAATAGGGACCAATAGGTCTTCTATTAAACCCAATCCAGCAGATGGACACCCAACCAGGAGTGTTCACATTTCCAAAAATTACTGGCAACCACCACAAAAGTGGCATCAGTTTCACCACAGTATAAATAGTATAATAGGGACTGACAGGTCTCCCACTACACCCAATCCAGCAGATGGACACCCAACCAGGAGCGTTCACATTTTAAAAATGAGGGACTGACACCACCGAAGTGGAATAACTGTCACGAGTATAGAAATAGTATAATTGTCTGAGACATCTTCTACTACAGCTAACCCAGCAGATGTAGATCAAACAAAACTGTTCACATTTTCACAAATTTTTCTTAACATCAGCAGCATCACCCACAGCAGGCACAGAAGCCACACTAAAGGTATCACTGAGTGCAGTTACGTGACATTAATTCATCACACTAAAAATGCAATATTACCTAGTCTGCACAGTCTGCGATCGGGGTGTAAAATTCTGTGGAGATCCATGACTTGTTCATCTTGATGAAAGTTAGGCGGTCCATACTTTCAGGAGACAGCCGGCTGTGGTATCAGTCAGGACACCACCAGCAGCATTGAAGACATGTTCTGAGAGAACACTGGTTGCCGAGCACGATAAAACCTCTAAGGCATGTGAGGCGAGCTCTGTCCACTCATCCATTTTGGAAGACCAAAATGAGAAAAGGTCCAAACCCTCCCTGATGGTATTGAAATTCAGTTCTAGATACTCCTGCACCATCCTCTCCATTCATTCACCACGTGTACGATTTGGAATCTATTGTGCTGATGCAGGAGTTGGTCTAAAAAAAGTGTCAAAGGACTCACAGAAAATACTTCTTCCACCACTGCTGCTGCTGCTAATGTTTTGGCATTGACAAATTGACGTGCCGGAGGTTGGAAGTCGAGAGCTGCAATGCGAACTGTGTGCTTCACTGTGGTCTTGGGGAAAAACTCTCTTAAGGTTGTGTAAAAGTGTGTTTCGATGCTCCAACATTCGCGGGTCCGTTTCCAGGGTGGGAATCATCTGGCAAAATTTGGCTTATAACATGGATCTAAAAGAGCGGCAACACAGTAGTCTGCAGTATTCCTAATCATAAGTATACAGGGATCATGTTGTGGGGATCTACCATGAGGTCCGAGCCCATGCTGTGTTGGTGGCTGGGTAACAATGAGGCTTGCTTCCTCCATCCCCTCCTGCTAACCATGAACAACAGAGAGGGGAGGATTATCCTCTTCATCTGACAGTTGCTCGCCCATCACCTCTTTCTCCTCCATTTGTTCCTCGGATCTTGAACCTTTGATAACCATTTGTCTGTTATCACCAGCCCCCCTCGATAGCAGTAATCCACCCTCCCTTGGCACCTACCTGTGTGACGACAGTCTTGAACTTAGAGACAATGTTATCCCTTCCGCATCCTCCTCTGCTTCCTCCTCTTCTTCTGGGACCACCATCTCCTCCAGCAGGCTATTCAAAGTCTGCTCCAGCATATAGATGACTGGAATAGTGATGCTGATGACAGTGTCGTCAGCGCTAACCATCTTAGTAGCCATTTTGAAACTATGCAGAAGGTCCTTAATCTGTGCCCACTCTGTAAACGTGATATGCACCACATCCGTATTGCATTGGCCCAGGCTATACAACATGACATACTGTGTCAGGGCTCGTTGCTGCTGCCACAGTCACTGCATCATGTACAGAGTGGAATTCCACAGTGTTGGCACATCCCATATCAACATGTTAACTGGCATGGACAAAGACCTTTGTATCGATGCAAGGTGATGACCAGAGGGGTGTGAATGACAGAAATGAGAACACAGCTTACGTGCTTTCTGGGGCAACTCACCCAGGCAAGGATAGTGGCAGAGAAATTGCTGTATCACCAGGTTGAGGACATGCGCCAAGAGCCATGTGTGTGAGCTTGCCTCACAGTAGGGCCGCCACCAGGTTCAGGTTCGCACTGTTATCGGACATGGCCTTCCCTGGATGCAAGTTCAGCAGAGACAGCCATTGATAAAACTCAGCCTGGAGAGCTGTCCACAACTCTTCAGCTGTATAGCTGCAATCTCCAAGGAATACCAATTTTAATACTGCCTGATTGTGGTGAGCCCTGGTTGCGCAGTACGGAGTTGGTGGGGATTCGCTCTGCACTGTTGGAATGCGTGTCTCATTAAGGCAGAAGTTGAGGGCTCAGATGGAGGCCCCAGAGGAGATAGAGGAGGCAGAAGCAGTGGAGAAAGTGTTAAATGTAGAGATTTGTCCTGAAAGCCTTGGGTACTCCAAGACTTGTGGAGCAGTGTAATATTGAGGGAACACTACGTAGAGAGTGGACCCTCTGGGTCACGGATCCGGAGCCCCTGGGCCGAGCACGCCAGGTGAAGACCGACCCCTATACAGGGATCGTTAGGGGCAGGACCACAGAGGACGGAGGCGCGACAGCCGGAACCAAGAGGGACGGCTCCACGGACAAAAGGACTGGGAAGGTGACGGAGCGAATAACGAGCAAGGACCAGTGGCACAGGGGAGGCACACTACGGGAGAGAGACAAGTGGAAGACCTAGGCGGACTGGAGACAGAGAACGGCACAGGGAATGGAAGGAAAACAGCGACCAGGCAGGCTGGGTGGGAAGGGAGACACGAGACTGAGGACAACAGGGAGAAACAGGCAGAGAGAGGTTAAACTACAGGAAAACTGTAGAGGCCAGAAGGTGCAGAGAAACTACACAATCATCAGGCGTCCTCCTGACAGCGAGGACGCCTGAAATACAGCACACCCCCGGAAGTGCGTCCCCTGGACCCGCCCCTCAGCGCCGCCCACCGCTGGAGAGAGGGCGTGGGAGGTGGCGTGCGCGAACCAGGGGGCGGGAGCCAGGAGCCGCCGTGAGGCCGAGAGGACGGCGGGCGCGTGACCGGACGGGAGCGCGCAGGTGAGGGAACGCTGCGGCGCGCGCCGCAGCAGCAGGGGCATCGGCGGGCATACCCGCCGATGTCACAGTACCCCTCCCCTTACGTCCTCCCTTACTGAGATTGGCCAAAAACTTTTTCAGAATGCGAGGGGCGTTGATATTCTCCCGAGGCTCCCAGGACCTCTCCTCGGGACCAAAACCCACCCAATCGATAAGAAAAAGGGTCTTACCCCGGACTCTTTTCATGGCCAAGACGTCCTTGACCTCGAAGACGTTGTCCGAGATCACAGGTGAGGGAGGGATGATGGAAACTGGTTGGAACCGATTCAGGACTACGGGTTTCAAGAGCGAGACATGGAAAGCGTTGGGCACCCGGAGCGAAGCAGGCAACCTCAGTTTGTAAGCCACTGCATTAATACGTCCAATCACTTCAAATGGTCCAATGTACCGAGGACTCAGCTTGTAAGAGGGAACTCTCAGACGGATATGTCGAGTTGAAAGCCAGACCTTGTCACCAGTATGGTATGGGGGCACGTCCTTCCGTCTCTTGTCCGCATGTTTCTTGATTCGGTCGTTGGCACTTTTGAGCGCGTCCCTGGTCTCTCTCCAAATCTGCGAGAATTCTTTAGCAAGAGAATCGGCTGCGGGTACTCCTGTAGAGGTGGAGAAAGGCAACGGAATACCTGGGTTCTGACCGGTTACCACAAAAAAAGGTGACTTAGTGGTAGATTCACTGGGATGATTATTGTGCGAGAATTCAGCCCAAGGTAAGAGCGCAACCCAGTCGTCCTGATGAGCGTTGGTGAAGTGACGTAGAAAGGTGGTTAACCTCTGATTAATTCGCTCCACTTGCCCGTTGGTCTGAGGATGATATGCGGAGGAGAAGTCAAGAGATGTACCCATAAGCCGGCAGAGTGCCCTCCAGAAGCGGGAGGTGAACTGGACCCCCCGATCCGACAGAATCCGCTGAGGAAGACCATGCAGCCTGAAGACCTGGTGGATGAAGATCTCAGCCAACTTCGGGGCGGATGGTAGTCCTGGTAAGGGAATAAAATGGGCCATTTTGGAAAAACGATCTGCCACGACTAAGATGGTGGTACATCCGGCTGAGCGGGGTAAGTCAGTCACGAAATCCATGGCGATCTGCTGCCAGGGGGCCTCAGGAACTGACAACGGGTGAAGAAGACCGGCGGGCAAAGTCCTAGCCACCTTATTCTGGGCACAGATTGTGCAAGAGGCCACGTAGTCCATCACATCCTGGCGAAGCGTGGGCCACCAGTAATACCGGGACAGCAGTAAGAGAGTCTTCTTTGTCCCAACGTGTCCAGCAATTTTGGAGGAATGTCCCCAACCCAACACCTCTATACGTCTGCTTGAAGGGACGAAGGTCTTACCGGGCGGAGGGATAGCAAAATTCACAGGAGCCACGGTGATCATCTTAGTCGGCTCGATAATATAGGATGGGACTTCATCCCTCTCTGAAGACTGCAACGACCTGGAAAGGGCATCGGCCTTGACGTTCCTATTACCGAGTCGGAAGCGAAGTTGGAAGTCAAAGCGGGAGAAATACAGGGCCCACCGGGCTTGCCGGGCATTGAGCCTTTGGGCAGACTGCAGATAAGCCAGGTTCTTGTGGTCCGTGAGGATGGTAAAGGGATGTACAGCCCCCTCGAGTAAATACCGCCATTCGGCCAAGGCCATCTTAATGGCCAGTAATTCTCGATCTCCAATGGAGTAGTTGCACTCCGCCGGTGAAAAGACTTTAGAAAAAAAACCGCAAGGAACCAGCCGTCCGGACGAAGCCTGCTGGGACAGGACCGCCCCCGCTCCAGTGGAGGAGGCATCCACTTCCAGGACAAAGGGTCTGCTGGTCACAGGCCGATGCAAAATGGGTGCTGACGAAAAGGAACGTTTCAGAGTTTGGAAGGCGTTTTCCGCTTCAGGGGACCAGGTATTGGGCTTCGTTCCCTTGCGGGTCAGGTCCGTGATGGGTTTGGTAACCGTAGAAAAGTGAGGCACAAACTGACGGTAATAATTTGCGAACCCAAGAAACCGCTGGATGGCCTTAATCCCCACTGGACGGGGCCACTTGAGTACCGCACCGAGTTTTTCGGGATCCATCCTTAGACCGGAGTCGGTGACGACATATCCCAAGAAGGGTAGAGACGACTGTTCAAAAAGGCATTTCTCGATCTTGGCGTAGAGTTGGTTCTCTCGAAGGCGGTGCAAGACCAAGCGTACACTTTTGCGATGAGAGGGCAGATCGGGGGAGAAAACGAGAATGTCATCCAGATAGATGACAACACAGGAATAAAGTAGATCCCGGAATACCTCATTGATAAATTCTTGGAACACAGCGGGGGCATTGCAAAGGCCGAATGGCATGACTAGGTATTCATAATGCCCGTCACGGGTATTGAAGGCCGTCTTCCACTCGTCCCCAGCACGGATCCGGACCAAATTGTAAGCTCCCCGCAGGTCTAACTTCGTGAAGATCCGGGCTCCTCTCAGTCGGTCAAAAAGCTCCGGAATCAACGGAAGGGGGTAACGATTTTTGATGGTGATTTTGTTCAGGCCCCGGTAATCTATGCAAGGCCGCAGTGATCCATCTTTCTTCCGGACGAAGAAAAAACCCGCGCCCGCGGGAGAGGAGGACTTTCGGATAAACCCCTTGGACAGATTTTCGTGGATATATTCCGTCATGGCAGAGGTCTCGGCTGGAGAGAGAGGGTATGTTCTACCTCTGGGAGGGACCGCTCCAGGAATCAGGTCGATGGGGCAGTCATAAGGCCGGTGCGGAGGCAGGGAATCCGCCTCTTTCTTGCAGAAAACATCAGCATAAGCGTGGTATGGCACAGGAAGACCAGGGAGGTCAGTAGACTTAAACTGAGGATGGGAACGAACCAGGGTACGCAAACAGTTTACATGGCAGGCGTGCCCCCAGCGCAGGATCTCTCCGGAGCGCCAGTCGACAACTGGCTCATGCCGCCTAAGCCAAGGTAGTCCCAAGAGAATGGCGTGGGATAATTGAGGCAGGACATAAAAGGCAATCTTCTCAGAATGAAGTGCGCCAATTTGCAGGTTTACTTCAGTGGTTACCGTGGTGATGAGCCCAGGAAGAGGTTTGCCATCAACGGAGGTGATTGCTCGAGGGTTACTTAGGACGACCACGGGAATCTGGAGTCTGTCAACCTCCTCCTGGTGGATGAAGTTGCCTGCCGCGCCCGAGTCCACATACGCCTCCACAGAGCTACGCCCCCGACCTGAAATAAGTAGAGCTGAAACAGTAAGTGGAAGAGAGGGGGTAGAATCACCTAGGGGGCCCTCTCCTACCTGGCCTAGGCGGATGCGTTTCCCGGTCTCTCAGGGCAAGTGCGTATGAAGTGATTGGCCCCTCCACAATAGAGACAGAGTCCCTTGGTCATCCTCTCCTTCCACCGTAGTTCAGACAGCTTGATGCGATCTACTTGCATAGGCTCAGGGGTAGGGTTACTAGGGGGAGCAACGGAGCGCGGAATGGGAGCTTGGTATAATCTAAAGGGCCTCTTCTCCCTGGCTGACTCTCTAGCGCGTTCCTGAAAACGCAGGTCAATACGGGTAGCCAGGGAGATGAGATCTTCCAGGGTGGTGGGAAGGTCACGCCCGGCCAACTCGTCTTTAATTTTACTAGAAAGGCCTCTCCAAAACGCACCAACCAGGGCTTCATTATTCCACCCCAGCTCTGAGGACAAGGTCCGGAAACGGATGGCGTATTGCCCTACCGTGAGGGACCCCTGGCTGAGGTTAAAAAGGGCCTCTGTAGAGGAAGCATGACGTCCAGGTTCATCAAAAACCTTACGGAATGTCTCCAAAAAACACTGAATGTTGGTCACCACCGGGTCATCCCTCTCCCATAAGGGGTTCACCCAAGCCAACGCCTCCCCCTCTAGATCGGAGATTATAAAGGCCACCTTAGCACGATCCGTGGGGTACTGTTGGGGTAACAGATCGAAGTGCAATCTGCATTGATTTAAAAATCCCCTACACAATTTTGGGTCCCCACAGTACCTGGGCGGTTTACCGAGACGGGGAGGAGGACAAGAGACGGCGTCCCGGGCTTGGGAGGAAGCGGCCGCAGAGGACTGCAAAGAAAGCAGCCGATCATCCACGGACGCCATATACCCCAAAATGTGAGACTGAGCATCGCGCTGTTGTGCGAGCTCCTGCTGGAGACTAACTAAGAGGGGTGCGTGCGCTGGGTCTGCGGTTTGGAGAGCGGAGAGCCGGGAGTCCATGGACTTCATGAACGACATGATACGGGTCTGATTCTCTCTAAGGAAGAGCAGTTCCTTTTGAGTGGCAGCCGCGGCACCGGCGGGGTCCATGGCCTGATGATACTGTAATATTGAGGGAACACTACGTAGAGAGTGGACCCTCTGGGTCACGGATCCGGAGCCCCTGGGCCGAGCACGCCAGGTGAAGACCGACCCCTATACAGGGATCGTTAGGGGCAGGACCACAGAGGACGGAGGCGCGACAGCCGGAACCAAGAGGGACGGCTCCACGGACAAAAGGACTGGGAAGGTGACGGAGCGAATAACGAGCAAGGACCAGTGGCACAGGGGAGGCACACTACGGGAGAGAGACAAGTGGAAGACCTAGGCGGACTGGAGACAGAGAACGGCACAGGGAATGGAAGGAAAACAGCGACCAGGCAGGCTGGGTGGGAAGGGAGACACGAGACTGAGGACAACAGGGAGAAACAGGCAGAGAGAGGTTAAACTACAGGAAAACTGTAGAGGCCAGAAGGTGCAGAGAAACTACACAATCATCAGGCGTCCTCCTGACAGCGAGGACGCCTGAAATACAGCACACCCCTGGAAGTGCGTCCCCTGGACCCGCCCCTCAGCGCCGCCCACCGCTGGAGAGAGGGCGTGGGAGGTGGCGTGCGCGAACCAGGGGGCGGGAGCCAGGAGCCGCCGTGAGGCCGAGAGGACGGCGGGCGCGTGACCGGACGGGAGCGCGCAGGTGAGGGAACGCTGCGGCGCGCGCCGCAGCAGCAGGGGCATCGGCGGGCATACCCGCCGATGTCACAAGCAGCACCTGTCCTCACAGCCACCAGAGTCACCCAGTGCTCAGTAAGAAAGATGTAATGCCCTTGGCCATGCTTACTCATCCAAGTGTCTGTGGTTACATGCACCCTGGCAGACAGAGATTTAGTCAATGAACAGGTGATGTTGTCTGCGACATACTGGTGTAGCACAGGCACAGCTTTCTTAGAAAGGTAATGGCGACTGGGCAATTAGAACTGGGGATTGCAACAACCATCAACTTTTGGAAACCGGCTATATCTACAAGGCGGAAAGGCAACATTTCCGTGGCCAACAAATTGGAGATTGTGGAGTTCAACCTCTTAGCTTTGTCATGCGTAGGAGGAAACAATCTTTTATGTGACCACAACTGCGGAACCGTGGGCTGGCTGCAGTGCTGAGAGAGGGCAGAGTACGGTGAACAGGACAAACTGATGGGCCATGAGAGAGGTGCAGGCAGAGATGTTACCTGGGATCAAGAAATTTGTGGTGTGCCCCTTCATTGATATTGGTCAAAAACAGCAGGCATGTCCGCTTCTGTTACAGCTGATGGTGGGCTTTCAGTCAGCGTGACTGGAGCGGGTAAAGAACCCAAGGTTCTGTGGTCGAAGACCTGCATCTCAATAGTTGGCAAGGTAACAGAGGAGAAAGAAGCAGCAGATGTGATTGATGGGGCGGTTGATGGTTGTTAAGGTCTGCTGGTCTTCATTTTTGTGCAGCGCGATTCCCACAGTAAAGCATGTTGATTGCGCATGTGAAGGTTCATACATGTAGTAGTCAATTTATTGCGCTTTTTACCTCGACTCAATTTTTTTTTTGCAAAGCTGGCAGATTACCTGTGATGGCTCATACTTTGCAGTATCAAAAAAGGCCCAGGCTAGGCAACCCTTGCCACCCCTGTGAGCTGCAGATCTGTGGACACTGCTGGTCACAGGCACAGTTGTGGCTATGATGCTCGTCGTGGCTGAATCACTACGTGGCTGCGTCGTACGGCGCAATATAACCTCCTCCTCTTCCTCCTCAATTGACCTACTCAGCTGTGTGCCTCTATGTTCACAACAACTGGGATCTAATACCTCATCATCATCATCCTCTGTGTTATCACATTCCTTGCCCTTGGAGTCACCCTCCTCCTCTTCTTGCCCTGACAGCACAGTACAGTCTGCATGAGCCTCAGATATCTGAGTCTCATCAGGATCATGTTCGCCCAGGGGTTATCGTCTGATGACGAGAGTCAGGTTGCTGCTTGGACCCTACTTCCTCCTGCCCCGGAACCAAGCTAAAAAATTTTGGGCATCGGTGCAGATTTCCTCCTCTTGACTCTGTGAAGCTTCCGTGTACATTTCTGATGACCATGGCAAAGAATGTGTGAACAGCTCTTCAGATGTTCCCTATAGTCAATTGTATGGTTGAAGATATGGGATGCGGAGGGGAAGCAAGGGGAATTTGAGTGCCACCTCTGTGGCCTGTACTGGGTGTGATGTTGAAGTGCAGGAAGAGGAGGAGAGGCCAAACTATTTGAAAGTCAGGTCCCCTACTGTATGACACTAGGAACAGAAGAATTTTTGTTACCTCTAGGATCAGGCCTCTACAGCTTAATTTAAACCCAACAAAATGACAAAGTGTGATACGGCAGGTTGTCTAACTTTTTGCAACGGAAAAATTATAATTTTTTTGAATGTGCCTTAGGTCTGCAGACAGGTTCATATCAATGCCACAAAATGACAATGTGGGATACAGCAGGCTGTTTCACATTTAGCAACTGAAAAAAATATAATTTTTTTTAATGTGTCTTAGGTCTGTAGACAGTTTCATATCACCACAGCACTAAATGACAAAGTGAGATACAGCAGGCTGTTTCACATTTAGCAACTGAAAAAAATATAATTTTTTTTAATGTGTCTTAGGTCTGTAGACAGTTTCATATCACCACAGCACTAAATGACAAAGTGAGATACAGCAGGCTGTTTCACATTTAGCTAGTGAAAAAATATTATTTATAATGCTATACTCGCGCATGGAGCACAATAGAAGCAGTGCGCAACACACTTGTAGGACATGTGCCCTGCTGGCATTGTCTGTGTGTCTGTGGACCTCAGTAATGGCCAAAAAAAATACTGGAAGGTAAACTTAACAGCCACACTGGACGCGAGCTAGCTACACTATCTGACTGATATACAACCGCCTATCTAACTAGCTAAAATCTTGCTGCTAATATTGCCAGCATCTGGAGCAGCCTCTCTGTGCTGATACAGTGTCAAAATGGTGCTAAAACAAGATGTCCACTCTTTATATGGAAAGGGACATGTGATTTCAGCAGGACACAAGCCATGGTGTCAGGACATTGTGGGTATTTCCTGCGCCCTGATTGGCTAGCCGCAATGTGCACACATAAAGTTAGGGGAAAAAATTGACTGTTTACAAGAACACCGTACCTCTGAGCTCTGCAAACCCCCTCCCCTCATCAAACACGTGCCACCATTATCGTTGCTAAAGGGCTGACAATACTTTTGTGGCAGCGCAAATATTTTCCAGCATTTTTACCGCAAGTTACCGATTTTTTCCGGTTTTATAAAATTTTGCTTGTGTTTCCAATCACGAATCCGAATGTGCCATATTTGTGCCGAATTTATGTTTGGCAATCGTTTTCTGAACAATTTCGCTCATAACTAGTGATGATCAACTCAAATTTCTAAAATTACTTTTTTACGCTGATTTTATGTTTCCCAATGTAAAATCCTTCACTTTACATTTCTAAATCTTTCGGAAACACAAGGACAACAATCTTAACATCATAATATTTAATAATCCAGGGTGTGAAATGAATATTACTGTGGATTCATCCCTTGCACATATAATATTATTGTTTAGAGAAAAATAGTCACAAATAATGTAGAGCCGCAGCGCATAGATGTAACCTGCTCTAAGCCAATTATACTCGGCAATGGTTTAACCTAAGCTGCAGTATTTAATCTGGGCATTACTATGTAATTCTCTGTTTCAGGATGGATATCACATATTATTCCTTACAAGGATATATCCAATGTCTTCTATTTCTTGTAAATTTTTATTTCCTGATATTAAAAAAGGATTTTGGATGTATGACAGGATCATTGCCATTGTTGTCACTGCTTGAGTGCATATCATTGACTATAAACAACATCCAAAGTTATATTGTTTTTGGAAAACTATATATTTTTTTCACTATTTTATACTTTAGGTTAACAGCATTTAGTAACATTAGTATGAACAACACCTGATTTCCTTTACAGCCTAAAAACGGATTCCTGCCTCTTATGAGCCTCCTTTACTGCCAGTTATGGGATTGGAAAATACATATTTTCTCTAAACTGGGAGCTGAGATTGGTCATATGTACAAGTGCATGTCCCATTAGGCACAACAGCATTACGCATATGAGCAGTGCTGTGGGAAAAGGTATCTGCTTCGATGTCCAGAGATAGAAAATAATTAATGAGATGCAGTAGTTTCCATCATACATACAGCGTAAGTCTATGCTCCTAGTGCCGATAGAGGACAGCTCTGTATTGTATATGCCTGGATTACTGACATTGGTACTTTTTACTTTTTTTACAATTTTTTCTTTTTGCATTCAACTATTCTGCTTCAGGAGGTTATTAAATAAAGTCATTTATTTGTAATAAAGAGGTTTTCCTTCAGAATTTAAAAATATTTGACTACTTGTCAATATTGAATATTAACAATGTGATTATTAATAAAACCCAATTTATAGACCTTCCAAAATTCACCTTCACTTCCTAACTTGGTCTGACACAGCAGACAGCTACCCTCTGTGTTAAAGGGGTTGTCCAGGCTTTTCACATAATCTCAGTGCATATCTAGGCTGCAGAATGGTGACAATATGTAATTTACCTTCTGTCACCAGTTTGCAGGGTTTTCTAGATATCACTCTCTTGCTTCTGATCAGAACATCCAAGGGGGGGTGTTCTGGCATTGAAATGAGAACTGGTCGTTTCCTCCTACTCAACTAAAAACCTGCCCTCTATAGCAGCAACCCTACCCTCCATAGCAACAGGCCCTCCCCATCCACATGAACAAGCCCTCCTCACACAGTAACAAATCCTCCCCCTCTAGCAGCCTCAGTGCAGAGAGCAGAACCACCCAGCTGATCCTCCCCCAGACACACGCTGAACAGTGAGCTATGGAAAGTGAAACTCTAGTGAGGAGGGAAAATCGTCCTGTATTCCGGGACACTCCATGATTACAATACATAAGTCACTCATTATCAGTGATTCCTCCCCTCAGTGTCCCAGACTGCTGGCAGTGATGGGGCTTGGGCTGGCAGTGATGGGGCTCAGCTGCTGGCAGCAGTGAGAACAGACTGTGTGATGGCCAGTGATGGGGGTCTGCAGCTTCTAATCTACACAGGGGATGGCAGTCTCTGATGTAATCTGTTCTGTGACAAAGCCTCTGCTGTGTGAATGAGACAGCTCTGTGTCACTGATGTCTTCACACAGCAGCAGATTTGGTGCAGTGTATGTGTGAAGCTCCACCAAGCTCCCACCAAGCTCCAGTGACCGCACCACCCACTGCCCACTCATTGGCTCTCAGTAAACTGCACCAGCACTCATCTTTATCATTATTCCAGCATTGGAAAGAACACAGCAGTGATCCTGTATTTGTGAAAGCAGTACAATCTACATCACATCCACAATGGTAATATGCCATATTCCTTGGAGATAATTGTATATTGTGTAATGAAAACCATATATAGCACCTAATGCAAGTCTATAGTAGATATACAGTGGGGCAAAAAAGTATTTAGTCAGTCAGCAATAGTGCAAGTTCCACCACTTAAAAAGATGAGAGGCGTCTGTAATTTACATCATAGGTAGACCTCAACTATGGGAGACAAACTGAGAAAAAAAAATCCAGAAAATCACATTGTCTGTTTTTTTTTCATTTTATTTGCATATTATGGTGGAAAATAAGTATTTGGTCAGAAACAAAATTTCATCTCAATACTTTGTGATATATCCTTTGTTGGCAATGACAGAGGTCAAACGTTTTCTGTAAGTCTTCACAAGGTTGCCACACACTGTTGTTGGTATGTTGGCCCATTCCTCCATGCAGATCTCCTCTAGAGCAGTGATGTTTTTGGCTTTTCGCTTGGCAACATGGACTTTCAACTCCCTCCAAAGGTTTTCTATAGGGTTGAGATCTGGAGACTGGCTAGGCCACTCCAGGACCTTGAAATGCTTCTTACGAAGCCACTCCTTCGTTGCCCTGGCGGTGTGCTTTGGATCATTGTCATGTTGAAAGACCCAGCCACGTTTCATCATTAATGCCCTTGCTGATGGAAGGAGGTTTGCACTCAAAATCTCACGATACATGGCCCCATTCATTCTTTCATGTACCCGGATCAGTCGTCCTGGCCCCTTTGCAGAGAAACAGCCCCAAAGCATGATGTTTCCACCACCATGCTTTACAGTAGGTATGGTGTTTGATGGATGCAACTCAGTATTCTTTTTCCTCCAAACACGACAAGTTGTGTTTCTACCAAACAGTTCCAGTTTGGTTTCATCAGACCATAGGACATTCTCCCAAAACTCCTCTGGATCATCCAAATGCTCTCTAGCAAACTTCAGACGGGCCCGGACATGTACAGGCTTAAGCAGTGGGACACGTCTGGCACTGCAGGATCTGAGTCCATGGTGGCGTAGTGTATTACTTATGGTAGGCCTTGTTACATTGGTCCCAGCTCTCTGCAGTTCATTCACTAGGTCCCCCCACGTGGTTCTGGGATTTTTGCTCACCGTTCTTGTGATCATTCTGACCCCACGGGGTGGGATTTTGCGTGGAGCACCAGATCGAGGGAGATTATCAGTGGTCTTGTATGTCTTCCATGTTCTAATTATTGCTCCCACAGTTGATTTCTTCACTCCAAGCTGGTTGGCTATTGCAGATTCAGTCTTCCCAGCCTGGTGCAGGGCTACAATTTTGTTTCTGGTGTCCTTTGACAGCTCTTTGGTCTTCACCATAGTGGAGTTTGGAGTCAGACTGTTTGAGTGTGTGCACAGGTGTCTTTTTATACTGATAACAAGTTTAAACAGGTGCCATTACTACAGGTAATGAGTGGAGGAAAGAGGAGACTCTTAAAGAAGAAGTTACAGGTCTGTGAGAGCCAGAAATCTTGATTGCTTGTTTCTGACCAAATACTTATTTTCCACCATAATATGCAAATAAAATGAAAAAAAACCAGACAATGTGATTTTCTGGATTTTTTTTTCTCAGTTTGTCTCCCATAGTTGAGGTCTACCTATGATGTAAATTACAGACGCCTCTCATCTTTTTAAGTGGTGGAACTTGCACTATTGCTGACTGACTAAATACTTTTTTGCCCCACTGTATGTGTATAATATATATACTAGATGTGGGCCCGATGCTATTGCATCAGGAGGACAGTGATATCACGATGGGTTGAGCTCTGTGGAGCTGTCTTTCAACCTGTCCGCTCTCTCTTCTTCCTGTGCTGTCTTCTCTAGAGATGAGCGACTTTGCCTTTTTTCAGGTCGAGTCGGGTTTCACGAAACCCGACTTTCGCAAAAGTCTGGTCGAACGAAATCGGCTGATTATCGTGAAAAGTTGAAGGCCGACTGAAACACGAAATCCAATGCAAGTCAATGGGGAAGCAAAGTCAGCAGGGAGTGGAGGACAGGAAACACACCTACAGTGCCCTTTTGAATGCCAAAAATATCAATTCTGATTACTGAAGCTTTTCAGCCTTAATTTACTTCATAATACTAGTTACGCACTGAAAAATGGGGGTTATTTGGCTAAATTTGTGGGGGGTAGGGCTGGCTCCAGGTTTTCATGTGCCCTGGGCCAAAGAGCGCCCCTTTAACACATACCACAACTCATGATGCTCCGATACCGCAGAGAAATAGCGGCATATTACAATGAAAAATACTTCACTTTTTACATCTCATGACTGATATCCATTTTTAATAGCTCCAAAAACGGACAGTATATTACTCCATACAGTATTATTGCCACCACATAGTGCGCTATACGGAGTAATGAGGCCCATATATTTCTCCATACAGAATCATTGGTCCCATATAATGTTTGAAACAGTATCTGATGAGCTCCACATAATGCTACAGTATATGTTGGTCCCCATGGATAAAGCTCCACTGTTTTATGGGCCCAAATAATGCTCCATACATAATGGGCCCCATTTCTAATGCTCTAGTGTATAATGTGCCCTGTAAATGCTGCTCCAGTGTCTGATGTCCACCTTTCGAATGCTCCAGTGTATGGTGGGCCCCATATATCATTCTCCAGAGCATAGTGCTCCCCAAAAATTGCTGTCCCAACATTGAAAACAATTAAATAAGTCTCCTCGCTAAGGAATCCCTTTACTAGTCTGGACTCCTCGTCGTCCCCATCGTCCATCACACTGCACTTGGCTGTTTAGGCAGAGGGCATACAGACGTGATGTCATTGCGCTCTCTGATCAGACTATCACTGTCAGGAAACGCAGAAGACGTCATGGCGGTGGAGCAGGGAGAGGTGAGTATTTCAACTTTGCAAGTGCTGTGGTCCTGAGCAAGCAGGGGGGCCCACTCGTTGGCGACGGCAGTGGCACACGGCCCCTCTAATAGTACGGCGGTGTGTGGCGGTGTGTCTGACAGCGGGTGGGGGTAGGGGTGGGCCCTCCCCCCTCCCACTGGTAGAGACACTTTTGCATACTATGAGGGGCCCTGTGCCAGTGTCATCGCCCATGAGTATGCCCCCACCAGCTCAAGGAACCTGCACTTTCATCTGCACCTTCCTCTTTGTCACCGTGTAAGGTGGTATAGTATGCGGGAAGGGGAACCTGAGTTTCCTCTGGGTCAGATTTTGGCTGTGTAGAGTGTGAGGGGAATGTAGTGGTCTGGGTCAATGTACCAGCAGAATCATCTAGCAGTGGCTGGGCATCAGTGCACTTGTGGCGTCCCCAGGAGTACGGTCGCCACAGTGGCATTACCTTCCTCCTAGGGAGTGTGATGTCATGCTTGGGAGCAACGAAGGATCTCTCTAGCAGTTAAACCAACACACAACACATTCCCCACTCCACGCCAGCAGGGAGACCTCTGAACATGACTGCTGAGGAGCTGCTCTCTGTGGTTGGGAGGACGTAAGTTAGGCCATTCTGTGCAGGGAAGGGGAAGTGTGTGGACGTGAGAAGGGGAGCTGGAGGATGAGCAGAGTTAAGGCTCACTCCTAGCTGGAGCGCATGGCTCGGATTCCGGTCTCCGAGTTTGTAGGTACACTGACGTTTCTGCAGCAGAATCTAGAGGAAGTAGCAGCTGTAAATGCTCGGTACCCAACTGAGGCTCGGAGGCCCCAGCATCGACGTGTGTGAGCCAGAAGGAAAAGGCTACGGCTGCCAGCCATATGAGAAAGTTCCAAAAGAGAGTCAACAGGGGGAACTTCATTGAACTCAGCACTGCAAGTACCTCAGATAAGCGCTAGAACGGAGGCCACACTACCTATCTGCAGAGAGAGAAATCCAAATTGGCTTCCAGGCTGACCAACTCCTTCTCCATCTGTACTCTGGGTCCTGGACAGCACCTACCAAGTACAGGTAAAGGAACTGCATGACTGTGTCTGTCATCTTTTTCCTGCGCCTGGCGCATGGCTCAGCTACATCCTGCACTGCACACCATCTCCCAACTCTTTCATCTCCCCTGTGACTACGGCCCTACCTGTGCAGGTCTTCTACATCTTAGCTGCACCACAACATCTGTCCCACAGAAGCGACACTGCAGCGCTGGTCAATCTAATCAGAAACCAGAGGTGGTGTCACGTATCATTCACCTATAAACGTAATTCACCCCTTTGCATGGACGCCCAGGGCCACGGAACGGGTCACCACCACCGTGACACATCCCTGTGAGACAACGGCCTGGTACCGATTAACCCCCACTGCCCTGGCTGGCCACCCACACTCCATGTCAGATTCATCTTGGACTGGGGAATTCACGATTTGACTTGATAACCCAGGCATGGTATGATAGAAAGAGCTACATGGACTAATGTGAAGTGTGGCCTGCTGCCTCATTCAGTTTGGGTGGGGGTGCAGGACACAAGGAAAGGGGTTCTTCCTGACCAGGAGCCAGCACTTGACCACTCAGTGCTTGCATTTTTTGAAACTTCAGAAGAGGCAGGCATATTTGATGAAGCCTGTTTTGGCAATGTAAGCCAAAACCAGTTCCTCATGCTCCGCCTTTAAAAGCGGTTAACCTACTCCCAGAAAAGGTATCATTCCAGGCGTTCCGGAGCCAGACCATGACGCAGGCTCAACACCTCCTGCCTTAGCTGCTATTGTGCTTTTGACACTACCAGCAGATGCACCACCACCATCATCACCAGCTGGCCCCCCGCGCCCACGTCCGCAGCCTCTTCCACCAAACTTCAAAATTTTGCACAAAATAGACACAAACTAACATCAGATATATGGCACTGTATCAGAAATGTACAGCTCTATTCAGTCAAAGGATAATTGTCAATCTCCATATATATTCCATCAGTCACACAGAGACGCTCACAGGCTCAGTATGGATTAGAAAAGAATATTAAAAGTAGACAAAGTGTACAGTATCATCAGATAGCAGGTATATATAGCATAGTTTAAACATTAACAATGTACGTTTATATATCAGGAGTTGTGTTGAGCCACCATGCTAGTGTTTTGGTTCATCACACAGGAGGCAAGTTTGTCGAATGTTCGTCGAACCCCATTGAAAACAATGGCAGGCAAACGCAAACACATACAAGCACGTAGAAACAATTACAAAACACCTTAAAAGGTGTCCCAAAGCAGAGAAAGTGCTCAGAAGACAAAAATTACATATGGAAAAGGACAACTACATTTAGAAAAGAGGTGGAGGTGTAAAAGGAGGAGGTGGAGGAGACACAAATATAGGCTTGTCATTCCCTTATGAAGTCAAGAAAGGCTGGAATAAAAATGTAAAATACCAACCAAAAAAAAAAAAATTCTGAAATCGAACACGATCATATACCATCGGACTTCCCACCAATAAATTATGCCAACTGGCGATCGGGCGGCGTCATTCCCATGAACCTCCTAACAGCGTCCATGAAGGCAAAGCGTTTGCTTTCCGGGGGGGCAGTATGATTGCAAAGCTGAACCTTAAAGGAATGTCCAAAAGGGCACCACCAGGAGTGGAGCCTGCGGCTTAATTGGACTCCACCCGGGAAACCACAACCATGCCACCTCAAGAAAAGATGCATATATTGAAAGCTTTGTCGATTGTGTGTGTGGTGTGGTATGTCCGTTTGTAGTTGTGCTAGCAATTTGTCAGCTTTATTCCGTTAACGAACGAGACTCCGGCATGCCCCTGCGGTACGCGTCAAGCTTACTAGAGGGATACGCGAGGCTCTGGCAATATCATGGTTTATCATGTCGTTACATGTCCGGGGCTGCATGCGCGCTGCACTGAAAGGACCAGCTTTTGTCGCTTACAGGTGCAGATTACCAGCAGAACACCGATAGTGATGGGGATCTGTGATTCCAATTATTCCCCGCAAACGATGATTTCCCAGTAAGTGCAGGTCAACCGCAATTCCTGAATTAGGCCTAACCAGCATTCCTGAAGAAATGCAAAAAATTACGTGTCCAAACCACAGTTGCTGTAGCTTGCTTAACAGCTCAGCAGCCGTTCTCAGGCCCAGTATGGATTCGACAAGATTCAAGAAAGTTGATAAAGGGTACAGTTTCACCGGGTAGCACGTATATATGTAGCATAGTTTACACATTAAAAACCTATGTCTATATATCTGTCATGGTATGCCTAGGTTACTTTAGGCAAAAACCCCGGGACCCCTGCGATGTCCCTCAGACTAGGGGAACCCTGCCTGTCCCTCTACCCAGGGTTTACACTGAAGGTGTGCCTGCCTGAGCCTCCACCCTGTCCCTGTCTCCTGTCCAGCCCTAAGCTGAACCCACCTCCCTCCACCCAGTGAGGGGACCAGACACCAGACCCCACAAATACGTATGGACAGGGGTAAAAGAAACACCACACAGTTAATACACAAGGGAATACAATAATGTGCATGGGCAACCAAATATATATAACAGATTGGAGAAAGAACCACTGAGGGATATACTGCACCAGATATCAGACGCTCCAACACCACCACTGCTGACCGGTATTGCTAGCACTAGGCTAAAGCTATAGTCGGCGACGCCCATAGTCAGGACGAACTATTTAAAGACCAAGGGCGTGGCCCAGCCCTCAGCCAGCATGACAACCTGGTTAACCCTATCCCAACTGGAACAGAATACCCAACAGGGTATTACCGCTGTCTGCCGGACACCCTGGTGTGAACAGTGTCCGACATGACAGTACCCCGCCTTCTACGAGGGACCTCCGGAACCTCACCATGTCGAGGACCTGGCTTGTCCGGATGGCGACGATGGAACATAGTAACCAGTCGATCAGCATGAATGTCAGAGGCCGGCACCCATGTCCTCTCCTCAGGACCATAGCCACGCCAGTGGACCAGGTACTGTAGAGTGCGACGCACAACCCTAGAGTCCACCACTTTGGACACCTCAAATTCCAACGCGCCATCCACCAAGACGGGAGGTGATGGCCCGGGGGAACCATCCACCAAACCCATGACCTTCTTTAGCAATGCTTTGTGAAATACATTATGAATCTTATACACAGCCGGCAACTCCAAACGAAATGCCACGGGGTTGATCACTGCGGAGATTCTAAATGGGCCAATGAACCTGGGACCCAACTTAAGTGACGGTATCTTGAGCTTAATGTTCGTAGTAGATAACCACACCCAATCACCCACACACAGGTCCGGACCTGGCACACGTCTGCAGTCAGCCGCCCGTTTGTACCTGGAACCCACCTTCAACAAGCGCTGCTTGACTCTCCTCCAAACAGACGACAATTGAGCTCCCAACTGGTCCTCCTCAGGGATGCCAACTGAGCACCCCGACGCAAGGTGCAAAATTGAGGATGTTGACCATACACACAAAAAAAAGGAGATTCCCCAGACGATTCCTGGCAATGGTTGTTTATTGCGAATTCTGCCAGAGGAAGAAACGCTGACCACTCTTCCTGATTGTCGGAAATAAAGCAGCGCAAGTATTGCTCCAGGTTTTGGTTCATCCGCTCAGTCTGTCCATTCGACTGAGGGTGGAAAGCCGATGAATGAGATAATTTGATTCCAAGGCGAGAACAAAAAGCTCTCCAAAACTTTGCCACAAACTGCGTACCTCGATCAGACACAATGTCAGACGGGACACCATGAAGTCTGACCACCTCGCGAATAAATATCTGAGCAAGAGTCTTAGCATTGGGCAAAGACGGTAAAGCAACGAAATGTGACATTTTGGAGAACCTATCAACAATTACCAAAATGACCGAGTTCCCTGCCGAGGCGGGCAAGTCAGTAATAAAATCCATGGAAATCTCAGTCCATGGCTTACTGGGCACCCCGAGAGGCTGCAAGCTACCAGCGGGACGGGAACGAGGAGTCTTGGCCCGTGCGCACGTGGTACAGGCAGCCACATATGAGGCCACATCCTGCCGGATTTTAGGCCACCAAAAACGACGCGATACCAGTTCCAGAGTGCTCTTAACCCCTGGATGACCTGCCAGTACCATGTCGTGATGTTCGCCCAACACTCTAGAGCGTAGATGTAGCGGCACAAAAGATTTATTAGCAGGCAACCCCGGCGGTACCACCTCCTGAGCCTCCGCAATCTCTGCCTCAATCTCTGTCGTGATGGCAGATACCACCACACCCTTTTGGAGAATAGGCACCGGCTCTTCACATAACTCTCCACCAGGAAAACACCTGGATAAAGCGTCTGCCTTAACATTCTTCGACCCAGGTCGATAGGTAACAATGAAGTTGAACCGGGTGAAGAATAATGCCCAGCGAGCCTGTCTGGAGGACAGGCGCTTAGCAGATTCTAAATAAAGCAAATTCTTATGGTCGGTTATCACAGTAATCTGATGAACAGCCCCCTCCAAGAAGTGTCGCCACTCCTCAAATGCCAATTTGATGGCCAATAATTCCCTGTTGCCAATATCATAATTACGCTCCGCAGGTGACAGCTTCTTGGAGAAGAAGGCACACGGATGCAACTTGGCCCAAGAAGGGCCCTGAGACAGTACAGCCCCCACTCCAACCTCCGACGCATCCACCTCCACGACAAACGGTAAGGAGACATCGGGCTGCACCAGAATGGGCGCTGAGGCAAAACTATTCTTGAGGAATTCAAACGCCTGTACCGCAGGCTCAGACCAGTCAGAAAAGTCGGTACCCTTCTTAGTCATATCAGTCAGTGGTTTGGCAATCATAGAGAAGTTCTTAATAAATTTCCTATAGTAATTGGAGAAGCCAAGAAATCGCTGAAGCGCCTTAAGATTATCAGGCCGATCCCAATGTAGTACCGCCTGCACCTTTGCGGTGTCCATCTTAAAACCTGAGGCGGAGATTATATAACCCAAGAACGGTAGCTCCTGTACGAAAAACACACATTTTTCAAGCTTGACATAGAGCCTGTTCTCTCTGAGCAACTGCAGAACCTGTCTAACATGCTCTATATGTGTATCATGGTCGCGAGAGAAAATGAGAATGTCGTCAAGATAAATTATAACGAACCTCCCCAACAGCTGAGAGAAGACATCATTGATGAAGTGTTGAAAGACCGCCGGTGCCATAGTCAACCCAAACGGCATTACCAAACTCTCAAAGTGACCCTCAGGGGTATTGAACGCCGTCTTCCACTCATCCCCCTGATGGACTCTTATAAGATTGTATGCCCCCCTGAGGTCCAGTTTGGAGAACCACCTGGCACCAACCACTTGGTTGAATAAATCGGGTATAAGTGGCATAGGGTAAGGATCACGGACCGTAATCTGGTTGAGTTCTCTGAAATCCAGACACGGGCGTAAACCGCCATCCTTCTTTTTAACAAAGAAGAAGCCAGCAGCCAGAGGAGAAGAGGAAGGTCTAATATGACCCTTGCTCAGGCTATCCGCAATGTATTCCTTGAGAGCTAGCCTCTCGGGACCTGAGATATTAAACATTCTAGCTTTAGGTAACTTGGCCCCTGGTTTCAACCTAATAGCACAGTCATAGGGGCGATGCGGTGGTAGTTCTGAACAACCCTTCTCAGAAAATACATCCGCATAGTCCAGCAACGGCTCCGGGATACTGGGGTTCAAAGCGGAAATACATGTAGCCAGGCACCTCTCCTGACACTCCCTGCTCCACTGAATTATGTCCTGGGTCTTCCAATCAATAACAGGATTATGCATTGACAACCATGGAAAGCCCAGAACCATCTGAGCCGGTAAGTTACTAAGCACCTTACAAGTTACCCGCTCTGAGTGTAATACTCCGATGTGGAGTTGTATATCCAACACACACTCTGTGATCTCCCCTTGAGACAACGGGGAAGCATTGATGGTAACCACCCGGATGGGGTTCGGCAATTTCTCCACCGGAAATCCCGCTGTATGCGCGAACCTCTCATCAATGAGATTGGCAGCTGAGCCACTATCAATAAATACTGTAATAGAGAGCATTTGCCCCCCAAGTACCACCCTAGCAGGGAGCATACACTGGGAAACCATGACGGAGGATACACAAAGGCTCAGACTAGACTCCTCCAAACCCTCTGAGCCTATCAGTTTTCCGCCGGCGCGCCCTTCTTAGGTACCAGGGGGCAAGCGTTAATAAAATGTCCTCCTTTGCCACAAAAAAAACAGAGCCCATGCCTTCTGTGCCAAGGACGTTTAGGCTTGTTACTCGGTGACTGTGCTATACCAGCGATCTGCATGGGTTCCACGGATTCACCCGCGGCAACCTCACCGACCACTCCCCCACCTCCCGGAGGCAACGAAACCACCGCCCCCTGACTGAGACGTCGGTCTATGCGTACTACAAGTGCCATCGCAGCCTCCAGAGAGGCGGGAGTCTCGTACATTAGGAGAGTCTGTTTAACCCTTCCAGAAACCCCATGCAAAAATTGACTTCTAAGCGCAGGGTCATTCCACTGCGTGTCCACCGCCCAGCGCCGGAATTCCGTGCAGTAATCCTCAGCTGGTCGATCACCCTGTAGCAGTGAGCGTATCTTAGACTCTGCTAAGTTTAATCTATCCGGATCGTCATAGATCAAACCCAGAGCAGAGAAAAAAAAATCTACAGATTCAAATGCCGGTGAGTCTGAAGGGAGTGAAAAGGCCCAGGCCTGTGGGTCACCACTCAGCAAAGAAATCACCAAGCCCACACGTTGAGCCTCATTACCTGAGGAATGTGGACGCATACGGAAATACAATTTGCATGATTCACGAAACACCGTGAACTTACCACGATCACCAGCAAATCGTTCAGGAAGGGGAAACTTGGGCTCAGCTGCCCTGGCTGCAGCCTCAGCAGGTACTGCAGGAGCTGACAGGCCTTGTTGCTGGACCGCCCCCCTAAGTTCAGTGACCTGTATGGATAGAGCCTCCAGCTGCTTGGTTAGGGAAAGTATAGGATCCATAGTAAGTAACCCCTATATTCCCTATCTATACCTTTTTTTTTTTTTTTTTCTCTCACTTTATTATTTGGGCCGACTATAATGTCATGGTATGCCTAGGTTACTTTAGGCAAAAACCCCGGGACCCCTGCGATGTCCCTCAGACTAGGGGAACCCTGTCTGTCCCTCTACCCAGGGTTTACACTGAAGGTGTGCCTGCCTGAGCCTCCACCCTGTCCCTGTCTCCTGTCCAGCCCTAAGCTGAACCCACCTCCCTCCACCCAGTGAGGGGACCAGACACCAGACCCCACAAATACGTATGGACAGGGGTAAAAGAAACACCACACAGTTAATACACAAGGGAATACAATAATGTGCAAGGGCAACCAAATATATATAACAGATTGGAGAAAGAACCACTGAGGGATATACTGCACCAGATATCAGACGCTCCAACACCACCACTGCTGACCGGTATTGCTAGCACTAGGCTAAAGCTATAGTCGGCGACGCCCATAGTCAGGACGAACTATTTAAAGACCAAGGGCGTGGCCCAGCCCTCAGCCAGCATGACAACCTGGTTAACCCTATCCCGACTGGAACAGAATACCCAACAGGGTATTACCGCTGTCTGCCGGACACCCTGGTGTGAACAGTGTCCGACATGACAATATCAGGAGGCAGGCCCAGAATGGATTAAACGTGATTGGACAAAGGTGAGAAAGGGTACCGTATCACTGGATAACAGGTATGTATAGCATAGTTTACACATTAAAAACGTGGGTCTATATATCAGGAGGCAGGCTCAGACGGTCTCAGGCCCTGTATGGATTAGACGTGATTGGACAAAGGTGAGAAAGGGTAACGTATCACCGGATTACAGGTATGTATAGCATATTTTACAAATTAAAAACCTACTGTATGTCTATAGATCAGGAGGCAGGCTCAGACGGTCTCAGGCCCAGTATGGATTTGACCAGCTTGTACAAAGTTGAGAAAGGGTACATTATCACTGGATAGCAGGTATATATAGCAGAGTTTAAATATTTAAAATCTCCATGTTCTCAGTATGGATTAGACAACAATCTAAAAAGAAGAAAAAAGGAAATGTATTTGAAGCGTACACCAGTATACACTTTTGGCGGTATTTTTAAATCTTCATATATATTTCTGTCTTAGTAAGACAGTCCAGACTCTCCGCAATAGGAAATGAGATGCATACAATTACTGACATAAATTCTAGTGATTGCAGAAATCTAGAAATTCCTATTCACGGGATAAACTTCCGTCACAATTCTCAGAGGCGATGCAGACCCTCAATTAATTAGTGTGTGGAGACAGCGAAAACCTTTCTTTGTGAAGAAAGTGTTGCTGTATCGCAGTACCGTTGATCCCATCGCCATTACTCATATCCATATAATTTTGATCACAGGGAGAGATGTATACATGGTGCTCACTGCCTATCATGCTCTGTCATGTAACTTTGGAGTGCAAAAGACAGAAGCCACAGGCTGTAGGCGATTCATTTGGATTGGCATGAGAGGGAACATTTAAAAATGTGCACGTCTGTGGGTAGGAAAACTGTGAAAGCTGATGAGAAACCACCACTGCATCTCATTGTGAGTCGACGTCCATAAGAAATGGAAGCCATTGATCATCTGAAGCTAGATCCTGGCCAGTGGGACAGGGCATAGCTACGTCTTAATCATCATCTTCTATCAGTTCACCAAATTTGTAGTGGCAGTCCCAGTGAAGGATTTGACAGCCCAGACTACACAGCGGAGGAGCAGGGAGAGGTAAACATTGCAAATGCTGGGGCCCTGCCCAAGCAAGGGGGGCCCACTCGTGGGCGTCGGTACTGGCACTGGGCCCCTCATAGTATGGCGGAGTGTCTGATGGCGGGTGTGCACCCCCACCATCAGAGACACTTGATTGCACTATGAGGGACCCTGTGCCAGTGCCCGCGCCCAACAGTCCGCCCACCCACCTGTCCAGGGCAACGGCACTCGCACGGTTGCGTGCACTAGGTGGTGACCCCGGCCATGGGGGGAGGAGGCAGCCCAGTTAGGGAGGTTTACAAAATGGCATATGTTGATGTGGGACATTCACCTGCTGCTAAAGGCGAAATTGGTCAAGTCCCAGGAAGAGGCGGACCAATGAAAGCCATTTTTCTGTCAACCTATGTGTCATCAGGGTAAGGTGTGACAAAATCCTTGGAAACCCATGTATGGTTCATTTTAATGAAGGTTAGATCATCCACATTTTGGGTCGACAGACGGGTCCTTTTTTCTGTCAGGATTAGTGTTGAGCGATACCACCCGATATTGAAAAATATCGCATCGGATTGTATCAGCCGATATCAAAAAAGTATTGTGTATCGCCGATTCCGATCCCGGAAGTCCCATTCAAGTCAATGGAACAGAAATATCGGAATTTAAAAAAACCTTTCTTTCCTTGTAGGTTAATTCTACATGAAGAAAAACAACTAATAATAATGTAGAATGTATTGTGGGAGGTGTAGGAGACATTAAAGCCAAAGAGGTTTAGCCCAATCATATGGAATAGCAGGAATTAAAAAATTTTTTTTAAAGACATTCGGCGTTACAAAGATATTGACTATGTTAACCTCTTTTATAGTTTGTCAGATATGTATGTTTCACTACTTCCATGCTCTTCACCTTCTTTTTTCTTCTCCCACACTTTCTCCTTTGTGATCCTCAGCAGCAGCAGCAGCAGCATCTTTTTCATCAACTTCTTCACCTTATTCATCTTCTTCTTCTTCACCTTCTTCCTATTATTCTTTTTTTGTACATTATTCATATTCTTCTTATTCAACGATTATTCTTCTTCATATTCTACTTCTTCATCTTCTTCCTATTCTTCATCATATTCTTATTTGTGACAGGCATTCCTGTAGTTGTTATCTATAAAAGTTTTAAGATTACACCTTCCGTTCTGCCTGTCACAAAAGATTTACAACAGGATTTGTCCACGTTCAGTTTGGCCTGCAGCAGCAGGCATTTTCCAGGGGCACCACGAGGAGGAACGGACTCACCCGCATACACTGCTTAGTCTTCTTCTGCTTATAATTTAGATAATATTTTTTGCTCTGATTTTTAGTCTTATGCTTAATGTTCTTCTGCTTTTGGTTCTTCTGCTTTTTGTTCTTCTGCTTCTTCGTCTTCTGTCTCTTGTTGTTCTGCATCTTGGTGGTTGTCTTCATGTTCTTTGTCCTCTTGGTCATCTTCTTCAGGGTCATCTTTTTGGTCTTCTTCGGTGTGGTCTTCAGGGTCGTCGTCTTCAGGGTCGTCGTCAGGGAGATCCAGAGTGAGACCAAAAAACCATTTCCACGGGCTTGAACTTGGAAAAGTAGCAGAAGGTACAAAAAGGCTGAGGAACTGCCGAGAACCAGCTGACGGTACTGGAACCCGGATGGGTAGCAGAAGGAACAAGAGCAAATGGAACTATCGAGGACCAGCTGATGGTGCTGGCACCCGGAGAGGCAGCAGAAGGAACAAGAGCCAATGGCACAAACGTGGACCAGCTGATGGTGCTGGAAGACGGTTAATAAGCAGGAGGTACCTGTGCTACAAAGCACTACCAAGGACCAGCAGACGTTGCTGGAACTCGGATACCGAGAAGCAGGCACCTAGGCCAAAGGCACTGCCGAGAACCAGCTGATGGTGCTGGAACCCGGATGGGTAGCAGAAGCTGCAAGAGCAAATGAAACTAGCGAGGACCAGCTGACAGTGCTGGAACCCGGAGGGGCAGCAGAAGGAACAAGAGCCAATGGCACAACCATGGACCAGCTGACGGTGCAGGAACATGGTTACTAAGCTGGAGGAACCTGTGCTACAAAGCACTACCAAGGACCAGCTGATGGTGCTGGAACCCGGATGAGTAGCACAAGGTACCCATAATAAACAAAGTTGCAAGGCCGCGAGCAGGCCGCAGTTACCGAAACCCACAGTCCAACAGGGGGGGCTTGTCCTATTGGCACTACGGAACCAGCCTTTATTACCAGAACCCGCAGCCCACATAGGAAGCACCGAAACTGCAGGCACCATAGACTCGGCTAACCCGACCGCAACACGACAGGACAACGTATTGGTGGCAAAGTGACGTTGACACTACCCGGAAACAGCAGACGTGCTGGAACCAGGCTGGGCAGGAGGGAGTGCCCATGCCAAAGACACTTCCGAGAACCAGCTGACAGTGCTGGAACCCGGATGGGTAGCAGAAGCTACAAGAGTCAATTGTTATGATGAGTCACCGAGGGAGGAAAAAAACAAAATACAGCTAAGTCCAGAAAAACCAGAGAAGTTGGCAGCTATCAGATTGCAGACCCCTGAACCTATCCACAACAACTAGCAGTAGCCGTGGGGGGTTCCTACGGTGCCCTAGACCCCTCGATCACAGCCGGAGAACTATATAGCCTAAAGACAGAAAGGGGAAAAACTAAACTGCCCCAGAGCAGACCCCAAAGCAATAGGCAGCCCCCAACATATAATGACGGTGAAGCAAGATGAAAACACTACAGATAGAAAGATAGGTTGAGCAAATGATGGGGCCCAAGCTAACTACATAGGACAGGATAGGAAAGCTGCTGTCTGCCATCCGCAAAAACCCTATCAAAATGAGCCAACCGACTGATAGGAAATACAGGCCCTGAAGTCGCTAGGCTTCAAAAGACTATATCAGCACTCAGGTATATTCTGAAGACAGAGCAAAATAACAACAGATCAGAGACAAAAATGGAGTTCAGCTCACCACCGGCCGGGGATGGCAGAACTCCCAAAAAACAAGGCAAAACAAAAACAAAACAGAAGAGTACAAAGAAGAGCAGAAAACTTAGCTTTGAGATGCAGGAATCAGACTGGTCTCCAAGAATCTAGCAGGAAAATTACCAGCCAGGAAGAAGGGCGTCAGCAGCCTTATATCCAGTCCTCAATTCCAGCCACCCAGTCATCATCTAGCTGCCCATGTGTTTGGTAATCAGCCTCACTACCTTCCTTCACCAGAGGAGGGAGTTCATCAGACCTCAATGGTGAAGGGAAAAATAAACTCACAACAGTCAATGGAACTAGCGAGAACCAGCTGACGGTGCTGGAACTCAGAGGGGCAGCTGAAGGAACAAGAGTTAATGGCACACCCGTGGACCAGCTGACGGTGCTGGAACACGGTTAATAAGCAGGAGGTACCTGTGCTACAAAGCACAACCAAGGACCAGCTGACGTTGCTGGAACTCGGATACTGAGAAGGAGGCACCTAGGCCAAAGGCACTGCCGAGAACCAGCTGATGGTGCTGGAACCCGGATGGGTAGCAGAAGCTGCAAGAGCAAATGAAACTAGCGAGGACCAGCTGACAGTGCTGGGACCCGGAGGGGCAGCAGAAGGAACAAGAGCCAATGGCACATCCATGGACCAGCTGACGGTGCAGGAACACAGCTACTAAGCAGGAGGTACCTGTGCTACAAAGCACTACCAAGGACCAGCTGATGAAGCTGCAACACGGATACCAAGAAGGAGGCACCTAGGCCAAAGGCACTGCCGAGAACCAGCTGATCGTGCTGGAACTCGGATGGGTAGCAGAAGCTGCAAGAGCAAATGAAACTAGCGAGGACCAGCTGACGGTGCTGGAACCCGGAGGGGCAGCTGAAGGAACAAGAGCCAATGGCACAACCGTGGACCAGCTGACGGTGCTGGAACATGATTAACAAGCAGGAGGTACCTGTGCTACAAAGCACTACCAAGGACCAGCTGACGATGCTGGAACTCGGATACCGAGAAGGAGGCACCTAGGCCAAATGCACTGCCGAGAACCAGCTGACAGTGCTGGACCCGGATGGGTAGCACAAGGTACCCATAATAAACAAAGTTGCAAGGCCGCGAGCAGGCCGCAGTTACCGAAACCCACAGTCCAACAGGGGGTGCTTGTACTATTGGCACTACGGAACCAGCCTTTATTACCAGAACCCGCAGCCCACATAGGAAGCACCTAAACTGCAGGCACCATAGACTCGGCAAACGCCACCGCAACACAACAAGACTATGTATTGGTGGCAATGTGACGCTGACAATCCCCGGAAACAGCAGGCGTGCTGGAACCAGGATGGGCAGGAGGGAGTAGCCGTGCCAAAGACACTTCTGAGCAGCAACTAGCGATGTTGGAGCCCAGGATCAATCATGGAGCAGGCTGAGGCCTACTTGGAGCGAGTAGAAAATAAGATGTAGTGTGATTTTGGAGGCAGCAGGAGACTTTGTCGTCCACACAGCAGGGGAGCAGCTGGCGTTACTGAACCCCACTAACACTGGAGCATGTGTTTTTTTCTGTGCAGACGGCACTTCTGAGCAACAACTGGCTGTGCTGAAGCCCAGGATTAATCATGAAGCAGGCTGAGGCCTACTTGAAGCAAGTTTTATATCGGTTGTACACTACTACTGATTGTAACCGTGCTCCACTTAGGCCTCTGGCTCTACTGTCTCTAGTATTTTCCCTGGCCTCCAACCCCGCCAGTTGCTGCTCTGAAGTGGCGTCTGCACAATCCACACTTGTTCCTGTGTTACTGGGGCTCAGTCACGTCAGTTGATCCCCTGATGTGTGTCCGGCAATGTCTCCTGCTCTGTCCACATTCCATTTACTAGTAGTGGGAAAGCGGACAGAGCAGGAGACCTTGCCGGACACACATCAGGGGATCAACTGGTGTGACTGAGCCCCAGTAACACAGGAACAAGTGTGGATTGTGCAGATGCCACTTCAGAGCAGCAACTGGTGGGGTTGGAGGCCAGGGGAAATACTAGAGACAGTGAAGCCAGAGGCCTAAGTGGAGCACGGTTAAAAATCAGTAGTAGTGTGACTGTGTAGGCAGCAGGAGACTTTGCCATCCACACAGCAGGGGAGCATCTGGCGTTACTGAACCCCACTGACACAGGAGCTAGTGTTTCTCTCTGTGCAGACGGCACTTCCAAGCAACAAATGGCTGTGTTGAAGCCCAGGATCAATCGTGGAGCAGGCTGAGGCCTACTTGGAGCGAGTAGAAAATAAGATGTAGTGTGATTTTGGAGGCAGCAGGAGACTTTGTCGTCCACACAGCAGGGGAGCAGCTGGCGTAACTGAACCCCACTAACACAGGAGCTAGTGTGTTTTTCTCTGTGAAGACGGCACTTCTGAACACCAACCAGCGTTGTTGGAGCCCAGGATCAAACATGGAGCAGGCAGAGGACTGATGGTTTTTGAATGTGGAGGCAGCATGAGACTTTGTCGTCCACACAGCAGGGGAGCAGCTGGTGTTACTGAACCCCACTGACACAGGAGCTAGTGTTTCTCTCTGTGCGGACGGCACTTCCAAGCAACAACTGGCTGTGCTGAAGCCCAGGAGCAATCATGGAGCAGGCTAAGGCCTACTTGGAGCGAGTAGAAAATAAGATGTAGTGTGATTTTGGAGGCAGCAGGAGACTTTGTCGTCCACACAGCAGGGGAGCAGCTGGCGTTACTGAACCCCACTAACACTGGAGCATGTGTTTTTTTCTGTGCTGACGGCACTTCTGAGCAACAACTGGCTGTGCTGAAGCCCAGGATTAATCATGAAGCAGGCTGA
Source organism: Dendrobates tinctorius (assembly GCF_039654945.1). Taxonomy (NCBI): domain Eukaryota; kingdom Metazoa; phylum Chordata; class Amphibia; order Anura; family Dendrobatidae; genus Dendrobates; species Dendrobates tinctorius. Next base: position 51,916,890 of record NW_027361738.1, on the reverse strand, counting down.
GGCCTACTTGAAGCAAGTTTTATATCGGTTGTACACTACTACTGATTGTAACCGTGCTCCACTTAGGCCTCTGGCTCTACTGTCTCTAGTATTTTCCCTGGCCTCCAACCCCGCCAGTTGCTGCTCTGAAGTGGCGTCTGCACAATCCACACTTGTTCCTGTGTTACTGGGGCTCAGTCACGTCAGTTGATCCCCTGATGTGTGTCCGGCAATGTCTCCTGCTCTGTCCACATTCCCTTTACTAGTAGTGGGAAAGCGGACAGAGCAGGAGACCTTGCCGGACACACATCAGGGGATCAACTGGTGTGACTGAGCCCCAGTAACACAGGAACAAGTGTGGTTTGTGCAGATGCCACTTCAGAGCAGCAACTGGTGGGGTTGGAGGCCAGGGGAAATACTAGAGACAGTGGAGCCAGAGAGCACGGTTAAAAATCAGTAGTAGTGTGACTGTGTAGGCAGCAGGAGACTTTGCCATCCACACAGCAGGGGAGCATCTGGCGTTACTGAACCCCACTGACACAGGAGCTAGTGTTTCTCTCTGTGCAGACGGCACTTCCAAGCAACAAATGGCTGTGTTGAAGCCCAGGATCAATCGTGGAGCAGGCTGAGGCCTACTTGGTGCGAGTAGAAAATAAGATGTAGTGTGATTTTGGAGGCAGCAGGAGACTTTGTCGTCCACACAGCAGGGGAGCAGCTGGCGTAACTGAACCCCACTAACACAGGAGCTAGTGTGTTTTTCTCTGTGAAGACGGCACTTCTGAACACCAACCAGCGTTGTTGGAGCCCAGGATCAAACATGGAGCAGGCAGATTACTGATGGTTTTTGAATGTGGAGGCAGCATGAGACTTGGTCGTCCACACAGCAGGGGAGCAGCTGGCGTTACTGAACCCCACTAACACAGGAGCTAGTGTGTTTTTCTCTATGAAGACGGCACTTCTGAACACCAACTGGCGTTGTTGGAGCCCAGGATCAAGCATGGAGCAGGCAGAGGCCAGATGGTTTTTGAATGTGGAGGCAGCAAGAGACTTTGTCGTCCACACAGCAGGGGAGCAGCTGGCGGTACTGAACCCCACTGACACAGGAGCTAGTGTTTCTCTCTGTGTGGACGGCACTTCCAAGCAACAACTGCCTGTGTTGAAGCCCAGAATCAATCCTGGAGCAGGCTGAGGCCTACTTGGAGTGAGTAGAAAATAAGATGTAGTGTGATTTTGGAGGCAGCAGGAGACTTTGTCGTCCACACAGCAGGGGAGCAGCTGGCGTTACTGAACCCCACTAACACAGGAGCTAGTGTGTTTTACTCTGTGAAGACGGCACTTCTGAACACTAACTGGCGTTGTTGGAGCCCAGGATCATGCATGGAGCAGGCTGAGGCCTGATGTTTTTTGAATGAGGAGGCAGCAGGAGACATTGCCGTCCACACAGCAGGGGAACAGCTGACGTTACTGAACCCCACTAACACAGGAGCTAGTGTGTTTTACTCTGTGAAGATGGCACTTCTGAACACCAACTGGCGTTGTTGGAGCCCAGGATCAAGCATGGAGCAGGCTGAGGCCTGATGGTTTTTGAATGTGGAGGCAGCAGGAGACATTGCCGTCCACACAGCAGGGGAACAGCAGACTTTACTGAACCCCACTAACACAGGAGCTAGTGTTTTTCTCTGTGCAGACAGCACTTCCGAGTGACAACTGGCTGTGTTGAAGCCCAGGATCAATCATGCAGCAGGCGGAGGCCAACTTGCAGCAAGTTTTATATAGGTTGTAGACTACTACTGATTGTAACCGTGCTCCACTATGGTCTCTGGCTCCACTGTCTCTAGGCTCAGATGGTCTCAGGCCCAGTATGGATTTGACCAGCTTGTACAAAGTTGAGAAAGGGTACATTATCACTGGATAGCAGGTATATATAGCAGAGTTTAAATATTTAAAATCTCCATGTTCTCAGTATGGATTAGACAACAATCTAAAAAGAAGAAAAAAGGAAATGTATTTGAAGCGTACACCAGTATACACTTTTGGCGGTATTTTTAAATCTTCATATATATTTCTGTCTTAGTAAGACAGTCCAGACTCTCCGCAATAGGAAATGAGATGCATACAATTACTGACATAAATTCTAGTGATTGCAGAAATCTTGAAATTCCTATTCACGGGATAAACTTCCGTCACAATTCTCAGAGGCGATGCAGACCCTCAATTAATTAGTGTGTGGAGACAGCGAAAACCTTTCTTTGTGAAGAAAGTGTTGCTGTATCGCAGTACCGTTGATCCCATCGCCATTACTCATATCCATATAATTTTGATCACAGGGAGAGATGTATACATGGTGCTCACTGCCTATCATGCTCTGTCATGTAACTTTGGAGTGCAAAAGACAGAAGCCACAGGCTGTAGGCGATTCATTTGGATTGGCATGAGAGGGCACATTTAAAAATGTGCGCTGGAATGTCACACGTCTGTGGGTAGGAAAACTGTGAAAGCTGATGAGAAACCACCACTGCATCTCATTGTGAGTCGACGTCCATAAGAAATGGAAGCCATTGATCATCTGAAGCTAGATCCTGGCCAGTGGGACAGGGCATAGCTACGTCTTAATCATCATCTTCTATCAGTTCACCAAATTTGTAGTGGCAGTCACAGTGAAGGATTTGACAGCCCAGACTACACAGCGGAGGAGCAGGGAGAGGTAAACATTGCAAATGCTGGGGCCCTGCCCAAGCAAGGGGGGCCCACTCGTGGGCGTCGGTACTGGCACTGGGCCCCTCATAGTATGGCGGAGTGTCTGACGGCGGGTGTGCACCCCCACCATCAGAGACACTTGATTGCACTATGAGGGACCCTGTGCCAGTGACCGCGCCCAACAGTCGGCCCACCCACCTGTCCAGGGCAACGGCACTCGCACGGTTGCGTGCACTAGGTGGTGACCCCGGCCATGGGGGGAGGAGGCAGCCCAGTTAGGGAGGTTTACAAAATGGCATATGTTGATGTGGGACATTCACCTGCTGCTAAAGGCGAAATTGGTCAAGTCCCAGGAAGAGGCGGACCAATGAAAGCCATTTTTCTGTCAACCTATGTGTCATCAGGGTAAGGTGTGACAAAATCCTTGGAAACCCATGTATGGTTCATTTTAATGAAGGTTAGATCATCCACATTTTGGGTCGACAGACGGGTCCTTTTTTCTGTCAGGATTAGTGTTGAGCGATACCACCCGATATTGAAAAATATCGCATCGGATTGTATCAGCCGATATCAAAAAAGTATTGTGTATCGCCGATTCCGATCCCGGAAGTCCCATTCAAGTCAATGGAACAGAAATATCGGAATTTAAAAAAACCTTTCTTTCCTTGTAGGTTAATTCTACATGAAGAAAAACAACTAATAATAATGTAGAATGTATTGTGGGAGGTGTAGGAGACATTAAAGCCAAAGAGGTTTAGCCCAATCATATGGAATAGCAGGAATTAAAAAAATTTTTTTAAAGACATTCGGCGTTACAAAGATATTGACTATGTTAACCTCTTTTATAGTTTGTCAGATATGTATGTTTCACTACTTCCATGCTCTTCACCTTCTTTTTTCTTCTCCCACACTTTCTCCTTTGTGATCCTCAGCAGCAGCAGCAGCAGCATCTTTTTCATCAACTTCTTCACCTTATTCATCTTCTTCTTCTTCACCTTCTTCCTATTATTCTTTTTTTGTACATTATTCATATTCTTCTTATTCAACGATTATTCTTCTTCATATTCTACTTCTTCATCTTCTTCCTATTCTTCATCATATTCTTATTTGTGACAGGCATTCCTGTAGTTGTTATCTATAAAAGTTTTAAGATTACACCTTCCGTTCTGCCTGTCACAAAAGATTTACAACAGGATTTGTCCACGTTCAGTTTGGCCTGCAGCAGCAGGCATTTTCCAGGGGCACCACGAGGAGGAACGGACTCACCCGCATACACTGCTTAGTCTTCTGCTTATAATTTAGATAATATTTTTTGCTCTGATTTTTAGTCTTATGCTTAATGTTCTTCTGCTTTTGGTTCTTCTGCTTTTTGTTCTTCTGCTTCTTCGTCTTCTGTCTCTTGTTGTTCTGCATCTTGGTGGTTGTCTTCATGTTCTTTGTCCTCTTGGTCATCTTCTTCAGGGTCATCTTTTTGGTCTTCTTCGGTGTGGTCTTCAGGGTCGTCGTCTTCAGGGTCGTCGTCAGGGAGATCCAGAGTGAGACCAAAAAACCATTTCCACGGGCTTGAACTTGGAAAAGTAGCAGAAGGTACAAAAAGGCTGAGGAACTGCCGAGAACCAGCTGACGGTACTGGAACCCGGATGGGTAGCAGAAGGAACAAGAGCAAATGGAACTATCGAGGACCAGCTGATGGTGCTGGCACCCGGAGAGGCAGCAGAAGGAACAAGAGCCAATGGCACAAACGTGGACCAGCTGACGGTGCTGGAAGACGGTTAATAAGCAGGAGGTACCTGTGCTACAAAGCACTACCAAGGACCAGCAGATGTTGCTGGAACTCGGATACCGAGAAGCAGGCACCTAGGCCAAAGGCACTGCCGAGAACCAGCTGATGGTGCTGGAACCCGGATGGGTAGCAGAAGCTGCAAGAGCAAATGAAACTAGCGAGGACCAGCTGACAGTGCTGGAACCCGGAGGGGCAGCAGAAGGAACAAGAGCCAATGGCACAACCATGGACCAGCTGACGGTGCAGGAACACGGTTACTAAGCTGGAGGAACCTGTGCTACAAAGCACTACCAAGGACCAGCTGACGGTGCTGGAACCCGGATGAGTAGCACAAGGTACCCATAATAAACAAAGTTGCAAGGCCGCGAGCAGGCCGCAGTTACCGAAACCCACAGTCCAACAGGGGGGGCTTGTCCTATTGGCACTACAGAACCAGCCTTTATTACCAGAACCCGCAGCCCACATAGGAAGCACCGAAACTGCAGGCACCATAGACTCGGCTAACCCGACCGCAACACGACAGGACAACGTATTGGTGGCAAAGTGACGTTGACACTACCCGGAAACAGCAGACATGCTGGAACCAGGCTGGGCAGGAGGGAGTGCCCATGCCAAAGACACTTCCGAGAACCAGCTGACAGTGCTGGAACCCGGATGGGTAGCAGAAGCTACAAGAGTCAATTGTTATGATGAGTCACCGAGGGAGGAAAAAACAAAATACAGCTAAGTCCAGAAAAACCAGAGAAGTTGGCAGCTATCGGATTGCAGACCCCTGAACCTATCCACAACAACTAGCAGTAGCCGTGGGGGGTTCATACGGTGCCCTAGACCCCTCGATCACAGCCGGAGAACTATATAGCCTAAAGACAGAAAGGGGAAAAACTAAACTGCCCCAGAGCAGACCCCAAAGCAATAGGCAGCCCCCAACATATAATGACGGTGAAGCAAGATGAAAACACTAACACAGATAGAAAGATAGGTTGAGCAAATGATGGGGCCCAAGCTAACTACATAGGACAGGATAGGAAAGCTGCTGTCTGCCATCCGCAAAAACCCTATCAAAATGAGCCAACCGACTGATAGGAAATACAGGCCCTGAAGTCGCTAGGCTTCAAAAGACTATATCAGCACTCAGGTATATTCTGAAGACAGAGCAAAATAACAACAGATCAGAGACAAAAATGGAGTTCAGCTCACCCCCGGCCGGGGATGGCAGAACTCCCAAAAAACAAGGCAAAACAAAAACAAAACAGATGAGTACAAAGAAGAGCAGAAAACTTAGCTTTGAGATGCAGGAATCAGACTGGTCTCCAAGAATCTAGCAGGAAAATCACCAGCCAGGAAGAAGGGCGTCGGCAGCCTTATATCCAGTCCTCAATTCCAGCCACCCAGTCATCATCTAGCTGCCCATGTGTTTGGTAGTCAGCCTCACTACCTTCCTTCACCAGAGGAGGGAGTTCATCAGACCTCAATGGTGAAGGGAAAAATGAACTCACAACAGTCAATGGAACTAGCGAGAACCAGCTGACGGTGCTGGAACCCAGAGGGGCAGCTGAAGGAACAAGAGTTAATGGCACACCCGTGGACCAGCTGACGGTGCTGGAACACGGTTAATAAGCAGGAGGTACCTGTGCTACAAAGCACAACCAAGGACCAGCTGACGTTGCTGGAACTCGGATACCGAGAAGGAGGCACCTAGGCCAAAGGCACTGCCGAGAACCAGTTGATGGTGCTGGAACCCGGATGGGTAGCAGAAGCTGCAAGAGCAAATGAAACTAGCGAGGACCAGCTGACGGTGCTGGGACCCGGAGGGGCAGCAGAAGGAACAAGAGCCAATGGCACATCCATGGACCAGCTGACGGTGCTGGAACACAGCTACTAAGCAGGAGGTACCTGTGCTACAAAGCACTACCAAGGACCAGCTGACGAAGCTGCAACACGGATACCAAGAAGGAGGCACCTAGGCCAAAGGCACTGCCGAGAACCAGCTGATCGTGCTGGAACTCGGATGGGTAGCAGAAGCTGCAAGAGCAAATGAAACTAGCGAGGACCAGCTGACGGTGCTGGAACCCGGAGGGGCAGCTGAAGGAACAAGAGCCAATGGCACAACCGTGGACCAGCTGACGGTGCTGGAACATGATTAACAAGCAGGAGGTACCTGTGCTACAAAGCACTACCAAGGACCAGCTGACGATGCTGGAACTCGGATACCGAGAAGGAGGCACCTAGGCCAAATGCACTGCCGAGAACCAGCTGACAGTGCTGGACCCGGATGGGTAGCACAAGGTACCCATAATAAACAAAGTTGCAAGGCCGCGAGCAGGCCGCAGTTACCGAAACCCACAGTCCAACAGGGGGTGCTTGTACTATTGGCACTACGGAACCAGCCTTTATTACCAGAACCCGCAGCCCACATAGGAAGCACCTAAACTGCAGGCACCATAGACTCGGCAAACGCCACCGCAACACAACAAGACTATGTATTGGTGGCAATGTGAAGCTGACAATCCCCGGAAACAGCAGGCGTGCTGGAACCAGGATGGGCAGGAGGGAGTAGCCGTGCCAAAGACACTTCTGAGCAGCAACTAGCGATGTTGGAGCCCAGGATCAATCATGGAGCAGGCTGAGGCCTACTTGGAGCGAGTAGGAAATAAGATGTAGTGTGATTTTGGAGGCAGCAGGAGACTTTGTCGTCCACACAGCAGGGGAGCAGCTGGCGTTACTGAACCCAACTAACACTGGAGCATGTGTTTTTTTCTGTGCAGACGGCACTTCTGAGCAACAACTGGCTGTGCTGAAGCCCAGGATTAATCATGAAGCAGGCTGAGGCCTACTTGAAGCAAGTTTTATATCGGTTGTACACTACTACTGATTGTAACCGTGCTCCACTTAGGCCTCTGGCTCTACTGTCTCTAGTATTTTCCCTGGCCTCCAACCCCGCCAGTTGCTGCTCTGAAGTGGCGTCTGCACAATCCACACTTGTTCCTGTGTTACTGGGGCTCAGTCACGTCAGTTGATCCCCTGATGTGTGTCCGGCAATGTCTCCTGCTCTGTCCACATTCCCTTTACTAGTAGTGGGAAAGCGGACAGAGCAGGAGACCTTGCCGGACACACATTAGGGGATCAACTGGTGTGACTGAGCCCCAGTAACACAGGAACAAGTGTGGATTGTGCAGATGCCACTTCATAGCAGCAACTGGTGGGGTTGGAGGCCAGGGGAAATACTAGAGACAGTGGAGCCAGAGGCCTAAGTGGAGCACGGTTAAAAATCAGTAGTAGTGTGACTGTGTAGGCAGCAGGAGACTTTGCCATCCACACAGCAGGGGAGCATCTGGCGTTACTGAACCCCACTGACACAGGAGCTAGTGTTTCTCTCTGTGCAGACGGCACTTCCAAGCAACAAATGGCTGTGTTGAAGCCCAGGATCAATCGTGGAGCAGGCTGAGGCCTACTTGGAGCGAGTAGAAAATAAGATGTAGTGTGATTTTGGAGGCAGCAGGAGACTTTGTCGTCCACACAGCAGGGGAGCAGCTGGCGTAACTGAACCCCACTAACACAGGAGCTAGTGTGTTTTTCTCTGTGAAGACGGCACTTCTGAACACCAACCAGCGTTGTTGGAGCCCAGGATCAAACATGGAGCAGGCAGAGGACTGATGGTTTTTGAATGTGGAGGCAGCATGAGACTTTGTCGTCCACACAGCAGGGGAGCAGCTGGTGTTACTGAACCCCACTGACACAGGAGCTAGTGTTTCTCTCTGTGCGGACGGCACTTCCAAGCAACAACTGGCTGTGCTGAAGCCCAGGAGCAATCATGGAGCAGGCTAAGGCCTACTTGGAGCGAGTAGAAAATAAGATGTAGTGTGATTTTGGAGGCAGCAGGAGACTTTGTCGTCCACACAGCAGGGGAGCAGCTGGCGTTACTGAACCCCACTGACACAGGAGCTAGTGTTTCTCTCTGTGCGGACGGCACTTCCAAGCAACAACTGGCTGTGTTGAAGCCCAGGATCAATCATGGAGCAGGCTGAGGCCTACTTGGAGCGAGTAGAAAATAAGATGTAGTGTGATTTTGGAGGCAGCAGGAGACTTTGTCGTCCACACAGCAAGGGAGCAGCTGGCGTTACTGAACCCCACTAACACAGGAGCTAGTGTGTTTTTCTCTATGAAGACGGCACTTCTGAACACCAACTGGCGTTGTTGGAGCCCAGGATCAAGCATGGAGCAGGCTGATGCCTGATGTTTTCTGCATGTGGAGGCAGCAGGAGACATTGCCATCCACACAGCAGGGGAACAGCTGACGTAACAGAACCCCACTAACACAGGAGCTAATGTATTTTACTCTGTGAAGACGGCACTTCTGAACACCAACTGGCATTGTTGGAGCCCAGGATCAAGCATGGAGCAGGCAGAGGCCAGATGGTTTTTGAATGTGGAGGCAGCAAGAGACTTTGTCGTCCACACAGCAGGGGAGCAGCTGGCGTTACTGAACCCCACTGACACAGGAGCTAGTGTTTCTCTCTGTGTGGACGGCACTTCCAAGCAACAACTGCCTGTGTTGAAGCCCAGAATCAATCCTGGAGCAGGCTGAGGCGTGAGCAGAAAATAAGATGTAGTGTGATTTTGGAGGCAGCAGGAGACTTTGTCGTCCACACAGCAGGGGAGCAGCTGGCGTTACTGAACCCCACTAACACAGGAGCTAGTGTGTTTTACTCTGTGAAGACGGCACTTCTGAACACCAACTGGCATTGTTGGAGCCCAGGATCAAGCATTGAGCAGGCAGAGGCCTGATGGTTTTTGAATGTGGAAGCAGCAGGAGACTTTGTCGTCCATACAGCAGGGGAGCAGCTGGCGTTACTGAACCCCACTAACACAGGAGCTAATGTGTTTTTCTCTGTGAAGACGGCACTTCTGAACACCAACTGGCGTTGTTGGAGCCCAGGATCATGCATGGAGCAGGCTGAGGCCTGATGTTTTTTGAATGAGGAGGCAGGAGGAGACATTGCCGTCCACACAGCAGGGGAACAGCTGACGTTACTGAACCCCACTAACACAGGAGCTAGTGTGTTTTACTCTGTGAAGATGGCACTTCTGAACACCAACTGGCGTTGTTGGAGCCCAGGATCAAGCATGGAGCAGGCTGAGGCCTGATGGTTTTTGAATGTGGAGGCAGCAGGAGACATTGCCGTCCACACAGCAGGGGAACAGCAGACTTTACTGAACCCCACTAACACAGGAGCTAGTGTTTTTCTCTGTGCAGACAGCACTTCCGAGTGACAACTGGCTGTGTTGAAGCCCAGGATCAATCATGCAGCTGGCGGAGGCCAACTTGCAGCAAGTTTTATATAGGTTGTAGACTACTACTGATTGTAACCGTGCTCCACTATGGTCTCTGGCTCCACTGTCTCTAGTATTTGCCCTGGCCTCCAACCCCGCCAGTTACTGCTCTGAAGTGGCGTCTGAACAATCCACACTTGTTCCTGAGTTACTGGGGCTCAGTCACGTCAGTTGATCCCCTGATGTGTGTCCGGCAAGGTCTCCTGCTCTGCCCACATTCCCACTACTAGTAATGGGAATGTGGACAGAGCAGGAGACATTTCTGGACACACATCAGGGGATCAACTGACGTGACTGAGCCCCAGTAACACAGGAACAAGTGTGGATTGTGCAGACGCCACTTCAGAGCAGCAACTGGCGGGGTTGGAGGCCAGGGGAAATACTAGAGACAGTGGAGCCAGAGGCCTAAGTGGAGCCCAGTTAAAAATCAGTAGTAGTTCGATTGTGGAGGGAGCAGGAGACTTTGACGTCCACACAGCAGGGGAGCAGATGGTATTACTGAACCCCACTAACACAGGAGCTAGTGTTTTTCTCTGTGCAGATGGCACTTCTGAGCAAAAACTGGCTGTGTTGAAGCCCAGGGATTATAGTTCGAGTGATAGAAACATGAACACAACAGGAGACCTGGATACTGTTGCCAACCAATTATTTATTCTGGTAGAGGACTGGCAAATTCTGGCGAGATCCAGGCTTTGTTCATTTTCAGAAAAGTAAGCCGGTCAATGTTATCGGAGGATAGTTGCGTGCGACGGTCTGTTAGTACACCACCTGCGGCACTAAAGACGTGCTCCGATAATACACTGGCAGCAGGGCAAGCCAGCACCTCCAATGCATACTGGCTAAGCTCTGGCCATGTATCCAGCTTTGAGACTCAAAACTTGAAGGGGGAAGAGCCATCTGGGAGTACACTGACAGGGCAAGACATGTAGTCTGTCCCTCTTTGCGCCGCGCTTCCTCCACTGCCTCGATGCACAGAGCTGCTTTGTAAAGCACTAGCAGCACTGCTGTCAGGTGGAATGGAGAACATGATGGACTGCACCAGTGTGTCTTGGTACTCCCGCAGTTTACACTCCCGATTCAACTGTGGTATGAGGCTTTGTAAGTTGTCCCGGTAGCGAGGATCTAGGAGGGTGTACACCCAATAATCAGTCGTGTTGAGAATGTGGGCGATGCGGCGGTCATTTCTCAGGCCCTGCAGCATGAAATCAACCATGTGCTGCAGACTCCCAACTGCCAAAGAAACGCTGTCCCCTGCTTGAGTCGTCATCTCTGCCTGCTCTGCATCACCCCACCCTCACTGTACATACTGACTAGAGCATTGTGTACCTCCCTCCTCTGGAGAGATGTCTTCCTCCTCCATTGACTCCTCCTCATCCTCCTCACAAAGTGTCCCCTGCCTAGGCCTTTGTGAGGAACTACGTAGCGCAGACTGTCCAGAAGCAGATGGCATTGTGACTTCTCATCCTCCACCTCTTCCAAAACCTCCTCCCTTAGTGCTTGCAGTGTTTTTTGAAGCAGGCAGATAAGGGGGACAGTCATGCTGACTAGTGCATCATCTGCACTCGCCATCCGCATGGAATCATCGAAGTCACGCAAAACAAGGCAGATGTCCTTCATAGAGGCCCACTCAGTGGTGCTGAAGTGTGAACGGCGCACAGTGCGACTGGTTTGCGCCTGATGCAGCTGGTACTCCATGACTGATGCCTGCTGCTCACACAACCGCTCCAACATATGTAACGTTGAATTCCACCTGGAGGGTAGGTCACATATGATGCGATGTTCCGGAAGGCGTAATCGGCGCTGCAGAGCAGCAAGGCGCGATCTTGCCGTGCTGGAACGCCGCAAGTGAGCGCACTCTATGCGGACCTTGTGCAGCAGTGCATCAAGATCCGGATAGTCCCTCAGAAAGCTCTGCACGACCAAGTTCAGCACATGTGCCAGACATGGGATGTGAGTGAGGTTGCCTAGGCCCAGAGCTGCCACCAGATTTCGGCCATTGTCACACACTACCAAGCCCGGCTGGAGATGCGCTGGCACAAACCACACATCGCTCTCCTGCTTGATGGCATTCCAGAGCTCCTGCGCTGTGTGGCTTCGATTCCCCAAAGAAATTAATTTGAGTACGGCCTGTTGACGTTTGGCCACGGCTGTGCTCATATCGGTCGTAACAGGCTCCTGCAGTGCTGTTTCTGAGGAACTTGAGTAGGAGGAGGAGTCAATGTGTACAGACTGGATTCCTGCAATCAGCGCCACTCTCCAGATCTGTACCCGGCTCCACAACATTGACCCAATGGGCAGTAAGGGAAAGGTATCGTCCCTGTCCATGGTTACTGGTCCACGCATCGGTGGTCAGATGGACCTAGCTACTGACGGCGTTTAGTAGCGCATGTTTTATTTTTCCCTCCACATGTTTTTGCAGGGCAGGGGCGGCTTGCCTGCTGAAACAAAAGCGTCTGGGCATGGTGTATTGTGGGACTGCCAATGCCATGAAGTTCCGGAAGGTGTCAGTCTCCACCAGCCTGAATGAGAGCATTTCAAGGGCCAGTAGTTTGGCAATGCCAGCATTCAGAGCCTGTGCTCGGGGATGGTTTGCCGAGTATGGCCACCTTTTATCCCATGCCTGTGCTACCGATGGCTGTAGAGTGGCCTGGGAGTGTGAGGATGACTGGGAACGTGGTGCTGTGGGTGGAATGTCACTGGATCTCCGGACAGCAGTGCCAGAGGTTCTTCCTTGGCGATCCCGTGAGGAAGCCGAACCAGCTGTGTGTGAGCTGGAGGAAGAGGCCCCAGACAAGATGAAGAGGTGGTAGGTGGTGCTGTACGTTGGCCTACGTCTTCAGTGTGTCTGTGTAACTCCTCCTCCTGCTTGGTCCACACATGTTTCCACATATTTGTGGTATTGAGGTTGCTGACATTTTTCCCTCTTTTGACTTTCTGATGACACAGCTTGCATTTGACAAAGCAAATGTCATCTGCAACTGTGTCAAAAAGGACCACGCACTGCAAGTCTTGGGAGCGCCCGTTTTGGCTTTTGAAAGAGGAATGCTCCTAATGGGTGCCGAAGTGGAGGCTACAGGCAACCAAGTCTGCTCCCTCCCTCTTCCTCCTGTTTTGGCCGTTCGGGGAATCTCTTCCTCAGAGCTGCTCCCACCACCTTCCTGTTCCTCACGCCATGATGGGTCAAGGACCTCAACATCTACACTCCCCTCTTCAAACACCTGCTTCTCCTGGGTTGTCTCGTCAGCACCATACGCACCAGAAAGTGGCAACTGAGTCTCGTCATCATCTGATGCGTACTGAGGTGTGCTGAGTCTGCTGACCATAGGCACTGGCCACCCGCCTCTTCAGATTCAGAAGGACAAAGAAGTTGCGCATCACTGCATACTCCCTCTTCTTCACATTCTTGAATGCTGCTTGGCTAGCCCCCTCTTTCCAAGCCAACAGATTCAGAGAACAGAACTAGAGACTGTGATGGCTCCTGTCCAGGGCTCTCTGACTGCCTGGGCACTTTGGGAGGTGGTGAAGAGACAGATGGCTGCTCTTCAGTGCTCTGGCCCTGAGAGGACGTGGAAGTCATTGAAGTCGATGCATTAGCTGTCATCCATCCGACAATGGCTTCAATTTGTTCCTCCCGCAGCAGTGGGGTACGGCGATGTCCTACAAAGCTTCGCATAAAGGACTGTTGCCTGCTAAAACTGGGGGATGCTGACTCACTGGTGCCCGCAGCAGGCACAGAATCCCCACATCCTCTCCCTGCAGAATCCCCACGTCCTCTCCCTGCTGAAACTCCATGCCCACGCCCACGTGCCTTACTCCCTGCCTTCTTCACCTTGGTAGACTGATAAAGATAGGTAGAAAAGTACAAAGGGGGGGCTTAGTGTGTTTATTCCTGAACAGCTGGTAACAGGTATAAGAAACACTAATTTTATGAAGTGTGTGTGTGGACTACACTTTAATAGGAGATAATGTGGCCTACACAACTGTCAAATGGAGTGTTTGGTGAACTTTATTTTGTTGTTTTTTTTGAAAAAAAAAACTAAAAGGATGTGACCAAAGATTTGAAAGCGATAGTATCACAAACTTTTTGGAGCTATTACAATGCAGGAAGGTAACCTACAATGCAAAAGATGAGGCTCCAAAAAGTAGGGTAATACTAATCTGGCTGCAGCTGAAGGGCACAAGCCAGAAAAAAGGCTCCTCTATCTACTCCTATATAGTGTTTGCAACCAACCAATGTAGATGGATATGGATGGATGCACACTAATAGGAGAATAAAAAATGAGCTGCAATAAAAGAAAAATATGTGTGAGGCAGTGACGCACGCTGAGCGGCCTACAACCAGACGTAGCTGAAGGACACACTACTCAGCGTGAGCTGCACTCACACACAGAGACCTCTCAGACAGCCGTGAGCAGTGCAGCAAACTGGGCACTAGTACTGAAAGGCTGCAGAGAGGCTCCGCTGTCTACTCCTATAGTGTTTGCAACCAACGTATATGATTACGGATGGATGCACAGTACACACTAATAGGAGAATGAAAAATGAGCAGCAAAAAAAGAAAAATATGTATGAGGCAGTGACACACGCTGAGCGGCCTACAACTAGACGTGGCTGCAGGACACACTACTCAGCGTGAGCTGCACTCACACAGACCTTGCAGACAGCTGTGAACACTGCTGCAAGGCAAAAGAAAGCTACAGTGGTGGATTATGTAGCCTGGGTAAAGCACACTATGATTGTGAAAATCACTATCTCTAACTGTCCCTCACAGTCTTGAATAGCAGCCTGTCCCTAACTGAATTCATCACAGAGTGAACCAGAAATGGCGGCGGTGGCTTTTAGAGTGCATCATGACATCATTTCAGTAGCCAATCACAGCCATGCCATTAGTTAACATGCCTACATGCCTAACAGGATGTTCCCACACTTCTGAGGATTGTCATTGGCTGAATCAAATCAAACTGGCTCATAGCATTATGGGAACTTCCGATTCCAGTATTCAATATGCTAAAAGTATCGGAACTCAGTATGGGAATTCCGATACAGTGAATATCGGCCGATACCTGATACTTGCGGTATCGGAATGCTCAACACTAGTCAGGATTGATCCAATATTTCTGATAGCACACTTGCAGCTGGGCAAGCGAGCTCCTGTAAGGCACATTGTGGCAATTCAGGCCAGGTGTCCAGTTTAGCTGCCCAATAGTCAAATGGAAATGACCTGTGAGGGAGAACATCGATATGGGAGGAAAAGTAGTTTGTAACCATAGTTGACAAGTGCTGTCTCCTGTCACTTTCAATTGATGCAGTATTACCAGTCATGTGAGCAGGACTTGAAAAATCAGTCCACAACATGGTCATGAAACCCCTGTCTCCAACGCCACTTCTGATGTGTGCACCACGAACATCTCTTCCAAGTTGCTCGCGGCCCCTACGGCTCGTGTGACAGCCATCACCGCTGCTGTGTGCTGGGAATGCCTCAACCAACCGGTTTACCAGAGTTGCTTGTTTGTTAGCCAATATAAGGTCAAGGTTCTCCTGTGGCATGATGTTTTGGAATTTGCCTTTATAGCGTGGATCCAGGATGCTGGCCAACCAGTAGTCGTCATCGTTCATCATTTTGGCAATGCTGGGGTCCCTTTTTAGGATCCGCAAGGCATAATCTGACATGTGGGCCAATGTTCCCGGTGTCAATGATGCACTGCGAGAGCTGGGTGGAGGAGCACTTTCAGGCAAATCCACATCCCTCCAGTCACGCACAAACCCAGTACCAGACCTTGCCACGCCAACATTTTCTCTTGCCCCACGAGAAGCATCCTCCTCCCCTAAATAATCATCCCCATCATCATCCTCCTCCTCCTCTTCTTCCTCCATCTCGTCCACAACAGTTCCCTGAACAGACAATGGCTGACTGTCATCAAGGCTTTCCTCCTCCTCTTCCTCATCATCCTCGGCTGCAGACGCCTGCTCCTTGATGTGCGTCAAAGTTTGCATGAGCAGACGCATACGTGGGAGGCTCATGCTTATGATGGCGTCGTCTGTGCTTACCAGCCGTGTGCATTCCTCAAAACATTGAAGGACTTTACAGAGGTCTTACAGCTTCGACCACTGCACACTTGTCAACTCCATGTCTGCCCTCAAAGTGCCTGCCCGTGTATCCTCCAACAAATGCATTATGGCCTGCCTCTGTTCGCACAGACGCTCAACCAAGTGCAGGGTGGAGTTCCACCTTGTTGCAATGTCGATAATGAGGCGGTGGTTGGGACGGTGGAGCAATCGCTGCAGCTTCTGCATACGAATGGAGTGTACAGGCGACCGGCGGATGTGCGAGCACAGTCTTTGAACCTTATGGAGCATGCCTGTTAACTCCGGATAATTAGTGAGGAAGCACCGCACCTCCAGGTTCAAGGTGTGAGCCAAGCAAGGTATGTGTCTGAGTTTTGAAAGGGCTATGGCTGCCACAAAATTCCGGCCGTTATCACTAACTACCTTGCCTGCCTCAAGATGTAGACTGCCCAGCCATGACTCAGTTTGTCGCTGAAAGTAGTTGGCCAGTACCTCCGCCGTGTGTCTGTCGCCCAAACACATCATCTGCAACACAGCCTGCTGATACTTTCCACTAGCTGATCGATAGTGGGACACATCGTGTGCACCACTGTCAGCTGCGGATGCAGTGCTCGTGCGACTGCGCTCTGTGGATGAGCTTTCGCTTCTGGAGGAGGAGGAGGGTCGAACGCCTACAGCCAACTGTTTCCTATACCGTGGGCTAGGCAGCACTATGCCATCACAGCTGTCCCCTGTGGACTCTGAATCCACCACATTAACCCAGTGCACAGTGATGGACACGTAACAGCCCTGGCCATGCCTACTGGACCATGCATCAGTTGTGAGGTGCACCTTTCCACTCACTGATTGCTTGAGTGCATGGACAATGCGGTCTTTCACATGAAGGTGGAGGGCTGGGATGGCTTTGCGAGAAAAGAAGTGGCGACTGGGTAGGTCATAGCGTGGTACTTGCGTAGGCCATAAGTTCGCGGAAAGCTGCGCTTTCAACCAACCGATAGGGCATCATTTCTAACGAGATTAGTTTGGCAATGTGGGCGCTCAAACCCAGTGTACACGGATGAGAGGATGAGTACTTTCTTGTCCTACTCATAGTCTCTGGTAGGGTGAGCTGGCCTTGAGAGCTGCATATGGTGGAACTAGCGGTGGACATGGCAGACTGAGAGAGGGTTGATGATGGTGATGGAGTTGGTGTTCTTTCTGATGGCCTAGATTCAGACTTTCGTTGCAATAACAGTGTGATTCCTTGACTGATTTGCCCTTGCGACGACAACTCAACATTTGCTGCTGGTGGTGTGCTAACCGGTGGACTTACAGTGGGGGAAACAATATAGAGTTGCTGACTACCTTCATTCGGAGCAGGTGCACATGTGGTACGTGAGGTTTGGTAGTCCATCCACGCTTGCAAGTGCATGGTGGTTAAATGTCTTAGCATGCAACTGGCATTCAAATTTCTCAGATTTTTCCATCGGCTAAAGGTCTTTGCGCACTTCTTACAGATAACCTTTGCCTGATCATTAGGATTTTGTTCAAAAAAGTGCCACACTGCACTCTTCCTACTGTGGAAGACATTTTGAGGCCTTGCACGCTGTGCTATTTTGACCGTCTGGCCAAGCTGTCCTTCAACTCTTTTGGTTTTTGTAGCCCGTTTTTGGACTGCTCCGGGCCTGCCAGATAACAGCTGTTGCGATGTCGATGCCCGCAGCGGATGCTCCTCCTCTTCTGAGCTATTGGCAGCGGCACCCTCTACCCCCAATGGATGCCAATCTGGGTCAACAACTGGGTCATCCATCACCTCCTCTTCAATGTCATGTGCACCTTTCTCTGTGTCACCGTGTATGGTGGTATAGTATGCGGGAAGGGGCACCTGAGTTTCATCAGGGTCAGATTCTGGCTCAGTACACTGCGAGGACAATGTAGTGCTCTGAGTGAATGTACCAGCAGAATCATCTATCAGTGGCTGTGCATCAGTACACTCCATGTCAGATTCATCTTTGCCTGGGTAATTCAAGATTTGACTTGATAACCCAGGCAAGGTATGTGAAAACAGCTCCATGGAGTAATCTGCAGTGTGGCCTGCCGCAGCCTTCAATTTTGGTTGGGGTGAAGGACACAAGGAAAGTTGTGTTTCATGAACATGAGCCTCCAATGATGACTCAGTGCTTTTATTTTTTAAAACTTCAGAAGAGGAGGTGATAGAGCTGGAGGCTGAGTCAGCAATGTAAGCCAAAACTTGTTCTAGAAGCTCCGGCTTTAAAAGCAGTTTACCTACTCCTAGAAAAGGGAGCCTTCGAGGCCTTGTGGAGCCAGATGATGACGCAGGCTCAACACCTCCTGCATTAGGTGCTATTTTGCTTTTGCCACTACCAGCAGATCCACCACCAACACCATCATTACCAGCTGCCAACCCCCGCCCACTTCCACAGACTCTTCCACCACACTTCCTCATTTTTGGGGAAAATGTACCCAAAAAAACACCAACTATATGGTACTGTAAAACAAGGTACAATGTGTATATATTAGTGGGGAGAATTGTAATCTCTGTAGACTTCAGGACACAGTTGGATTCTGTCAGGCCCTGTTTATTTTACACCGCAATGTGACAGGCAGATTCTGGATGTTGTAAGAAAGGTGGATAGAGGACTGTGGAGAATTGGAATCTCTCTACACTTCAGGACACAGTTGGATTCTGTCAGGCCCTGTGTCTATAACACCGCAATGTGACCGGCAGAAATTTCCTAGTGTATGACAAACTACAAGGTGTATATAGTATTAGGCAGAATTGGAATCTACCTAGATTGTAGGTCTGTAAGAATGGACAAATCCTCGGCTTTTCCTTACAGAGTCACACACTTAGATAGCTTCAATTTGGCCGTGATAACAGCCGTTACACGGTAGTGAGAGAGGAATGTGCACGTACACCGCTGTACAGTGTATGTAAAATTGTCAAGCTCCATGTTTTTGTACAGTCATGGCCAAAAGTTTTGAGAATGACACAAATATTATATTTTCACATGATCTGCTGCCCTCTGGTTTTTATGTGTGTTTGTCAGATGTTTTTATCACATACGGAAATATAATTGCAATCATATTATGAGTAACAAAAGGTTATATTGACAGTTAGAATGAGTTAATGCAGCAAGTCAATATTTTGCAGTGTTGACCCTTCTTCTTCAGGACTTCTGTAATTCTCCCTGGCATGCTCTCAATCAACTTCTGGATCAAATCCTGACTGATCGCAGTCCATTCTTGCAAAATCAATGCTTTTATTTTGTCTGAATTTGAAGGTTTTTGTTTGTCCACCCGTCTCTTGATGATTGACCACAAGTTCTCAATGGGATTAAGATCTGGGGAGTTTCCAGGCCATGGTCCCAAAATCTCTATGTTTTGTTCCCTGAGCCATTTAGTTATCACCTTTGCTCCATCATGTTGAAAAAGGCATTGTTGATCGCCAAACTGCTCTTGGACGGTTGGAAGAAGTTGCTCTTGGAGGACATTCTGGTACCATTCTTTATTCATGGCTGTGTTTTTAGGCAAGACTGAGAGAGAGCCCATTCCCTTGGCTGAGAAGCAACCCCACACATGAATGGTTTCAGGATGCTTGACAGTTGGCATGAGACAAGACTGGTGGTAGCGCTCACCTCGTCTTCTCCGAATAAGCCATTTTCCAGATGTTCCAAACAATCGAAAAGGGGATTCATCAGAGAAAATGACTTTACCCCAGTCCTCAGCAGTCCACTCCCTGTACCTCTTGCAGAATATCAGTCTGTCCATGATGTTTTTTTCTGGAGAGAAGTGGATCTTTGCTGCCCTCCTTGAGACCAGGCCTTGCTCCAAGAGTCTCCGCCTCACAGTGCGTGCAGATGCACTCACACCTGCCTGCTGCCATTCCTGAGCAAGCTCTGCACTGCTGGTAGCCCGATCCCACAGCTGAAACACTTTTAAGAGACGGTCCTGGCGCTTGCTCGTCTTTCTTGGAAACAAGGGAACCGCTCTCCTTGAAGTTCTTGTTGATGCGATAGATTGTTGACTGAGGTGCAATCTTTCTAGCTGCGATACTCTTCCCTGTTAGGCCATTTTTGTGCAGTGCAATGATGACTGCACGTGTTTCTTTAGAGATAACCATGGTTAACAGAAGAGAAACAATGATGCCATGCACCAGCCTCCTTTTACAGTGTCCAGTGGTGTCATTCTTACTTAATCATGACAGATTGATCTCCAGCCCTGTCCTCATCAACACCCACACCTGTGTTAATGGAGCAATCACTGAAACGATGTTAGCTGGTCCTTTTAAGGCAGGGCTGCAATGATGTTGAAATGTGCTTTGGGGGATAAAGTTCATTTTCTAGGCAAATATTGACTTTGCAAGTAATTGCTGTTAAGCTGATCACTCTTTATAACATACTGGAGTATATGCAAATTGCCATTAGAAAAAATGAAGCAGTAGACTTTGTAAAAATTAATATTTGTGTCATTCTCAAAACTTTTGGCCATGACTGTATACAGACTGACACCCTGTCTCTCTCTAGTTTTTAATGTAATCAAGCAGCAAATATACTAAACTGTTTGAAAAACGGACAAAACTATAATTTGTAGGTCTGTAAGAACGGACAAACTTTTCCTTACAGAGTCACACACGTAGATAGCTTCAATTTGGCCGTGATAACAGCCGTTACACGGTACTGAGAGAGGAGCGTACACCACTGTGCGGTGTGTGAAAAAATGAACGCTCACTACCTCACCAGGACAAAACAATACAATTTGGATTGCTTTTAAAAAAGCAGTTTGAACACCAGTGTGCACACAGCAATGCAGCTAGCCTTAAAAGGCAGGCTAATCACCACCAGCGCTGCTGCACAAAAGCAAAAATCTTCACCTTTCACTGCACAGTAACTACAGTGAAAAGCGCTAGCAGCAGAAGCAGTTTTTTTCTTTTTGCCTTCCTAACGCTATCCCTACAGAATCAGCAGCAACAGCAGCTCTCCCTATTCTGAGATCAGCATAAGCAACATGGCGGTCGGTGTCCCCGCCCTTTTATACCCCCTGTGACGCCACACAAAGCAAGCCAATCACTTGCATGCCCTTCTCCAAGATGGTGGTGACCGCTGCCTATGTCATCACATTGCCCACAGTGTCCGTTCTTCCTGATTGGCTGAAAAAGGGCGCTAAAGCATCTTTTGAAATGCTACTTTGGCGCTAAAGTTGCCAACCTCGTGGCCGACCTCACACTAAGGTCGGGTTTCGTTTCATGAAACCCGACTTTGGCGAAAGTCGGCGACTTTTGAATTTTTTCGACCCGTTTCGCTCAACTCTAGTCTTCTCCCCTCATGTGCTCTCTCCTTTGTGCTGTCTCCCCTTGTGTGCTCTTCCCCTGTGCTGTCTTCTCCCCTCTGTGCTCTCTCCACCTTGATGTCTTCTTCCATCTATGCTCTCATCCCTGCAGGGCTGACACTCGAAATTTCAGGGTCCCCTACTGACAACATATTCGGGTCCCCTGGAGATGCCGCCCATCCTCCACTCCAGCTCTGCCTCCATTCCAGCTTAATATATATATATATATATTACACATACACACACACAATATAGATTGTTGCTGGCTGTATACACAATAGATGTCTGCTGCAGGCTGTATACACAATAGATGGCTGCTGCAGGCTGTATACCAAATAGACATGCTCACGCATACACTGCACCAAATCTGCTGCTGTGTGAAGACATCAGTGACACAGAGCTGTCTCATTCACACAGCAGAGGCTTTGTCACAGAACAGATTACATCAGTGACTGCCATCCCCTGTGCAGATTAGAAGCTGCAGACCCCCATCACTGGCCATCGCACAGTCTGTTCTCACTGCTGCCAGCAGCCGAGCCCCATCACTGCCAGCCCAAGCCCCATCACTGCCAGCAGCCTGGGACACTGAGGGAAGGAATCACTGATGATGAGTGACTTATGTATTGTAATCATGGAGTGGCCCAGAATACAGGACGATTTTCCCTCCTCACTAGAGTTTCACGTTCCATAGATCACTGTTCAGTGTTTTTCTGGGGGAGGAGCAGCCGGGTCATTCTGCTCTCTGCACTGAGGCTGCTAGAGGGGGAAGATTTGTTACTGTGTGAGGAGCGCTTGTTCATGTTGGCGTGAAGGGCCTGTTGCTATGGAGGTTGGGGTTGTTGCTATAGAGGGTAGGTTTTTAGTAGAGTAGAAGGAAACAACCAGTTCTCATTTCAATGCCAGAACACACCCCCCTTGGACGTTCTGCTCAGAAGCAAGAGAGTGATATCTAGAAAACCCTGCAAACTGGTGACAGAAGGTAAATTACTTATTGTCACCATTTTGCAACCCAGATATGTACTGAGATTATGTGGAAAAACCCGGAAAACCCCTTTAAGTGAGTATTTTGACCATATCCTCATTTTTAGGCAACTTTTTGAACTCCAAGCTGTTTAAACTTTAATGCTTATTGGATAAAGCAGATCAGGTGATCCTTATTTGTGTAATGAGGGAGGGTGGGGTTTTAGGAAACAACAGCCTTTATCAAGGTGTGCAGAATTATTAGGCAGCTTGTTTTGTATCTGAATACATCATATGCCACTCAGTTACAAGCTGTCACCAACTGATGCTAATAAAATGCATCTCTTTCTGTGTGATTGTTTAAGTTAAAGATGAGGGCCCACTTATTAGCAAGAATACATAGTCCCTGCAAACTGTGAACTGTGCGATATGCACAATGTTAATACGCTCTCTATTGCCAGCTCAGATGAGCATTAACAATACAACAACAGAGCGCTTTTAATAATATTCAGAGTGCAGAGACGTGTGATGTCACTTGGTATTCTGACAATGCACAGTGACAGTGCACTCTGTTGCCTGCTCATTAATGCTGATCTGACTAGTCAATAGAAAGTGCATGCACAGTGTACATGTGCAGTGACTAGCCCAGCCCCTGAAATGAGTGTCACTGATGACGCTTTGTTTCAAGGAGGAGGCAGGGATGCAGAAGTGACCTCAGTATCTACCTCCTTATGACACTTTGTTTGAGTATCCAAGCATTCACCAGAATTCACAATTGAAGTGTCATCAAAAAGCAAGTAAAAAAAACAGTTATTATAGTTAGGGAAGGATAGGGACATTTTAATTCAAGTATATTATAAAATAGCTGAAAAACACCATTATGGGTCGAAACGTTGCATTTGGCAGAATAAAGATATCATAAGATACTTTATCTTCACCCGGATGGAATGCTGTTTGTTTTTTCTTATGATGGTTTGCTCTCCAATTGGGTCATTGGAGTTTTGAACCTGCATTCTGATGGTTGAATGCTGCTGGCTGTACCCTTTCTATTTTGGAGTGATTATCTAGCAGTCACAATTATTAATGCAGACTATAGGAACTTAAAGAAAGGTGCAACGTGCAATGTACATATCCAATGGAACATTAGAAAAATGCAACAGCAATCGTCCATGTGCACGGCTTTGAGGAAATAGAAGTTTTGGTGCCTCATTGCTTTCCCATTGTATATTCATATGTTTGTTCCTATTAATTATTTTTAGTAATGCTCATGATAGATACAGTATTGCTTCTGCTTGTGGAGCTGGTAGGAAATACTCCCTTTGGAAAAAAAAGGGGCAAAAAAGTTTCCTCCAGAAGAAAACTACCTCTCCAGTGCCATTTATAAGGGACTATCCAATAAGGGTACACTTCTACTTGCCATAAACGACGCTAACTGACTAAATGTTTATCAAATGGAGGTCATTTAGTACTCTGTTTAGACAGGCTATTCGCACAAAGCGATCAGTAATGGATCATTCTAGCTGCGTAAACTGTTGTAAATTGTAGATTGTTCTCAGCAGCTCATGTCTTATTTACACAGAAGAATATACTGCTGAGAAGAATGATTTCTAAGCAAGTTTAATAATCATTTTATCCGATGAACGAACGTTTTGCTCCTTTATCATGTGATTGGCAGCCTGTTTACACTGGTCGGCTTTTCCAAAACTAGAATTCCTAGGAACGCTCGTTAACTATAATCAGCCAGTGTAAATGCACCTGGAGTCTTAAACTAGGATGAAAATATCCATCTAAGGATAAAATTGTTTTGGAGTATTTTTAACTAATTAGTACAGAGTTTGTGAGATGCTGATTGTGTTGTCTATGGAAAAGTACTGGTTCTCCATGCTTAATAATCACCAGTTATTACTTAATTCAACTGGAAGTATATTTTTTTACAAATTACATGTAGTAATAGATTGACCTACTTCATACACCCAATCTTAATGGGTTGCGCAGAAAGGAACTTCTAGGAAACTTTACAATTACTATAAAGGACAGAAAAATAGTTGCACAGAATTTGTATCAATTGACAGTTTGTACTGGATCCCATGTTGCGCCCAATGTCTATTTGGCATTTGCACAACTTGTGTAGTTCTATCTTGTTTCCAATGAGCCTGTAAAACCACAAGTTCAATCATATGTAATGTATGCCTCGCCTATACAAGAGTCCACCTTCGCTTGGGGAAAGAAGCTCATGATCGTGTAGATACTTGTCATTAAGACATATAAATGCTCTCAGAAGATGGTGTACCATTTTTACAGGTTACTCCCGTGCATTAATAAAAGACAAATAAATGTAAAATATAAATCTGAAACAGGAGCAAAAAAAAAAAAAAAACTAAAAGCAAACATATTTACTAGACTAAATAAATTGGGAATTACCTTAAAAAAAAACCTAAGCAAGCGTTAGTAATGAAAAAAGAAAAAAATATAATTTAAGGAAAAAAGGACAGAAAAAAAACAATAAATGCACGCTTCGAAATGAAATCGGAAAAGTCACTGTACACCAATAATCTTTAATTATTCCAACGCAGCATAATTCATAAATGAAAGGCTATAAGTCTGTGTAGGATTTATTATGTGTTTGAAATAATGAAATGTCTTTCAACATCCCTAAGTAATTATAGCGCGGTATACAGAATAAATATCCACTCATTGTCTTTCATGCCCTTGTATGGATTTCATTTAATTTTCTGCACTGCTAAACATTCATTATGTTGTAGCTCGCAATCTGCACATTTCCAGCAGATCATTTTCTTAAAATTTGTTACTTTGCCCTGAGAAGATTGTAAAGAAAAGCTTCTCTTTAGAAGTAGTTTAGACTCTGATGTTCCATTAAAGGGATCCTGCTGAGTTCTGATTGGGACAGAAGTGCATAATAGGGCAATACTGCAAGAGAAATTAGAACCTTAAAGGGAACCTGTCACTATCTATATTCATGCAAAACATACTACAGGAGGCAAGAATCAGAACTGGTTTGAGTGATTACAGCAAAGTATGTCTTTCTCTGGCATGCTGCAGTGTTTCATAAAAAAATGAGAGACATGTCAATCACCTGGCATGGGAAGTATAATTGTTATGAATGGGTCACCGAGGAGGATAGCACAGAAAACCAGAGAGGTTGGCAATTAAGCGGATTGCAGACCCCTGATCCTGTCCACACAACTAGCAGTAGCCGTGGAGCGTTCCTACGATGATCCTAGATGCCTCGGCACAGCCAGAGAGATAACTAAGCCTAAAGCAAGAAAGGGGAAATCTAAACTGCTCCGGAGCAAAGGAATAGATAGCCCCCAAACATATATTGTCGGTGAGACAAGATGAAAACACAACCGCAGGCAGAAAAATAGACTGAGAAAACGATGGGGCCCACACTGACTAGACAGGACAGGAAAGGAAAGACACTGTCTGCAATCACGCAAAAAACCCTGCAAAAAGTCCAACACGTCTGACGCACAAAAACACTGAAGTCGCATGACTTCGCCCCCACTATATCAGCACTCTGGTATATTCTGAAAGCAAAGAAAAAAGAGACCAATATAACATGGGAAAAAACAAACTGGCACATGCAGTAACATATGGGCAGTGATTCAGCACAGCCCCAGTTAGAGCTGGCTGACCTGCACAAAGCAGAGATAGACAAAACCAGATCAAATGCAAACAGAATAGCAAATGAACCACTTAGCTGAAGCATGCAGGGAAAGAGCAGGAGACATCAGACCTCAGGAGGCACAGGAAGAAAATCACAAGCAGGGATAGAGGGATTCGGCTGTCATCAATCCCAATCAGAAACCTCAGATCTCCAATCGTCTTCCTCATTATCAGGTGGCATTCCTCTGTCAATCAGATCAGCTCCACTACCTCCAGTAACCACCAGAGGGAGCCCAGAAAGATAACTCTCAATCTGACCAGCTCCACTATCTTCAGTAATCACCAGAGGGAAGCCAGAGAGAGAATTCACAACATATAATACTACTTGTGGATGAGTCAAGCTAGTCATGTCTTAATGTGAAATGAAAAAAGAAGAAATATGTAGCACTCACCAATAAAGCTGAAAAACTGTGCATCTTTATTTAATCGCGAAACGCCCGTTGTCCGGCTCCTCCCTCCCCTAGCATTCTTCTAATGTCCTGCATGTCCACATGTCTGGTGATGGAATTCATGTGAAATAAAGACGCACAGTTTTTCAGCTTTATTGGTGAGTAGAGTTGAGCGACTTTTGGTTTTTTAGGGTCGAATTTCGTTTCGTGAAACCCGACTTTTCCAAAAGTAGGGTCGAGCAAGATCGTCCGATTATAGGGAAAAGTCGGGGTCGTCCCGAAACACGAAACCCAATGTAAGTCAATGGGGAATAAAAGTCGGCAGTGAGAGGAGGACAGGAAACACACCTACAGTGCCCATTTGAATGCCAAAAGCATCAATTCTTCTTACTTAAGCTTGTCAACCTTAATTAACTTCATAATACAAGTTGCGCACTGAAAAATGGAGGTTATTTGGCTAAAGTTGTGGGGGGGGGAGGGCTGGCTCCAGGTTTTCATGTGCCCTGGGCGAAAGAGCGCCCCTTTAACACATACCACAACTCATCATGCTCCGATACGGCAGAGAAATAGCGGTATAGTACAATGAAAAATACTTCACTTTTTACATCTCATGACGAGGCCCATCTATTTCTCCATACAGAATCATTGGTCCCATATAATGTTTGAAACAGTATATGATGAGCTCCACATAATGCTACAGTATATGTTGGTCCCCATGGATGAAGCTCCACTGTGTTATGGGCCCAAATAATGCTCCAAACATAATGGGCCCCATTTCTAATGCTCTAGTGTATAATGGGCCCTGTAAATGCTGCTCCAGTGTCTGATGTCCACCTTTGGAATGTTCCAGTGTATGGTGGGCCCCATCTATCATTCTCCAGAGTATAGTGCTCCCCAAAAATTGCTGTCCCAACATTGAAAACAATCAAGATGGAACTGTATATGGGAAGGGTAACCTGAGTTTCATCAGGGTCAGATTCAGGCCGTGTAGCGTGAGAGGGGAATGTAGTGGTCTGGATCAATGTACCAGCAGATTCATCGAGCAGTGGCTGGGCATGAGTGCACTTGTGTCGCCCCCAGGAGTACGGTTGCCACAGTGGCATTACCTTCCTCCTAGGGAGTGTGATGTCATGTTTGGGAGCAACGAAGGATCTCTCTAGCAGGTTAACTGATTGGGCGGCGTTATTCCCACGAGTCATGACCCTCCAAACAGCGTTCATGAAGGCAAAGTGTTTGTTTTACGTGGGCAGTATGGTTGCAAAGCTGAACCTTAAAGGAATGTCCAGTTGGCACCACCAGGAGTGGAGCCTACGGTTTAATTCGACTCCACCTGGGAAACCTCAACCATGCAAGCTACAGAAAAGATGCACAGATTGCAAGCTTAATTCCGTTAACGAACGAGACTCCGTCATGCCCCGCGGTCCGAGTTCGGCTTACTAGAGGGACACGTGAGGCTCTGGCACATGAGATTGGCCAATAACTGGTGTGTCATGCCCTTACATGTCAGTGGCTGCATGTGCGCTACACTGAAAAGGCCAGCGTTTGTCGCTTACAGGTGAAGATAACCCGCTGAACAACGTTAGTGATGGGGATCTGTGATTACAATTATTACCCACGAACGCTGATTTCCCAGTAAGTGCAGGTCAACCGCAGTTCCGGTATTAGGCCTAACCGTCATTCCTGAAAAAATGAAAAACTTACGTGTGCAAACCACAGGTGCTGTAGCTTGCTTAACAGCTCGCCAGCCATTCTCAGGCCCAGTATGGATTACACGTGATTGCACAAAGGTGAGAAAGGGTAGCGTATCCCCGGATAACATGTATGGATAACGTACACATTCAAAATATATGTCTATACATCAGGAGGCAGGCTCAGACGGTGTTAGGCCCAGTATGGCTTGCAGGTGATTGCACAAAGGTGAGAAAGGGTACCGTATCCCTGGATAACATGTATGGATAGCGTACACATTCAAAATATATGTCTATACATCAGGAGGCAGGCTCAGACGGTGTTAGGCCCAGTATGGCTTGCAGGTGATTGCGCAAAGGTGAGAAAGGGTACCGTATCCCCGGATAACATGTATGGATAGCGTACACATTCAAAATATATGTCTATACATCAGGAGGCAGGCTCAGACGGTGTTAGGCCCAGTATGGCTTGCAGGTGATTGCATAAAGGTGAGAAAGGGTACCGTATCCCCGGATAACATGTATGGATAGCGTACACATTCAAAATACATGTCTATACATCAGGAGGCAGGCTCAGACGGTGTCAGGCACAGTATGGATTTGACGGCCCAGATTACACAGCGGAGGAGCAGGGAGAGGTAAAGATTGCAAATGCTGGGGCCCTGCCCAAGCAAGGGGGGCCCACTCGTGGGCGTCGGTACTGGCACTGGGCCCCTCATAGTACAGCGGTGTGTCTGACGGCGGGTGTGCACCACCACCGTCAGAGACACTTGATTGCCCGTGCCCAAGAGTCGGCCTACCCACCTGTCCAGGGCAACAGCACTCGCACGGTGTCGTGCTCTAGGTGGTGACCCCGGCCATGGGGGGGGAGGCAGCACAGTTAGGGAGTTTTAGAAAGTGGCATATGTTGATGTTGGACATTCAGCTGATGCAAAAGGCGAAGTCCCAGGAAGAGGTGGACCAAAGCAAACCATTTTTCTGTCACCCTATGTGTCATCAGGGGAAGGTGGGATAAAATCCTTGGAAACCCATGCATGGTTCATTTTAATGAAGGTTAGATCATCCACATTTTGGGTTGACAGACGGGTCCTTTTTTCTGTCAGGATTGATCCAGCTGCACTGAAGACTCTTTCCGATAGCACACTTGCAGCTGGGCAAGCGAGCTCCTGTAAGGCATATTGGGCCAATTCAGGCCAGGTGTCCAGTTTAGCGGCCCAATAGTCAAAGGGGAATGACCTGTGTGGGAGAACATTGATATGGGAGAAAAAGTAGTTTGTAACCATAGTTGACAACTGCTGTCTCCTGTCACTTTCCATCGATGCAGTATTACCAGTTGTGTGAGCGGTATTTGAAAAATCAGTCCACAACATTGTCATGAAACCCCTGTCTCCAACGCCACTTCTGCTGTGTGCACCACGAACACCTCTGCCAAGCTGCCCCCGGCCCGTACGGCTCGTGTGAGAACCATCACCGCTGCTGTGTGCTGGGAATGCCTCAAGCAACCGATTTACCAGAGTTGCTTGTTTATTAGCCAATATTAGGTCAAGGTTCTCCTGTGGCATGATGTTTTGTAATTTGCCTTTATAGCGTGGATCCAGGATGCTGGCCAACCAGTAGTCGTCATCGTTCATCATTTTGGCAATGCGGGGGTCCCTTTTTAGGATCTGCAAGGCATAATCTGACATGTGGGCCAATGTTCCCGGTGTCAATGATGCACTGCGAGTGCTGGTTGGAGGAGCACTTTCTGGCAAATCCACATCCCTCCAGTCACGCACAAACCCTGTACCAGACCTTGCCACGCCAACATTTTCACTTGCCCCACGAGATGCATCCTCCTCCCCTAAGTAATCATCCCCATCATCCTCCTCCTCCTCTTCTTCTTCCACCTCGTCCAGGAGCGGTCCCTGAGCAGACAATGGCTGAATGTCATCAAGGATTCCCTCCTCCTCTTCCTCCTCATCAACATTGGCTGCAGACGCCTGCTCCTTAAGGTGCGTCAAAGTTTGCATGAGCAGACGCATAAGTGGGATGCTCATGCTTAGGATGGCGTCGTCTGCGCTTACCAGCCGTGTGCATTCCTCAAAACACTGAAGGACTTTACAGAGGTCTTTCAGCTTCGACCACTGCACACCTGTCAACTCCATGTCTGCTCTCAAAGTGCCTGGACGTGTATCCTCCCACAAATGCATTATGGCCTGCCTCTGCTCGCACAGCCGCTCCACCATGTGCAGGGTGGAGTTCCACCTTGTTGCAATGTCGATAATGAGGCGGTGGTTGGGAAGGTGGAGCAATCGCTGCAGCTTCTGCATACGAACGGAGTGTACAGGCGACCGGCGGATGTGCGCGCACAGTCTTTGCACCTTCTGGAGCAGGGCTGTTAACTCCGGATAATTTTTGAGGAAGCACTGCACCACCAGGTTCAAGGTGTGAGCCAAGCAAGGTATGTGGCTGAGTTTTGAAAGGGCTATGGCTGCCACAAAATTACGGCCGTTATCACTAACTACCTTGCCTGCCTCAAGATGTACACTGCCCAGCCATGACTCAGTTTGTCGCTTCAAGTACTCGGCCAGCACCTCGGCGGTGTGTCTGTTGCCCAAACACATCATCTGCAACACAGCCTGCTGACGCTTTCCACTAGCTACTCGATAGGGGGACACATCGTGTGCAACAGTGGCAGCTGCAGATGGAGTGCTCGTACGACTGCGCTCTGTGGACGAGCTTTTGCTTCTGGAGGAGGAGGAGGAGGGTCGAACGCCTACAGCCAACTGTTTCCTATACCGTGGGCTAGGCAGCACTGTCCCACCACCGCTGTCCCCTGTGGACCCTGCATCTACCACATTAACCCAGTGCGCAGTGATGGACATGTAACGGCCCTGGCCATGTCGACTGGACCATGCATCAGTTGTGAGGTGCACCTTTCCGCTCACTGACTGCTTGAGTGCATGGACAATGCGGTCTTTCACATGATGGTGGAGGGCTGGGATGGCTTTGCGAGAGAAGAAGTGGTGACTGGGTAGGTCATAGCGTGGTACTGCATAGGCCATGAGTTCGCGGAAAGCTGTGCTTTCCACCAACCGAAAAGGCATCATCTCAAACGAGATTAGTTTGGCAATGTGGGCGTTCAAACCCAGTGTACGCGGATGAGAGACTGAGTACTTTCTTGACCTACTCATAGTGTCTGGGAGGGAGAGCTGGACTTGAGAGCTGCATATGGTGGAAGTAGCGGTGGACAGGGCGGACTGAGAGAGGGTTGATGATGGTGATGGAGTTGTTGTTCTTTCTGATGGCCTAGGATCAGTCTTTCGTTGATATAACAGTGGGATTCCCTGACTGCTGTGGCCTTGCAACGACACCTCAACATTTGCTGCTGTGCTAACCGGTGGGCTTACAGTGGGGGAAACAATGTAGTGTTGCTGACTACTTTCGTTGTGATCAGTTGCACATGTGGCACTTGAGGTTTGGTGTTGTGTCCACGCTTGCAAGTGCAAGCTGGTTAAATGTCTAAGCATGCAACTGGTATTCAAATTTTTCAGATTTTTCCCTCGGCTAAAGGTCTTTGCGCACTTCTTACAGATAACCTTGGCCTGATCATGAGGATTTTGTTCAAAAAAGTGCCACACTGCACTCTTCCTACTTTGGCAGACATTTTGCGGCCTAGCACGCTGTGATCTTTTGACCCTCTGGACAAGCTGTCCAGCAACTCTTTTGATGTTTGGAACCTGTCTTTGGAGTGCTCCGGGCCTGCCAGATAACAGCTGTTGCGATGTCGATGTCTGCTGTGGATGCTCCTCATCTGAGCTATTGGAAGCAGCACCCTCTTCCCCCAATGGATGCCAATCTGGGTCAACAACTGGGTCATCCATCACCTCCTCTTCTATGTCATGTGCACCTTCCTCTGTGTCACCGTGTATGGTGGTATAGTGTGCGGGAAGGGGCACCTGAATCTCATCAGGGTCAGAATCTGGCTCTGTACACTGCGAGGACAATGTAGTGCTCTGAGTGAATGTACCAGCAGAATCATCCATCAGCGGCTGTGCATCAGTGCACTCCATGTCAGATTCATCTTGGCCTGGGTAATTCACCATTTCACTTGATAATCCAGGCATGGTATGTGAAAACAGCTCCATGGAGTAATCAGTACTATGGCCTGCGTCATCCTTCAATCTTGGTTGGGGTGAAGGACACAAGGAAAGGTGTGGTTCATGAACATGAGCCTCTAATGACGACTCAGTGCTTTTACTTTTTACAACTTCAGAAGAGGAGGCGATAGAGCTGGAGGTTGAGTCAGCAATGTAAGACAAAACTTTTTCCTGATGCTCTTGCTTTAAAAGCGGTTTGCCAACTCCTAGAAAACTAAGCGTTCGAGGCCTTATGTAGCCAGACGATGACGCAGGCTCAACACCTCCTGCATTCGGTCCTATTTTGCTCTTGCCACTACCATCAGATCCACCACCAACACCATCATTACCAGCTGCCAACCCCCGCCCAATTCCACGGCCTCTTCCACCAGACTTCCTCATTTTTGGTAGAAATGTAGACAAAATCCAACAAACTATATAGTAATGTAAAACAAGGTACAAGGTGTCTATAGGACAGGGGAGATTTTGAATTTCTGCAGACACTTGTGGACACTGGACACTTTTGGATTGTGTGAGGCCCACTGAATATCTGAGCGCTCTGTCACAGGCTCGATGGCAGAGCTGTGACCAAAGTCACTAGAGGATAAGGGAGATTTTGAATTTCTGCACACACTTGTGGACACTGGACACTTATGGATTGTGTGAGGCCCACTGAATATCTGAGCGCTCTGTCACAGGCTCGATGGCAGAGCTGTGACCAAAGTCACTAGAGGATAAGGGAGATTTTGAATTTGTGCACACACTTGTGGACACTGGACACTTATGGATTGTGTGAGGCCCACTGAATATCTGAGCGCTCTGTCACAGGCTTGATGGCAGAGCTGTGACCAAAGTCACTAGAGGATAAGGGAGATTTTGAATTTCTGCACACACTTGTGGACACTGGACACTTATGGATTGTGTGAGGCTCACTGAATATCTGAGCGCTCTGTCACAGGCTCGATGGCAGAGCTGTGACCAAAGTCACTAGAGGATAAGGGAGATTTTGAATTTGTGCACACACTTGTGGACACTGGACACTTATGGATTGTGTGAGGCCCACTGAATATCTGAGCGCTCTGTCACAGGCTCGATGGCAGAGCTGTGACCAAAGTCACTAGAGGATAAGGGAGATTTTTAATTTCTGCACACACTTGTGGACACTGGACACTTATGGATTGTGTGAGGCCCACTGAATATCTGAGCGCTCTGTCACAGGCTCGATGGCAGAGCTGTGACCAAAGTCACTAGAGGATAAGGGAGATTTTGAATTTGTGCACACACTTGTGGACACTGGACACTTATGGATTGTGTGAGGCCCACTGAATATCTGAGCGCTCTGTCACAGGCTCGATAGCAGAGCTGTGACCAAAGTCACTAGAGGATAAGGGAGATTTTTAATTTCTGCACATACTTGTGGACACTGGACACTTATGGATTGTGTGAGGCCCACTGAATATCTGAGCGCTATGTCACAGGCAGAAATTGGCTAGTGTATCACAAACTACAAGGTGTATGTAGAATTGGGCAGAATAGGAATCTCCCTAGAGTGCAGGTCTGTAAGAACGGAACATGAAGCTCGACTTATTCTCACAGAGTGACACACAGATAGCTTCACTGTGGCTGTGATAACAGCCGTTACACGGTACTGTGTGAGGAGCGTACACCGCTGTATGGTGTGAAAAAATGCACGCTCAGTACCTCAGCAGGACAAAAAAAAAAATTGGGATTGCTTTTAAAAAAGCAGTTTGCGGAGCAGTGGGTAAACAGCAATGCAGGAATGTCAGGAAGCCTTAGAAGGCAGCCCAACAACCAACACCACTGATACACCACTATATAGCCTCCCCTTGCACTGCACAGTGACTGGTGTGTTGTACAGGCAAAATCGCTAGCAGCAGAAGCAGTTTTTGGTGTCTTCTTCCCTGCCTAACGCTCTCCCTACAAAATCATCATCAGCAGCAGCTCTCTCTATTC
Source organism: Dendrobates tinctorius (assembly GCF_039654945.1). Taxonomy (NCBI): domain Eukaryota; kingdom Metazoa; phylum Chordata; class Amphibia; order Anura; family Dendrobatidae; genus Dendrobates; species Dendrobates tinctorius. The sequence continues at coordinate 51,882,890 of NW_027361738.1, read as the reverse complement.
TGAGATCAGCATGAGTAACATGGCGGTCGGCGTGCACGCCCTTTTATGCCCCCTGTGACGCCCACCAAAGCAAGCCAATCACTTGCATGCCCTTCTGAAAGATGGTGGTGACCCGTGCCTATGTCATCACATTGCCCACAGTGTCCGTGGATCCTGATTGGCTGAAAAAGAGCGCAAAACAAACTTTTGAAACGCGACTTTGGCACGTAAGTCGCCGACCTCATGGCCGACCTCATCCTAGGGTCGGGTTTCGTTTCATGAAACCCGACTTTGCCAAAAGTCGGCGACTTTTGAAATTTTTCGACCCGTTTCGCTCAACTTTATTGGTGAGTGCTGCATATTTCTTCTTTTTTCATTTCACATTGAAATATTCATGTTTTTTCATGCAAGCACCTCCGTTTTTTAACTGAAATATATACAGATAAATAGCTCCATCTGTTAATGTGGTGATTTGTGTGCCCTAGTTTGCCGTTCATCTGTTTGCTCTTTGCTGGGAGTAGTCATGTCATACCCTAGATTCCTGGCCTGACTTTTCATGGTATATTTTTTCTAAACACTTCAGCCATGCACACATCACAAATCCTCTTTAAAAGGATTCAACAGAACTTCGCCACCCAAACTATTCATTTGTGCATATAGTTCTTTCAAAAACAAGTCCAGCAATACCTTTACATAACCAGCATGCTCGTCCATTATTGAGAAATCAGCTTTTGAATTGGTATGTAAATTAACTATTTGAAGATCTGAAGCCTCTGTCACTCCAGCTATATTCCCCAACAAGCAGCGCTGCTCATCTCTAGCAGCTAGCATTCAACATTACAGAATTCTGTTGGGCATCACATGGCATTATATTAACAGCAAAACTATTAAAAAGGGGTTGCCTTGTTTAGAAAATCCATTTTCAGTTATTCCAATTGGGAATTCTGAGTAAATGGTGGAGTTATATTTATTGCCCTTTATTTTATTAGCATATTTATTTCAATGGAAAATTTATAATTAGTGTGGGGCGGACCGGTGGATGTTCGGGTCCGTCAGGTTCAGCCGAACAGTTAAAAATGGTTCAGGTACCAGAATGGCACTAGAACTTGAACCTGAACCCAGAACACAGTCAAATGAATGGGGAGCCTGAACATCCGTTGTTTCCAATTCTGTCATCTGTGTGACAGCGCGATAGAATCCGGCTCAAATTTACAGTAAGTTCGTTACTGCCAGTCAGAGCACTGCGGTTTCCACACTGTTACACAGATGATAGCTTGTGAGCCAGCATCTCTGACAGGCGGTAAAAAGGTTACCACTGGTCATAGGGGTCGGATGAAGACGATGATGAGAGTATTCATCAGCCAACACCTGTGCAATAAATAAATAAAAGAAAAAATGGCATGGGGACACCGTTATTTTTGCTAACCAGTGCAATTAAAGCTGACAGCCACCAGCTGTTAGCTTTATATTGGCTGGTTATAAAAAATAGAGGGGGGTCAAATGTAGGGGGAGTGACGAGGATGCAGACCTGAGAAGACTTATGAGAGCAAAGCTCCCACTAGACCTATCAAAAACAGCGGCATTCTAAGCCACAGCATCGGCCATTACCTCTTCCTAGATGATCCCCAGAAGAGCCAAATTTTCTGCAGCTGTGGGAACCTCAGTGGTGGTGCCTTTCTCATCAGAGAGCTGGCGGGCATCAGAAACTCAGCACCATCTTGACTCAGCACAGCGAAGCTCCCCATGCATGGTGCAGGGGAGGTAGCAGCTGGCGGTGCAGAGGTAAGAGAGATTGATGCCTTACAGGCATCAGATGGAGAAGGCCTGGAAGAAATTGTAGGCTCCGATTCTGAAGTGCATCCGGAACACCTTCAGGGGGATCCAAAAAGCGGGGAAGACCTCCTCTGAGCACTATGATAAAGAGCACAGGAGAGGGTCACACATGATGCAGGTCCTTGTGAGCCCCTGCATCACAGGACTTAAGTATGCAGATCTCTCTGTCTCCCAGAGTTGTGAAAGCATGCCCCCAAAGAAAGCTAGTGTGCATGGAAAAAATGGAGAGGCCATGGAAACTAAACATAAAGGCAAAGTCTCGGACGGGTGGGGGTTCCTGGGTCACATCCTGTGATGAGGATGAGGACTGGCAAGATCAGGACTCCCCATTATCCCCCTTTGAAATGATAAAGTATTTCAGGCACCTCCCTTCTGAAAAAGACTTTAAGAACCAGATTGCAGAGGTGAAGGAAACTTGTAGATCTGAAATTGCTTGTGTTTGTCAAGACTTACAGCACCTATCAGGCAGACTAGACACTCTTGAAGAGGACCATGATGTTACTAGGTCTCATTTCTCAGATCTGCATCAATCAATATTATCTAAAAAGAAAATAACCTCCACTCACAATTATAGGGGACGGAAGTGCAATATAAAGGATAAAGGTGCGGGGAGTCCCGGAAGCTGATAACCAGGAGGACCCTAAGATCTTGCTACAAATCACATTTAACTCCTCTTTTTGGGACCCTCCTTCTTCATTTATTAAGTTTGATAGGGCCCACAGGGCTCTAAAACTAAAAGATCTACCCGCCACCCTCAGGACATAATTTGTTGTTCACAGGACTTTGAAACTAAGAAGAGAATAATGATTAGAGACAGATCTTTAAAGTCCTTTACATATCTAAAGAACGAGGTACCGCTTTTTCCAGACCTCTCTTGGATAACACTTTAGAAGAGAAGACATCTTAGACATTTACTAAAAGCTATGCAAGATGAGAAGATTTTCTACATGTGGGGATTTCCTTTCACTCTAACAGCATGTAGAGATGGGAAGTCGGTGAATTTGCGCTGTCTGGATGATCTGCCCTCTTTCTGTGAGAGACTGAACTTGCCTATACCTAAATTCCAGGATTGGGATCTCTTGTCGCTGCCGGATGCATTACCCCTGGTTTGGTGCCGAGTTGACAAGGGAGGACAATGTTATCCAAAGGAGAGGGGAGCATCTAGAAGACTAGGCACCTCATAAGATAGAAAGCCTAAAACTTGACTGTGTAGCAGCTAGGGAATGGTTTCCCTGGTTTCTAATTCAAATCTCTCTGCATATAGGCTGCTTAATTAGTACTTGCCAGTGCTAAAATAATTTAGTGCAGTTAATAATTAGCAGTTTATTCTTTTTTCTTATAAGTCATAATTATTCTTGTTGGTAATAAATGTTTGGTGAAATGCTAAGATAGCTCCATGGTTAAAAATCCTACTTGAGACCTGTCATTACTGAGCTCCTCTCATAACTAAATTTTTTTGGGGGGTGGTTCTTTGGAAACACTTTGCCTCCTGGGGTTGAGAGTTAATTAGTTACCAAATTTTTCTTATATTGCTCAGTGTGCTCATGTAGTGCCACAGAAGCTGCCCCCTTCTAGGATATAACCTGGGAATACTGTTAAACTTATAAGATTTATTTACAGTGCCTTGCAAAAGTATTCGGCTCCCTGGAACTTTTCAACTTTTTTCCCACATATCATGCTTCAAACATAAAGATACCAAATGTAAATTTTTGGTGAAGAATCAACAACAAGTGGGACACAATTGTGAAGTTGAATGAAATTTATTGGTTATTTTACATTTTTGTGGAAATTCAAAATCTGAAAAGGTTGGAAAGTTCCAGGGTGACCGAATACTTTTGCAAGGCACTGTATATCAGAGATCTATAGCCAAACTGGTATCTTTCAAGAGCAGTGCGGTTGCACACAGGAGATATATATGTTGTCTGCAACAGAATAGCTGAGTCAAACTGGTAACCAAGAAACTTAACACAGCATAGTTGAAGATGCAGACAGCATCAAAACAGCAGAAAAAAAAACTTAATAACAAAAACTTACCTGGAGCAGCCAGTGCCAGGCATTGGCTTCCAAGGCAAACAGGATCATGGGGTGCATTAAAAGAGGTCTGGATACACATGATGAGAGCATTATACTGCATCTGTAGAAATCCCTGGTTAGACCGCACATGGAGTACTGTGTACAGTTTTGGGCACCGATGCTCAGGAAGGATATAATAGAACAAGAGCGAGCACAAAGGAGGTGTCAGGATCCTGACAGCGCCGGCGTACAGCCCTCGCTGAGCAGGGACTCACCAGTGCTGTAGGGGTCCCTGGGACAGTAACAGCTGGAAAGTACAGATGCACAGGACCTGAATGCTGAAGTATTAGCAAGCAGGCACGGGACCTACGGTCATGTGACCACAAGGGGGCAGGGCTTAGCGTCCTGCTTGCTAAGATGGAAGAACACTCAGAGTCAGGCAAACCAGAGATCATACACAATATGGGCGAACGAGGTACAGGAGGGACAAGCAGATGGGAGGTCAGACGAAGCCAAAGGTCATACACAAGAGGGTGGTGTGGTACAAAAGGGACAAGCAGAGAGCAGTCGAGTCACAAGCAGAGGGTCATACACGAGAGGACGGTGCGGTACAAGAGGGTCAGGCAGAACTCGCAACAGGGACAGAACCAGATCACAACCAAACAAGCAACAAGTTATCAGGCACAAGGCACACGTATACAAGAGGTCACAACTCAGCCGAGGGCAGGAGTGTAACTGACACCGGACCCAGGTCCAGTGAGCATTAAATAGCCGCCCTCTGCCAGAGAGAGGCAGAAACAATTAACCCCCTGTCTGACCAGGACAGACCAAAGCGAAACCCCGTCCTGGATCATGACAGTACCCCCCTCTCAATGGGGGGCCACCGGACCCCCAGGTTTCTCAGGATACTTGGCGTGAAAGGCCCGGACCAACCGATCCGCATGAACCGATCGAGCAGGAACCCACGAGAGTTTCTCCAGGCCGTAGACTTTCCAATGTACCAGATATTGAAGGGCACGACGGACCAACCTGGAGTCGACAATTCGTTCCACCTCGTACTCGGACTGCCCATCTACCAAAACCGGTGGCGGGGAAGCTGATGGTCCCTCTCCACCGGACCTCACAGGTTTCAAAAGGGCCCTATGGAAAACATTTGGGATCCGCAGAGATGGCGGGAGACGCAACCGAAAAGCCACCGGGTTAACTGATTCAGTAATTTCATAGGGACCTATAAACTTGGGTCCAAGCTTCACGGAGGGGACCTTGAGCCTTATATTCTTGGTGGATAACCATACCTTATCCCCAACCTGAAACACTGGTCCCGTGGATCGTTTTTTGTCTGCAAAAAATTTAAATTTATCCTGAGCCTTAGTAATGTTACTCTGGACCTCCCGCCATACCTCCTCCAACCGCTGGATCGTCTCATCCGCCCCAGGACACCCAGAATTCAAACGGGAAAATTCTCCAAAATGTGGATGAAACCCATAGTTGCAGAAAAAGGGAGATGTACCCGTAGACTGGTTAATGCGGTTGTTAAATGCAAAGTCGGCCAACGGTAACACAGAACACCCATCATCCAGTTGGGCTGAGGTCAAGCAACGCAGAATTTGCTCCAGAGACTGATTGGTCCGCTCGGTCTGCCCATTAGACTCTGGATGATAAGCGGACGAAAAGGACAGACCAATACCCAACCTCTTACAAAAAGCCATACAAAATCTGGAAACAAATTGCACTCCTCTATCAGACACCACATTCAAGGGTACCCCATGCAACCGTACCACATGCTCAACAAACAATCTGGACAAAGTTTCCGCATTAGGTAGAGCTGCCAAAGGAACAAAATGTGCCTGCTTACTAAACCTGTCCACCACAACCCAAACGACGGTATTACCCTTGGAGGGGGGAAGGTTGGTGATGAAATCCATGGACAAATGGGTCCATGGTCTCTCTGGAATTGGCAGTGGTACCAATTCCCCGGCCGGCCGGTTATGGGGGGTTTTCTCACGGGCACAAACATCACATGCAGACACATATTCCCCAACATCAGAGGCTAAAGAAGACCACCAGAATACTCTAGCAATGGCCTTCCGGGTAGCCGAGATCCCTGGATGTCCACCCAGAACTGAGTCATGGAACTCTCGGAGGACCGTGAGATGAAACTGAGCTGGCACGAAAAGTTTATCCACCGGCTTAGCCGGAGGTGCAAGAGACTGGGCTTCCCGAATCTCCCATTCCAACATATTAGAAACACCTGCCACCACCACCCCAGGCTGAAGAAAGGAGGATGGAGGTTCCGGGAGGGACACTGGATCTAGCCTGCGTGACAAGGCATCCGCTCTGACATTTTTGGATCCTGGCCGAAAAGTGATCGAGAAGTTGAATCAGGAAAAAAAAAGTGACCATCTAGCCTGCCTGGGAGTCAACCTTTTAGCTGACTCAATGTACGCTAGGTTTTTGTGGTCCGTAATTACAGTTATAGGATGGACAGCCCCCTCCAAATAATGCTTCCATTCTTCAAAGGCCAACTTTACGGCCAGAAGTTCTCGATTCCCAACATCATAGTTTCTCTCCGCAGGAGAGAATTTCTTCGAGAAAAAGGCGCAAGGTCTAAAATTGGTCAAAGTGGCGGGTCCCTGGGACAATACTGCCCCCACCCCCACCTCTGAGGCGTTTACCTCGACAATAAATGGTTCAAACGGGTCTGGTTGAATAAGAACTGGGGCAGACATGAAACATTTTTTCAAAAACTGAAATGCCGCTACCGCTGCGGCTGACCAATTCTTGATATCAGCCCCCTTTTGAGTCATGTCTGTGAGGGGTTTAACCACCTGTGAGAACCCCCTTATAAATTTACGATAATAATTGGCGAACCCTAGGAAACACTGCAGAGCCTTCGAATCACAAGGTTGAACCCACTCGACAATGGCCTGCACCTTATTAGGATCCATGCGATACCCTTCTGTAGACACAACGAACCCCAGAAATGACAGTTCTTGAACACAAAATAGACATTTTTCAAGTTTAGCAAAGAGACAGTTCTCCCGGAGCCTTTGGAGAACTGCCAGAACATGACCAATGTGAGCCTGTTTATCAGGAGAGTAGATCAGTATGTCATCCAAATATACCACCATAAAACGTCCAATAAAATCAGAGAACACGTAGTTTATGAAATTTTGGAAGACTGCTGGCACATTGGTCAGACCGTAAGGCATGACCAAATTTTCAAACAACCCTTCAGTAGTGAGAAAAGCAGTTTTCCACTCATCTCCGTCCCGGACTCTGATAAGGTTATACGCTCCCCGTAGATCTAGTTTTGAAAACCACTTAGCTCCGAACAATTGGTTGTATAAATCAGGAATAAGTGGAAGGGGATACGTATTCCTCACAGTTATCTTATTTAACTCACGAAAATGGGAGCAGAGAAAAAAAAATGGTAATGGTCAGTTATAATGTCAGGATCCTGCCCCGCCAGCGTACAGCCCTCGCTGAGCAGGGACTCACCAGTGCTGTAGGGGTCCCAGGGACAGTAACAGCTGGAAAGTACAGAGGCACAGGACCTGAACGCTGAAGTATTAGCAAGCAGGCACGGGACCTACAGTCATGTGACCACAAGGGGGCGGGGCTTAGCATCCTGCTTGCTAAGATGGAAGAACATTCAGAGTCAGGCAAACCAGAGATCATACACAATACGGGCGAACGAGGTACAGGAGGGACAAGCAGATGGGAGGTCAGACGAAGCCAAAGGTCATACACAAGAGGGCAGTGCCGTACAAAAGGGACGAGCAGAGAGCAGTCGAGTCACAAGCAGAGGGTGCATACACGAGAGGACGGTGCGGTACAAGAGGGTCAGGCAGAACTCGTAACAGGGACAGAACCAGATCACAACCAAACAAGCAACAAGTTATCAGGCACAAGGCACATGTATACAAGAGGTCACTTAACTCAGCCGAGGGCAGGAGTTTAACTGACACCGGACCCAGGTCCAGTGAGCATTAAATAGCCGCCCTCTGCCAGAGAGAGGCAGAAACAATTAACCCCCTGTCTGACCAGGACGGGCCAAAGCGAAACACCGTCCTGGATCATGACAGGAGGGCAACAAAATTAATAAAGGGGATGGGGAAACTACAATACCCAGAGAGATTAGCAAAATTAGGATTATTTTGTCTAGAAAAAAGACAATTGAGGGGCGATCTAATAACCATGTATAAATATATAAGGGGACAACACAAATATCTCTCTGAGGATCTGTTTATACCAAGGAATGTGATGGTCACAAGGAGGCATTTTTTGTGTCTGGAGGAGAGAAGGTTTTTCCACCAACATAGAATAGGATTCATTACTGTTAGCGTAGTGAGAATCTGGAATTCCTTGACTGAGGAGTTGGTGATGGCAAACTCAGTCGAGTGGTTCAAGAGAGGCCTTGATGTCTTCCTGGAGCGTAACAATATTGTATCTTACAGTTATTAGTTTCTTTAGAAGGACGTAGATCTGTGGATTTATTCTCACGGAATATAGGCTGAACTGGAAGGACAAATGTCTTTTTTTGGCCTTGCTAACTATGTTACTATGAGCTGAAGGTCTGAAAAAGACCAAAAATTTTTTTGACTGAGCAAAGTTGTAGGTGTGTACAACACCTACATCAGCTGGGCTAAGAATGGAAATAAACGCTGGCTGAGTAACCATGCATGCATTAGCACTATGGGAGCAGGCCTATGGTAAGAAAAGTACAAAGGCTAGCGACAGACATGGGAATAGGGAGTAACAGTACCTCCCTTTTAGGACCTCTCAAAGAAGAGTAGACCATGGTAGAAAGAAGTTACTTTGTATGCAACTTCCAGAGAAAAGTTGAGCATTAATGTCCTTTTTGGGTATCCATCATCTCTTCCAGTCTATCAGCTAGAAATGATTCTGGAAAACCCTCTTGAAATTCAAAATTCAAATAATCTTATACTACATTTGAGGATCAGCTGCAAAAGCAGGAACTGTCTTGACAGAATAATAGAAATTGTTGAGGATCAAAAGATGTAGCAAGGAGATAAGAAAAGCATTGGGATTCTTTAATGTAGAAGGCAGTTTCAAACGGAAAGTCACTTGTTTACTTTTCTTAATATTTTGGAATGGACTGATAAATTTAGGAGTCAGTCTTTAATTGGATTTGTTTGTTATAAAGGCAAAACTTTCACTGAGAGATGTTGGGAACAGGTGACAGTACTTATCAGCACCCTTCTTTAAAGAAGAAGCATCAGCTGGAAACACAAGTTTCTGGATGAACCCCTATCCAGATTTTCTTTAAGTTAAGCAGTAAACACACGTTCTATCATTCTCGGAGAGAGATAGAGGATTAACAAATAATGTAGACATAGTGTTTTGGCTTCCTGCTTGGAAAAAAACATCTGTGAAGTCCTCATAAAGAGTAGGTAAATTCAAGTAGATGGGAGCACAGTAGAGTTTCAAAAAAGAAGGTGAAGGTATAACTTTGCTTCATTTTGTAGAACAATAAGATCATGCAGAGTCTGGATCACCCCTGTCCCAGATCTGGGCTCTTGTGCTTCACATCAAGCTTTGCAAGTTGCCCAGTTTGCTTCCATGTGTTGAACTTTCCAGGCCTATAAAAGGCCTTCCAAGACACACACCTGAGTCTTGGTATTAAGACTTTCTAGTAACAATTTTAGTTTATCTGTGCACAATTCCTGTCCACAGTCTTCAGGACATCTCCTGGCTGCCAGTGGTTTCCAGTTTCTGAGTTACCTGTCTACGGCTTTCAGTACCACTGCTAAATGGCTAGATTCTCCTGAACGTATCTTTTTTGGCTGATGCTTTAATGGTTTTCAGACTTTTTATTATTATTATTATTATTAATAATTTATTTATATAGCGCCATTAATTCCATGGTGCTACATGAGAAGGGGGGTTACATACAAAGTTATAGATATCGTTAACAGTAAACAAATTTACAATGACAGACTGGTACAGAGGGGAGAGGACCCAGTCCTTGTGGACTTACATTCTATGGGATAGTGGGGAAGAGACAGAAGGTCGGGGATGCAGCAGCTCTGGTGGTTTTCAGGCAGCAGCTCGGGCGGTGGCGAGGTGGCAGAATGGTTATTGCAGGCTGTAAGCTTTCCTGAAAAGATAGGTTTTCAGGTTCCATATTTAATTACTCTGCAGATCTGTTACCTGTTTCTGATCTTCTAGGACTTCTGCTGTGGCGGGTAGTTACGAGGACATCTCCAAGCCGTCTGCAACTTCTATAGTATTTAGACTTTCTTGTTACTCTGAACTTTTTTCTGCTACCTGTCTGCAGTCTACATGACTCTTCCGGTCTGCCTGCGGCTTCTAGCCCTTGAGCCTCCAGTCTGCCTGTGGATGTCACTAACCCTGCATTCTCCCTTCTGTCTCCAGTAACTCTGCAATCTACCTGCGGCTTCCAGTAACTCTGCTACCTATCTACAGCCTTCAGTACCTCTGCTAACAGTCTCCTGCCTGCCATCTGTTTCCTGAGTGCCTTACCCATTTGCTGCATCGATACCCGTGTGCCCACCCAGACCTTGAGCTTAGTAAGCCCCTCTTTTCTCTGTACTGCACAGTTCTGGCTCATCGCAATCAGGCAGTGTTCAAATTAATATTCCTCGGAGATCACAGTCACCCAGCTCAAGAGTTGTGTACATATACTAGGGAGAAAAAATATCACACAATAGTGTTTTATCCACATAAGCATCAAAGAAAGTGTGTCAGATTGTGCTAATCTGAAGCATTTTTTATCGCTTATAGATTGTACTTATCAGCTGCTGCAGATCCAAGGGTGACACTGTGACAATCAGATATCCGTAGCAAAGGACATTTTTGTGGAGATCCTCCATGCTGCTGAATGGTTGAAAGACTTCAATCCAAGATAATGTTTAATAAATTAATTGTGGTTTTTTAATTCATTCTATGCTTTTTGAAGTTACAGGTACTTCCTCAGGAAAAGACATACCACATGTCAAGTGTTGTAGACAGCCATCCAGGCCGAGTTAGAAAATTGTCTGTCTCCACTGAAACTGGAGCCAGGGAAGGCCGTGTGCGATAACTGTGCAAATCTGGTGGCGGCCCTATGCCGGGGCAACTTCACACACGTGCCTTGCATGGCTCAAATTCTCAACCTGGTGGTACAGCAATTTCTCTGGCACAGGTGCGCTGCTGCAGTAAACATGGTCTCTGTGTGCTCACCTCTGCCAATCACATCCCGCAGATCATCAACTTGAATCGTTAAAGAGCTATTTCAGCATACCGGTTAACCATTTGATTTGCTTTGTTCCGCCACGGTGGTAAATCCTTTTGCATAGCCTGGGCCAACGCAGTACGAACGTAGTGCAAATCACACGTGTGGAGTGGAGAAAGATAAAAGACCTCTGCACCATTCTGTACAGTTTTGAAATGGCTAATAAGATGGTTAGCAATGATGATGCCGTCATCAGCTTCACAATTCTGGTCATCTACATGCTGTCAGTGAGGAACAAATGGAGAAGGATGAGGTGATGGACGCAGGACAGTCAGGAGATGAAGAAGGTAATGATCCCCTCTCTGCTATCCATTGTTGGTGGGAGGGAATGGAGGAAGCAACCTTGAGCGTTATCCTGCCACCAACACAACATGGACTTAGACCTCATGAAGAACCTAACACATGAGCCCCTTCTTGCACTATCTTCAACATGATGCCCATATTCTTAGGGTTAGAAGTAGTGCTGAGTACTGGGTTGCCATTCTGTTAGATCCACGGTACAAGAGTAAATTTAGCCAGATGCTTCCCACCCTGGAAAGGTATGCGGGAATGCTGGAGTATTGAAACACACTTGTAGACAATCTTAAAGTGGTTTTCCCCAAGACAACAGTGAATCACACAGTGTTCATCTAAGTTATAGACATCCAATCTCGGGATCATCAAGGCGTCAACTAGGGATGGGCGAATCTACTCGTTAGGACTTGTTACTCTGCGAGTAGTAGGGGACTCGCAGGAGTCGGTACTCTGCGAGTTTCCAAGCGATTACTGGCACAGTAACGAGTCCAATGCAAATGCTAGCGTTTTCCAAGCGATCTGTAGCATCGCTTGGAGAACTGATTGACAGGTTGGTCACACTCGTCAAACATAGTGTTTGACAAGTGTGACCAACTTTTTACTACTGAGGCTGCCTATGCAGCGTCAGAAGTAAAAGATAAAATGTAAAAAAAATAAAAAATATTGTTATTCTTACCCTCCGACGTCCCGCGCAGTCTTCCCGCCTCTCCACGCATCCGTTCCCAGTAGTCCTTTGCGAAAATGCCCACGATGACGTCCGTTCTCGCGGGATCGCGATGTCTCGCGGTAATTCGCGATGACGTCGCGCGAATGACCGCGAGACTTCGCGATCCCGCGAGAACGGACGCCATCGCGGGCATTTTCGCAAAGGACTACTGGGAACGGATGCGTGGAGAGGCAGGAAGGCTGCGCGGGACCTCGGAGGGTAAGAATAACAATATTTTTTATTTTTAAATTCTATTTTTTACAGGGATATGGTGCCCAAAGCCCGGAGGACAGTCTCCTCTCCTCCGGACCGTGGGTACTATCCGCAATTGTTCTGCTTACTTTCCGCATGGTGTGCACAGCCACATGCGGGAAGTAAGCGGAACAAAAAAAATGGCAGCACAGGAATCGCTGCAATACTCGCATCCCCATTCATTAACATTGGACTCGCTAGACTCGCAACGAGTAGCGAGTTTCCGAGTCGGACTCGTTAGAGTCTAGCGATTCTGAGTATTTCAGGATTCGCCCATCCCTAGCGTCAACGCAAAAACCTTAACAGCAGCAGTGTAAGTGGCATAAGCAATTTCTGTGAGTCGTTTAACAAATTTTTTAGACCAGTCCTGCACCAGCAGAACAGAGTATAAGTCTTACACGTGGTGAACGACTTGAGAGGATGGTGCAGGACAGGAATATCTTGAACTCAATAACAATGCCATCGGGGGGACATTGTTTGGACCCTTTTACAATGTGGTCTTCAAAAATGGAAATGTAACCTGAGCTCGCCTGTCACGCCTTGGAGGTTTTGTCATGCCCTGCAGCCATTGTTCTCCCAGAACATGTCTTCAGCGCTGCTGGTGGTGCCACTTTAGTGGTGTGTGACATTTATTTTTTGAAATGTGGCGACTCCAAGTTGGGTCTCCATCTGGTGGGTTGCCTGTAGTAGAAGGTGGGTCAGAGGCCAATTATATTGTTTTTACATTGTGGAAATTGATGCCACTTCAGTGGTATGTTACATTTATTTTTTTAAACCATCTGTTGAGTTGCCTGTGAAAGTAGAGCTCCTAGACAGGCAGGCCTGCACTTACTTTCAGTCAACTACCTGTGTTCCTACATTTTTCTACCAATAGTACTGTATGAAACTGATGTGGGTGCCATCTGAGTGTGGCTGCAATAAAGAAAAATTGGAGGTGTTGCATGAAGTATCGGGGCTTCTAGCTAAGAAGGCTTACACTGCTCCCTTTTCCACCAGGTCCTCAATGAAACTTCAATTCCAAGCTGTAAATGCTGGGCCAGACCATGAAACATTATGCATGACCCATGGCTGACTGCTGCTTTGCCATTTGCAAATTTCTTCTGTGGGTCAATTGATGCCATTTTGATGGTGTCTGCCCCTAATTTTAGATGTTTGGGAAGCCTTTGAAGGTAACTATTTCCCCTAACAGTTTCTTTTCACAAGCTAGATATTGAGAAAAGCAAAACATACACCCCTTTCAGCAGTTATATTAATACTTGTGAAGCATTAACAGCTTAATCATTTTTATTTGCTCCTAAGGAATTGTGAAATATGGCCAAAATATTGCTCTTCACATCCTGTTTTAATCTTTTTTTTAAAACCCATAAAAACAGATTGTTCCTATTTGGTTGCTCATGAAACCTTTATTGAAATCTTATAGTGTTATTAAATTAAATGTGTCTATAACGTTCAATTATGAACTTATGTCACCTCAAACTCAAAATTCTCTGGCAGATTGAGTACGTGTGGCTCCATGTTATGTAACCATGGGCACTTCATGTATCATTTTATGGTGTCATCTGTAATGGACACATGGATGCAGCATAGTAATGGCATGGCCATGCTAGAGTATTGAGGGTAGTCAAGCATTAAGGGTTAATGAGAGATTATTAGCACAGATGAGCAGACCTATGGATGTTCGGGTTTGCCGAGTTCAGCGAATATACAGTAAAAAGTTTGGTTCAGGTTCAAACTTGACCTCGAACTTGACCCCGGCCCCAAAGCCAATAAAAGTCAATGGGGACTCAAAATTCAGTGCATTAAAATGGTTGTAAAATGGTCATAGTAAGAGCTAAGGGGCTGCGAAAGTAAGCAAAATGAGGGTAAGAGCAGGACAATTGTCCTGCAAACAAATGTGAATAGGGAAATTACTTAAAATAACAAAGAGTAAACAAAAAGACAAAATTATAATCTTGAACCAGGAGACAGAGGTCCAAGTGGAGCAGGAGGTTGAAGAGGTGCAGGTGGAAGAGGTGAAGGAGCAGGAGGTAGCCAACACTGTTTCTGTGTTTTGTTTTTATTGATTTTTTGGGGGGTATTCAGAAAACAGGCAGTGTAATAATCTGCTGGCTTTTCTCTCTCTGAAAATATGCTGTGTAATACTCTGCAATTTTTAGGCTGGAATATAATGAGAGCATCAAATAGTAGCTACTTGATTTGATTTGATTACCTGCTGCAGGGAGAGAGATAGCGTGGTCAATCTGTATCTGCTACGTGCCCAAATGAAACACATTTTTCTGGTGCAAGCAGGTGACTGGACTTTCTGTGTAATTTCATATGCCTGAGTACCATTGGGTGAATCGTGAAGCCAGAACAAGTAGAGGTTGTTTTAAATTGATTGGCTGAGAGTGCCTTTAGTTCCTTTGCTTTGTCTTCCACCCAGTCCCCTGCTGAAAGCACAGATTTTGCAACTGTGGCCCATGAGCATCTGACTTCCACCTCGCCCCCTTGCAAATCAAGCAAGTAGTCTGAGCCCAGACCAACCACTTGTTTTATTGGAGGATGAGTGCGGGGGAGAGGTAGTGCAAATGGTCAGCGGACCACCTCCGCACATCTGCGATGTTGCTGATGATAAAACAGAGGTGCCAACGGCTGCAGCTTTCTGCTGTGTGTAACCAGAAAGGAAGGCAGTGGTGAAGACTGAGTGGAACATCATGCAGGGGATTATTGTTATTTCTTTTTAGAGCACCATTAATTCCAAGGTGCTGTATATTATCAGAAATAAACGCTTGAAATAGATCACTCTGTAATGACTCCATATAATATATTTCACTTTTTGTATTGAAGAACTGAAATAAATTAACTTTTAGATGATATTATAATTTTGTGAGAAGTACCTGTACATAACAATAGAAAAAAGTGTTTGCAAATTTTGCTTATGTGGCGTCCCTGAGGGTTCAGTCGCCATAGAGGTACAGCACCTCCTCCTGAGGTGTGGTACCCCACCATCCAGGTAAGGTGGAGACACCTGACCACACTCCAACACCTGCACCCCACACCACAAAGTAGTGTAGCAAAGTACCTTTGGCGGCTCCCTGCTTGGAGTGTAGCATAGCACCCCTTGGCGGCTCCCTGCTTGGAACACGAAACGTGCTGGTAGGTGGGAGGAGCTGAGTTTACATAAAGGAGCGGGAAGAGTTGAGTCAGTCATTCAGTCATTCAGTGATTGAGTCATGCTTTCAGTGAGTGAGTGAGGATGTAGAAGGACAGAGAGTGAGCCAGAGAAGATCCCCGATAGACGGATGGAAGAAGGAAGTGCTGCAGCAGGCCACAGTGATCTGGGTCTGCTGGCACAGGAAAGAGACAGAGAAAGGAAGCTTGGTTCTCCATTGGGAAGAAGGATTAGCACGGAACGTAAGGAGAATTGGAGGGCTAAGGATCAGGGTTGGAAGAGAGAACCCTTCCCCAGTTCACAGCGCAAGGCCGAGGTTCGGTCCCCGAGGTTGTATGGATACTAATGGTCCTGCAGCAGACACCTGAGTAATAGAAGTTGTCATCGCTTTATTCCCACACAAGACTTGGGGGCACAACAGCAACATAAGGGAGAGCCGGGACTAAGTAGTAAAGAGTCCCCGAAGCAGGCTACAGCTGTCTGCCGTACAAGTAGAGTTCATAGGAACATCTGATAGGAGGAACTCCAGTGTAAATCAGTACTGTGAGTGCTTCACTAAAGGCGCTAAGAGGGATACGTTCGGAAAAGGCACATATGTTGGCGGAGTGTTGGAAAGGAGTACTTCATCTTGCCTGGAAGTTGGCTGAGCTCCTGACCCGGAGGACACGGTACGGATGCGGGCACCTGTATCGGCAACAGACTGTGAGTAAAGCTTTTTAACTACATGCCCCGGTGTCCTCCACTTATTCCTGCGCCAACCTGCCCAGCGCCGCTACATCCCTTGCGCCCGACACTGCACCATCTAAGTGTCACTTCACCTACTCTGCCCTGGAACTACAGCCCTGCCTGTTGAGGGCTACAACATCACTGCTGCACCACACCATCTGTCCCAGAGGATCTGTCTGCAGCGTCGGCTTAACATCTTTATTGCCGAACACCACAGGTGGCATCATGAATCACTCATAAACTTTCATCACTATAAGCACACTGAACATTCCCCTTTTACAATGGGCACCCAGGGCCACGGGCCGGGTCCTAGCTGCCGTGACATCTCCCATTGAAGCTCATCGGGCCCGGTACTGAGTGCCCCACAGCCCTGGGAGGGCGACCCATACTTGGTGTCACGAACAGGATGACGAAGCCCGGTGCCACCGGGTTCTGTGTTCCTACGATTTATTGGACTTAAAAACTTGTGGAAATGTGCAAAAGACCCAATTTGATAGACTGTAAAATGAACGCTAAAAATGGCTGCCGGCGCGGTGAAGAAGGGTGTGACAACATGGGTGGTCCTAAGAAAAGACCGCAAACTGTCCTGGGCCTCCCCTGCCTGAATTTCTATGCAACCGCAACATGGCTCGCCCCCCAAGAGGTTTGTATACTGGCTTGGTATGGAGGAGTAGGAAGAAGACGCCACCCCCAAAAGGAGGAGCGAGAGCGGTGGCGGGAAAAGAGTCCAGACAGGAAGAAGAAGAGAGAGAGAATGCCATGATGGAAGGAGAGATCAGGCCTGAAGAGCGAAGGGAGGTTGAGCTGAATCTCCCCGGCATAGTGGCTGAAGGCTCCGATCTGGCTTCCGGCATGAACCGTCAGCAGCTGGAGGATGAGATAGCCCAGCTGACCACCCGTCTGCGACTGAGGCAGGAGGCGTTATGGAGGATGAACTTGCAGCACGCCCAGGAGGGGTCTCCATCAGCGGTACCCCAGTCACCGGTAACCGCCGCTGCTGTACCGGATCTTCCCCAGGCAGACCCTGAGGAACCTGCTCCCGCTGCAATACCACCAGCAGCGTTTATCATCACCTCTCCGCTGTCACCACGGCAGAGTACGGCCTACCAAGAGGAGTTCTCTGAGGTCTGGGGAGCCGAAGCGGAGGAAGCTGAGCCCCAACCTGGACCTGACGCGGCTGCGCAGGTCCCACCAGAGACCCCTGCGGACCCAGAACAGCCATCTGCTCCACCACTGCCGAAATCCAGACAGACTATCCCCTTGGATACCCCTGCAGCTGCCTGCCGTCTCAAGCCTGCACCAGAGCCGGGACCCTGCCAGGAGGTCCCAGGTACGTCCACTGCCCCTGCCCCTGGGAAGGCCTCCGTGTTGTGAGTTCATTTTCCCCTTCATTATTGAGGCCTGGGGAACTCCCTCTTCTGGTAAAGAAAGGTAGTGAGCCTGATTATCAAACACCTGAGGCTGATGATGATGACTGGCTGAGTGGAGTTACTGACTGGATATAAGGCTGCCGACGCCCTTCTGCCCTGCGGGTGATTTCTCTGTGGGATCCTTGGAGACCAGTCTGAATTCCTGCTCCTCTAAAGCTAAGTTTGCTGCTCGGCCTTTTGCATTTGTGCTTTGACTTTGCTTTGTTTTTCTGGATTTCTGCCATTCCCTGCTGGGGTGTGCTGAATTCCTTTTGAAGCCTAGCTGCTTCAGGGCCTTTTTCATATCAGCTTGTTGGCTTATGTCTTTGATAGGGTTTTGGCAGATTGCAGATAGCAGCCTTCCTGTCCTTTCCTATCTAGGTAGTTTTGGGCCCCGTCTTTGCTCAGTCTATCTTTCTGTCTGTGTTAGTGTTTTCATCTTGCTTCACTGTCATTATATGTTGGGGGCTGCCTATTGCTTTGGGGTCTGCTCTGGGGCAGTTTAGATTTCCCCTTTCTTTCTTTGGCCTATTTAATTCTCCGGCTGTGATCGAGGGGTCTAGGGCATCGTAGGAACCCCCCACGGCTACTGCTAGTTGTGTTGATAGGTTCAGGGGTCTGCAATCTGATAGCTGCCAACTTCTCTGGTTTTCTGGACTTAGCTTGTATTTCTGTTTTTGCCTCCTGCGGTGACTCATTCATAACAGAAACACCCGCCATACCGCAGATCCTAGGGTACTCAATAGCAGGAAAGAATTGTAAAAAAAAAAAAAAAGTGTATATTTTTTCCTCTATATCTCTGAGGCCGTAGGGGGAATTTTTTTTTCTCTCAATGGAGATAAAGCAATTGTCTGATCGTGTGGAGCAGCTCGCTGCGGAAGTGCGGGGAATTTCCGCCTACCATGCTCATTCACATGCTGCTGAACCAAAGATTCCTACACCTGATGTATTTTTTGGGGATCGGTCTAAATTTTTGAATTTCAAAAATAATTGTAAATTATTTTTTGCCTTGAAGCCTAACTCGTCAGGGAGCTCCGCGCAGCAGGTTAAAATTGTCATCTCTTTGCAGCGTGGCGATCCCCAGGATTGGGAGTTTTCTTTGAAACCAGATGATCCTATTCTGACTAATGTGAACGCATTTTTTCAGGCCTTGGGGTTGTTGTATGACGAACCTAATGCCATTGATCAGGCTGAAAAGACCCTGCTGGCATTGAACCAGGGTCGTGATTCTGCAGAATTGTACTGTCAAAAATTCCGAAAGTGGGCAGTACTTACTACCTGGAATGATAATGCCTTGGCTGCAGTCTTTCGGAAGGGGTTGTCAGAAGCCATAAAAGATACTATGGTGGGATTTCCTGTTCCCTCTGGTCTTGACGATTCTATGTCATTAGCCATTCAGGTTGATCGGCGTTTGCGCGAACGCAAAGCTGCACGAGAGGTGTTGCCACCTGTTGAACAAATGTCTGAACCTATGCAATGTGATAGAGTTTTTTCCAGAGAGCAGCGTCAGGAGTTCAGAAGGCGTAATAAGTTGTGTTTTTTCTGTGGAGATGCCTCGCATATTATTTCTGTCTGTCCTAAACGAGAGAAACACTTTGCACACACGTTTTCTGTTGGGGGTGTTCAACCTAAGTTTCTTCTGGCTATTACTCTGATCTGCTCCCTGTCCACATTTTCCGCCAAGGCTTTTGTGGATTCGGGAGCAGCACTAAACCTAATGGACTTGGATTTTGCTAAACGTTGTGGATTTCCGATGACACCTCTGCAGACGCCTATCCCTTTGAGGGGGATTGATGCTACTCCTTTGGCTAAAAATAAACCTCAGTTTTGGACCCAGGTGGTAATGCGGGTCGCCCCAGTCCATCAAGAAAATTGCAGATTTTGGGTGTTGCATAATCTGCATGATACTATTGTTCTGGGGTTTCCCTGGTTACAAATTCATAATCCAGTTTTGGATTGGAAATCTGTGTCTGTGGTGAGTTGGGGTTGTCGGTGTGCCTTTAGTGAAGCTCAGGTGTTTTCCACCTCTCCTCAGTCGCATGATGTTCCTGATTATTTGGCGGACTTTTATGATGTATTTAGTGAGAATGAGTCTGCGTCTCTGCCTCCTCATAGGAGTTATGACTGTGCAATTGAACTGAGCCCGGGGTGTAAATTTCCCAAGGGTCGGCTCTTCAATTTATCTGTACCCGAGCACGAGGCTATGCGATCCTATATTAAGGAGGCGTTGGAGAAGGGTCATATTAGACCATCCTCGTCACCCTTAGGTGCCGGTTTTTTTTTTGTAGCCAAAAAGGATGGATCATTAAGACCTTGTATTGATTGTCGTGCCCTCAACAAAATTACTGTTAAATATCAGTATCCGTTACCCCTGATTTCTGATCTATTCTCCAGAGTTAAAGGTGCTTGCTGGTTTACCAAGCTTGACCTCAGGGGGGCGTATAATCTTATTCGCATTAAGCATGGGGATGAATGGAAGACGGCGTTTAATACTCCGGAGGGACATTTTGAGTACCTGGTGATGCCTTTTGGGCTCACTAATGCCCCTTCTGTCTTCCAGTGCTTCATGAACGATATTTTCCGAGATTTTGTCGATAAATTTTTGATTATCTATCGGGATGATATTTTGATCTTCTCCAAGGATTGGTATTCTCATGTGGAACATATTCGGACTGTGTTCCGGATCTTGAAGGAGAATTCCCTGTATGTCAAAGGATCTAAATGCCTTTTTGGAGTACAGAGGATTTCTTTTTTGGGATTTATTTTGTCCCCGTCAACTATTGAAATGGACCCAGCCAAGGTACAGGCCATTTACGATTGGGTTCAGCCCACTTCTTTGAAGGCCCTCCAGAAGTTTTTGTGTTTTGCTAATTTTTATCAGAAATTTATAGCAAAATTTTCTAGTATTGCCAAGCCATTGACTGATTTGACTAAGAAGGGTGCTGATGTGTTAAATTGGTCTCCGGAGGCTGTTTCTTCCTTTCAGGAGCTGAAGCGAAGATTCACCTCCGCCCCGGTTTTGCCGCAACCTGATGTCTCACTTCCATTCCAGGTAGAGGTGGATGCTTCTGAGATTGGTGCAGGAGCTGTTTTGTCCCAAAAGGATCCTGTAACATCTAAAATGAATCCCTGTGCTTTCTTTTCCCGAAAGTTCTCTCCATCTGAACGCAACTATGATGTGGGGAATAGGGAACTGTTGGCCATGAAATGGGCATTTGAGGAGTGGAGACATTGGTTGAAGGGAGCTAAGCATCAAGTCGTGGTCCTCACTGACCACAAGAATTTGATTTACCTAGAGTCGGCTAAGCGCTTGAACCCTAGACAGGCTAGGTGGGCCTTGTTTTTTACACGTTTTGATTTTGTGGTTTCTTTTCTTCCTGGAACGAAGGATGTCAAGGCAGACGCCCTCTCTAGGAGCTTCTTTGCTGATTCTCCTGTGGTGACCAAGCCTGCTACCATCTTAGGCGAAGGGGTAGTTCTTTCTGCCATCTCGCCCGATTTGAGACGTGCTCTGGAATAGTTCCAGGAGGACAAACCTGAGCGTTGTCCCAGTGGAAAGTTGTATGTTCCTGACCAGTGGAAGAAGAGAGTGATGTCTGAAGTTCATTGCTCTGCTTTGGCTGGTCATCCAGGTATTTTTGGTACTAGAGATCTAGTGAGTCGTTTTTTTTGGTGGCCCTACTTGTCTCGTGATGTCAGGAATTTTGTGCAGTCCTGTGGGACGTGCTCCCGGTCTAAATCGTGTTCTCGCTCTAGTGGGTTGTTGATGCCTTTGCCTGTCCCCAAGAGGCCATGGACCCATATTTCAATGGATTTCATCTCTGATATGCCTGTCTCTCAAAGGATGACTGTTATTTGGGTGATTTGTGATAGGTTCTCTAAGATGGTTCATCTTGTACCACTCCCTAAGTTGCCGTCTTCCTCTGAGTTGGTGTCCCTGTTTTTACAACATGTGGTTCGTTTGCACGGGATTCCTGAGAACATTGTATCTGACAGAGGAGTCCAGTTTGTGTCTAGATTTTGGAGAACTTTCTGTTCCAGGCTGGGAATTCAGTTGTCCTTCTCCTCTGCTTTTCACCCTCAGACCAATGGGCAGACAGAGAGAACAAACCAGACCTTGGAGTCATATTTGAGATGTTTTATTTCTGCTGATCAGGATGATTGGGTTTCATTTTTGCCCTTGGCCGAATTTGCTTTAAATAATAGAGCTAGTTCTGCCACTTTGATGTCACCTTTTTTTTGTAACTTTGGGTTTCATCCTCGATTTTCTTCAGGGCAGGTGGAGCCCTCTGCCTGCCCAGGTGTTGACACTGTGATGGAGAGAATGCACCAGATCTGGGACCAAGTGGTGGATAAGTTATCTCTCTCCCAGGAAAAGGCCCAGCGGTTTTCCAACCGACATAGGACCATTGGTCCCCAGTTTAAGGTTGGTGATATGGTTTGGTTATCATCAAAAAATATTGCTATGAAGGTGGCTTCTCCTAAGTTTAAGCCTAGATTTATTGGACCTTACAAGATTGTGGAGATTATTAATCCGGTCTCTTATCATTTGGCTCTTCCTGTCACATTTAAAATCCATAATGTGTTCCATAAATCTTTGTTGAAGAGGTTTGTTGAACCTGTTGTTCCGGGGGTGGCACCTCCAGACCCTGTACTGGTTGAAGGTAACATGGAATATGAGGTAGAGAAAGTACTGGATTCCCGTCTGGCTAGACAGAGACTCCAGTATTTGGTTAAGTGGAAGGGTTATGGTCAGGAGTATAATTCCTGGGTCTCTGCCTCTGATATTCATGCCAAAAGATTGGTGCGTGCCTTTCATCGGGCTCACCCTGATCGCCCTGGTGGCGTAGTTGAGGGTTCGGTGACCCCTCCTCAAGGGGGAGGTACTGTTGTGAGTTCATTTTCCCCTTCATTATTGAGGCCCGGGGAACTCCCTCTTCTGGTAAAGAAAGGTAGTGAGCCTGATTATCAAACACCTGAGGCTGATGATGATGACTGGCTGAGTGGAGTTACTGACTGGATATAAGGCTGCCGAAGCCCTTCTGCCCTGCGGGTGATTTCTCTGTGGGATCCTTGGAGACCAGTCTGAATTCCTGCTCCTCTAAAGCTAAGTTTGCTGCTCGGCCTTTTGCATTTGTGCTTTGACTTTGTTTTGCTTTGTTTTTCTGGATTTCTGCCATTCCCTGCTGGGGTGTGCTGAATTCCTTTAGCTCTGTCTTCTGAAAATACCTGAGTGCTGATTTAGTTTTTGAAGCCTAGCTGCTTCAGGGCCTTTTTCATATCAGCTTGTTGGCTTATGTCTTTGATAGGGTTTTGGCAGATTGCAGACAGCAGCCTTCCTGTCCTTTCCTATCTAGGTAGTTTTGGGCCCCGTCTTTGCTCAGTCTATCTTTCTGTCTGTGTTAGTGTTTTCATCTTGCTTCACCGTCATTATATGTTGGGGGCTGCCTATTGCTTTGGGGTCTGATCTGGGGCAGTTTAGATTTCCCCTTTCTTTCTTTAGGCCTATTTAATTCTCCGGCTGTGATCGAGGGGTCTAGGGCATCGTAGGAACCCCCCACGGCTACTGCTAGTTGTGTTGATAGGTTCAGGGGTCTGCAATCTGATAGTTGCCAACTTCTCTGGTTTTCTGGACTTAGCTTGTATTTCTGTTTTTGCCTCCTACGGTGACTCATTCATAACACCTCCGGGTGTGTAGCTGCTGCAGCGTCTGGGCAAGTGGTGCTGGACCTCGTCTGGGACCGGGACTCTGAACCCTGGGGGGAAATGCCTGAACCCCTAGCGGTAGTGCCTCTGTCCACCGTGGGTAGTAGCAGGCCACAGGAAGAGGAAGATGAGACACGGGCTCATTGCCAAGAAACCATACATCAGCTGGCAGCCGAGCAAAGAGAGAGGGAATAGAGGAGGCTGGCTGTGTTGGGCCCAGATCTGGACCGGAAGGAAAAGGTCCGTGTCGGTCACTATGGTCCCCGGGACTCGGCTGGATGGGGACAGGTTCTCAAAGTGAACCATGAGCGGGGGTTTGGGTTCATTGCAGACCCCAAGAGGATCAGTGACCTGTTCTTCAGCAGGCGAGATGTGGAATTACACCTGAGGAAGGGACACCCTGCTAGAGACCTGCAACCGGGAGAATATGTAACCTTTACCCGGCATGAGGGACTTCGTGGATGGTACGCGCTGAACGTGCGCCGCATTCCTGAAGACTTCATTGCGGCCTATAAGAAGGAACACGCTTATGTTCCCCCAGAAGGAGTGCCACCCACTATAGTGATCACACCTACCAACGCCAGGCAGGCAACATCTACCCCTGTCGCTCACCCAATGGTACAGGTAGTTACACCAGCTGTACCAAAGGCAGCTATTCACCAAGCTGCCACCACCTCGTCCTATTGTAAACAGGCAACAGGAAAAGGATGTCCAGAAGTTCTCCCCTGGAAGCAGCAGCCCAATTCAACAGCTTCCAGCACCCCAGGAGGGGAACACCAATACTAACACCATTAAAGATAGATAACTAACTCTGTTACCCAGGAGGGTATTTGCACCATTGTGCTGTTTTTCTATTTTTTCTATTTTTGTTTGGTTATCATGATGTTTCCAGTTTTGTTGCCCAGTTTTATTGGCAGCGTTTTTATTATTGAACTGCAGTGATCATGAACTTGGAGTGAATCACAAACTTTATTGTATATAGTTGCACCTCTTTAGGTGCCCTTTCTTGGTTTTACATAAGTCTTTTAAGAATAAGGACTACCTCATTAAGAATAAGGACATTTCAAGACATCTTGGCTGGATCAATGTCTATGTTGCACTTATTACTAATGTTTAGCATTTTTGATAGAAAAAGAGAATAGTGAATGCTTTATAGAATTTAGACCAATGCTTTGATATTTGAATAAAGATTTGAAAAACTTGCAGGTGACGAACCCGGCATCAGCGGTTGTCACTTAATGTTAATAATAGGAAGAAGAAAATGTGAAAGAAGAGATGAAGAAGAAATGTGTTAATGACAATACTTGAAGTGGTAGTGAGTTTACTGCCAATAGCACTTTGAATTAGGTACTGTATTAAAACATAGATAGCTAGTTAAAACTTGATTTGCAACATTCAAGAAACAGTGCCTCTCATATTGAGAAGATTAAATAAGAATTGTTTACTAAGCATTACAAAACTTTTGTATGTTCCTGTATTGTCAACTTTTGTTTTCCATGCAGCCCGCGGACGTGCTGTGTTTAATGGGGGGTATGTGGCGCCCCTGAGGGTTCAGTCGCCACAGAGGTACTGCACCTCCTCCTGAGGTGTGGTACCCCACCATCCAGGTAAGGTGGAGACACCTGACCACACTCCAACATCTGCACCCCACACCACAAAGTAGTGTAGCAAAGCACCTTTGGTGGCTCCCTGCTAGGAGTGTAGCATAGCACCCCTTGGTGGCTCCCTGCTTGGAAAACAAAACGTGCTGGGAGGTGGGTGGAGCTGAGTATACATAATTGAGTCACGCTTTCAGTGAGTGAGTGAGGATGTAGAAAGACAGAGAGTGAGCCAGAGAAGATCCCCGGGAGAGGGATGGAAGAAGGAAGTGCTGCAGCAGGCCACAATGATCTGGGTCTGCTGGCACTGGAAAGAGACAGAGAAAGGAAGCTTGATTCTCCATTGGGAAGAAGGATTAGCATGGAACGTAAGGAGTAGAGTTGAGCGAAACGGGTCGAAAAAATTCAAAAGTCGCCGACTTTCGCCAAAACGAAACGAAACGAAACTTGACCTTAGCATGAGGTCGGCCACGAGGTCGGCGACCATCGCGCCAAAGTCGCGTTTCAAAAGATGCTTTTGCACCCTTTTTCAGCCAATCAGGAAGAACGGACACTGTGGGCAACGTGATGACATAGGCAGCGGTTACCACCATGTTTGTGAAGGGCATGCAAGTGATTGGCTTGCTTTGTGTGGCATCACAGGGGGTATAAAAGGGTGTGCACGCCAACCGCCATGTTATTTATGCTGATCTCAGAATAGGGAGAACTGCTGCTGCTGCTGATTCTGTAGGGAGAGCGTTAGGCAGGGAAGAAGATACCAAAAACTACTTCTGCTGCTAGCGATTTTGCCTGTACAACACACCGGTTACTGTGCAGTGCAAGGGGAGGCTATATTTTGGTGCATCAGCTCTGTTGGTTATTAGGCTGCCTTTTAAGACTCCCTGATAGCTGCATTGCCGTTTTCACACTGCTGAGCAATCTGCTTTTTCAAAGCAATCAAAATGTTATTGTTTTGTCCTGGTGAGTTACTGAGCGTTCATTTTTTCACACACCGTACAGCGATGTATGCTCCTCACACAGTACCGTGTACCGGCTGTTATCATGGCCAAATTGAAGCAATCTACGTGTGTGACTCTGTAAGGAAAAGTCGAGGAGTTTGTCCATTCTTACAGACCTACACCTTATAGTTTTGTCTGTTTTTCAAACAGTTTAGTATATTTGCTGTTTGATTACATTCAAAACTAGAGAGAGACAGCATGTGTCAGTCCGTATACAAAAACACGGAGCTTGACAATTTTACATACACCGTACAGCGGTGTACGTGCACGCTCCTCTCTCAGTACTGTGTAACGGCTGTTATCACGGCAAAATTGAAGCTATCTACGTGTGTGACTCTGTAAGGAAAAGTTGAGGAGTTTGTCCGTTCTTACAGACCTACACCTTATAGTTTTGTCCGTTTTTCAAACAGTTTAGTATATTTGCTGTTTGATTACATTCAAAACTAGAGAGAGACAGCGTGTGTCAGTCCGTATACAAAAACACAGAGCTTGACAATTTTACATACACCGTACAGGGGTGTGCGTGCACGCTCCTCTCTCAGTACTGTGTAACGGCTGTTATCACGGCCAAATTGAAGCTATCTACGAGTGTGACTCTGTAAGGAAAAGTCAAGGAGTTTGTCCGTTCTTACAGACCTACACTCTAGGGAGATTCCAATTCTGCCCAATTCTATATACACCTTGTAGTTAGTCATACACTAGGCAATTTCTGCCTGTCACATTGCGGTGTATTCTGTCCTGGGCCTGAGACAATAGTTCAGCATCCTCCAATCTACATTGAGATTCAAATTCTCACCAATACTCTATACAGCTTTTGCCTTCTCATACACCAGCCAATTTCTGCCTGTCACATTGCGGTGTAATCTATAATGGGCCTGAGACAATAGTTCAGCGTCCTCCAATCTACATTGAGATTCAAATTCTCACCAATACTCTATACAGCTTTTGCCTTCTTATACACCAGCCAATTTCTGCCTGTCACATTGCGGTGTAATCTATACTGGGACTGAGACAATAGTTCAGCGTCCTCTAACCTACAGAGAGATTAAAATTCTCACCAATACTCTATACAGCTTCTCCCTTCTCATACATCAGCCAATTTCTGCCTGTCACATAGCGGTGTAATCTATACTGGGCCTGAGACAATAGTTCAGCGTCCTCCAATCTACATTGAGATTCAAATTCTCACCAATACTCTATACAACTTCGTGCCTTCTCATACACCAGACAATTTCTGCCTGTCACATAGCGGTGTAATCTATACTGGGCCTGAGACAATAGTTCAGCGTCCTCCAATGTACATTGAGATTCAAATTCTCACCAATACTCTATACAGCTTTTGCCTTCTCATACACCAGCCAATTTCTGCCTGTCACATTGCGGTGTAATCTATACTGGGCCTGAGACAGTAGTTCAGCGTCCTCCAATCTACATTGAGATTCAAATTCTCACCAATACTCTATACAGCTTTTGCTTTCTCATACACCAGCCAATTTCTGCCTGTCACATTGCGGTGTAATCTATACTGGGCCTGAGACAATAGTTCAACGTCCTCCAATCTACATTGAGATTCAAATTCTCACCAATACTCTATACAGCTTTTGCCTTCTCATACACCAGCCAATTTCTGCCTGTCACATAGCGCTGTAATCTATACTGGGCCTGAGACAATAGTTCAGCGTCCTCCAATCTAAAGTGAGATTCAAATTCTCACCCATACTCTATAGTCCATCTTTTCTGTAGCTTGTATGGTTGTGGTTTCCCGGGTGGAGTCCAATTAAGCCACAGGCTCCACTCCTGGTAGTGCCCTTTTGGACATTCCTTTAAGGTTCAGCTTTGCAACCATACAGCCCCCGGAAACCAAACACTTTGCCTTCATGGACGCAGTTTGGAGATTCGTGGGAATAACGGCGCCCCATCGGCAGTTGCCATAATTTATTGGTGGGCAGTCTGACGGTATATGATCGTGTTCGATTTCAGAAATTTTTTTTTTTTGGTTTGTATTTTACATTTTTATTCCAGCCTTTCTTGACTTCATAAGGGCATGACAAGCCTATATCTGTGTCTCCTCCACCTCTTCCTTTTACTCCTCCACCTCTTTTCTAAATGTAGTTGCCCTTTTCCATATGTTATTTTTGTCTTCTGAGCATTTTGTCTGCTTTGGGACACCTTTTAAGGTGTTTTGTAATTGTTTTCTATGTGTTTGTATGTGCTTGTGTTTGCCTGCCATTGTTTTGAATGGGGTTCAACGGTGTTCTTCGAACGTTCTACGAACATTCGACGAACTTGCCTCCTGTGCGACGAACCAAAACACTAGCGGGGTGGCTCAACACTACTCCTGATATATCGAAGTACATTGCTAATGTTTATACTATGCCATATATACCTGGTATCTGGTGAAACTGTACCCTTTCTGCCAGGAAGTCCTCCTCCAACCAACACTCTAAGCGTATCATTGACACATGGAACATTGTCCCACATGTGTGATTATTTCTTGAGCGTGTGAGTGTCTATGGGTTACTCCTGCAATTTAGATGTACATTTAAAAATTACCCCAACACTGTATACAGCTCTACGCTTGAGATACATTACCCATTTACTGCTTGTTATATTCTGGTCTAATCCAAACTGACCAAGTAAGAGTTATTTTCTGACTGTGGAAATAAATACTGAAATTGACAACAATGACACCTACACTGTGCACAGCTGTACTCTTGAGATCCATCACCGTTTTATGGCTTTTTAGATTGTGTTGTAATTAGTGTTGAGCATTCCGATACTGCAAATATCGGGTATTGGCCGATATTCGCTGTATCGAAATTCCGATACCGAGTACCGATAGTTTTTCAATATCGGATACCGGAATCGGAATTCCCCATAATGCAATGAGCGAGTGTTGTGGCTGTGATTGGCTGCTGAAATGATGTCATCATGATGCGCGGTCTGTGTGCATCATGATACGCGGTCTGTGCCGACTGCGGGGGGCCTGTACCGACTGCGGGGGGCCTGTACGGGCCTGCCGGGGGCCTGTGCTGGCTGTTGGGGGTCTGTACGGGCCTGCCGGGGGCTTGTGCCGGCTGCCGGGGGTCTGTGCTGGCCTGCCGGGGGCTTGTGCCGGCTGCCGGGGGTCTGTACGGGTCTGCCGGGTGCCTGTGCCGGCTGCCGGGGGTCTGTGCGGGCCTGCCAGGGGTCTTGTGTGTGTGCAGGCATCGTCCGATGGGACTACAAGTCCCATCGGGTGATGCCTGCTACAAAGACAGTGATTGACACATTAGCCAATGATGGGACAGTAGTAGTCCCATCATCCGGCTAATGTGTTGAATGTAAAACAAAAAAAAATATATATATATACATACTACATACTACATATATACTACATTCATACTACATACATACTACATACATGCTACATACATACTACATACATACAACATGCTACAGACATACATTACATACTACATTCATACTACATACATACTACATATATGCTACATTCATACTACATACTGTACATACTACATACATACTACATATACACTACATTCATACAACATACATACATACATACTACATATATACTACATTCATACTACATGCATACTACATACATACTACATTCATACAACATACATACATACATACTACATATATACTACATTCATACTACATACATACTACATACATACAACATGCTACAGACATACAGTACATACTACATACATACTATATACATACTACATATATACTACATTCATGCTACATACATACTACATACATACTACATATATACTACATTCATACAACATACATACATACTAAATACATACTACACATATACTACATTCATACTACATACATACTATACATACTACATATACACTACATTCATACAACATACATACATACTACATATATACTACATTCATACTAAATACATACTACATATACACTACATTCATACTAAATACATACTGCATACATACTACATACATACAACATGCTACAGACATATAGTACATACTACATACATACTACATATATACTACCTTCATACTACATACTGTACATACTACATACATACTACATATACACTACATTCATAAAACATACATACATACTGTACATACTACATATATACTACATTCATACTACCGAGTACCGATAATTTTTCAATATCGGATACCGGAATCGGAATTCCCCATAATGCAATGAGCGAGTGTTGTGGCTGTGATTGGCTGCTGAAATGATGTCATCATGATGCGCGGTCTGTGTGCATCATGATGCGTGGTCTGTGCCGACTGCGGGGGGCCTGTACCGACTGCGGGGGGCCTGTACGGGCCTGCCGGGGGCCTGTGCTGGCTGTTGGGGGTCTGTACGGGCCTGCCGGGGGCTTGTGCCGGCTGCCGGGGGTCTGTGCTGGCCTGCCAGGGGCTTGTGCCGGCTGCCGGGGGTCTGTACGGGTCTGCCGGGTGCCTGTGCCGGCTGTCGGGGGTCTGTGCGGGCCTGCCAGGGGTCTTGTGTGTGTGCAGGCATCGTCCGATGGGACTACAAGTCCCATCGGGTGATGCCTGCTACAAAGACAGTGATTGACACATTAGCCAATGATGGGACAGTAGTAGTCCCATCATCCGGCTAATGTGTTGAATGTAAAACAAAAAAATATATATATATATACATACTACATACTACATATATACTACATTCATACTACATACATACTACATACATGCTACATACATACTACATACATACAACATGCTACAGACATACATTACATAATACATTCATACTACATACATACTACATATATGCTACATTCATACTACATACTGTACATACTACATACATACTACATATACACTACATTCATACAACATACATACATACATACTACATATATACTACATTCATACTACATGCATACTACATACATACTACATTCATACAACATACATACATACATACTACATATATACTACATTCATACTACATACATACTATATACATACAACATGCTACAGACATACAGTACATACTACATACATACTATATACATACTACATATATACTACATTCATGCTACATACATACTACATACATACTACATATATACTACATTCATACAACATACATACATACTAAATACATACTACACATATACTACATTCATACTACATACATACTATACATACTACATATACACTACATTCATACAACATACATACATACATACTACATATATACTACATTCATACTAAATACATACTACATATACACTACATTCATACTAAATACATACTGCATACATACTACATACATACAACATGCTACAGACATATAGTACATACTAAATACATACTACATACATACTGCATATATACTACCTTCATACTACATACTGTACATACTACATACATACTACATATACACTACATTCATACAACATACATACATACATACTACATATATACTACATTCATACTACATTCATACACATACATACATACTACATATATACTACATTCATACAACATACATACATACATAGTACATATATACTACATTCATACTACATACATACTACATATATACTACATTCATACTACATACATACTACATACATACTACATTCATACAACATACATACATTCATACATACTACATATATACTACATTCATACTACATAAATACTACATACATACAACATGCTACAGACATACAGTACATACTACATACATACTATATACATACTACATATATACTACATTCATACTACATACATACTACATATATACTACATTCATACAACATACATACATACATACTACATACATACTACATATATACTACATTCATGCTTCATACATACTATACATACTACATACATACTACATATACACTACATTCATACAACATACATACGTACATACTACATATATACTACATTCATACTAAAAACATACTACATATACACTACATTCATACAACATACATACGTACATACTACATATATACTACATTCATACTACATACATACTACATACATACAACATGCTACAGACATACAGTACATACTACATACATACTACATACATACTGCATATATACTACATTCATACTACATACTGTACATACTACATACATACTACATATACACTACATTCATACAACATACATACATACATACTACATATATACTACATTCATAATATATACATACTACATACATACTACATTCATACAACATACATACATACTACATATATACTACATTCATACTACATACATTCTACATACATACAACATGCTACAGACATACAGTACATACTACATACATACTATATACATACTACATATATACTACATTCATACTACATACATACTACATACATACTACATATATACTACATTCATACAACATACATACATACTACACACATACTACATATATACTACATTCATACTACATACATACTATACATACTACATACATACTACATATACACTACATTCATACAACATACATACATACTACATATATACTACATTCATAATAAATACATACTACATATACACTACATTCATACAACATACATATGTACATACTACATATATACTACATTCATACTACATACATACTACATACATATTACATACATACAACATGCTACAGACATACAGTACATTCTACATACATACTACATATATACTACATTCATACTACATACATACTACATGCATACTACATATATACTACATTCATACTACATACATACATACATACTACATACATACTACATATATACTACATTCATACTACATACATACAACATGCTACAGACATACAGTACATACTACATACATACTACATATATACCACATTCATACTACATACATACTACATATATACTACATTCATACAGCATACATACTACATACATGCTACATATATACTACATTCATACAACAAACATACAAACATATATACTACATTCATACAACATACATACATACTACATACTACATGCATACAACATACATACAACATGCTACATACATACAACATACATACAACATACATACTACATACAACATACATACATTCATACAATACATACATACTACATACATACTACATACAATACATTCATACATTCATACAATACATACATATAGACATACAGTACCTTTAACATAGAGTACATACTCACCAATACTTGTCACATTGTTCCCCGAAGCCAGTGTCATCTATGAAAAAATATGAAAATAGCAAACAAGCCATATACTCCCTGATCCGCAGAAATCCACGTGCCCCACGCCGATTTCCCATGGAGAACAGCAGCATCAGCTGATGCGACCGCTCTCTACGGTGTTCCAGGAATCCAATGACGGGAGGTAGGTATCCTTCCGCACTGTATTCCTCCGCCACTGTAAAAAAATAGTCCCTGGTCTCACTTTATGGCAAAAGCTGCGTGGGAACTTTTTCACACAGCAATGCCAAAAGAGAGACTAGGGACTATTTTTTTTACAGTGGCGGAGGAATACAGTGCGGAAGGATACCTACCTCCCGTCATTGGATTCCTGGAGCCCCGTAGAGAGTGGTCGCATCAGCTGATGCTGCTGTTCTCCACGGGAAATCGGCGTGGGCACCCGTGGATTTCTGCGGATCAGGGAGTATATGGCTTGTCTGTTATTTTCATATTTTTTCATAGATGACACTGGCTTCGGGGAACAATGTGACAAGTATTGGTGAGTATGTACTCTATGTTATATGTATTGTATGTCTATATGTATGAATGTATGAATGTATTGTATGTAGTATGTATGTAGTATGTATGTATTGTATGAATGTATGTATGTTGTATGTTGCATGTATGTTGTATGCATGTTGTATGTCTGTAGCATGTTGTATGTATGTTGTATGAATGTAGTATGTATGTATTGTATGAATGTATGTATGTTGTATGTAGTATGTATGTAGTATATATGTTGTATGTCTGTAGCATGTTGTATGTACTATGTATGTATGTTGTATGAATGTAGTATGTATGTATTGTATGAATGTATGTATGCTGTATGTAGTATGTATGTTGTATGTCTGTAGCATGTTGTATGTATGTTGTATGTATGTAGTAAGTATGTATGTATGTTGTATGAATGTAGTATATATGTAGTATGTATGTATGTTGTATGAATGTAGTATATATGTAGTATGTATGTAGTATGTAAGTAGTATGTAGTATGTATGTAGAATGTATATATATATATATATTTTTTTTTTTTACATTCAACACATTAGCCGGATGATGGGACTACTGCTGTCCCATCATTGGCTAATATGTCAATCACTGTCATTGTAGCAGGCATCACCCGATGGGACTTGTAGTCCCATCGGACGATGCCTGCACACATAAGACCCCCAGCAGGCCCGCACAGACCCCCGGCAGCCGGCACAAGCCCCCGGCAGGCCCGTATAGACCCCCGGCAGCCGGCACAAGCCCCCGGCAGGCCCATACAGACCCCTGGCAGCCGGCACAAGCCCCCGGCAGGCCCGAACAGACCCCCGCCAGCCGGCACAAGCCCCCGGCAGGCCCGTACAGACCCGCGGCAGCCAGCACAAGCCCCCGGCAAGCCCGTACAGACCCCCGGCAGCCGGCACAAGCCCCCGGCAAGCCCGTACAGACCCCTGGCAGCCGGCACAAGCCCCCAGCAGGCCCGTACAGACCCCCGGCAGGCCCGCACAGACCCCGCCCGCAGACACGCACAGTGTCCGCCCACGCACCGCCCACACTCTTCCCCTCTCCCGAACTGGATGTGCAAGTAAAGAAAGGGTTTTTTTTCATTCCGATATTTCTGTCCCATTGACTTGAATGGGACTTCCGGTATCGGAATCGGCGATACACGATACTTTTTTTGTATCGGGCCGATCCAATCCAATCCGATATTTCTCTATATCGGATGGTATCGCTCAACACTAGTTGTTATCCAATACTGAGCCTGAGAGTGTCTGTGTGTGCCTCCTCAAATATCTATGGAGATTTAGAATGTTTAAACTATACTATATGTACCTGCTATCTGATGATTAGAGTTGAGCGATACCGTCCGATACTTCAAAGTATCGGATCGGAATGGATCGGCCGATCTTAAAAAAAAGTATCGGTATCGCCGATTCCGATACCGGAAGTCCCATTCAAGTCTATGGGACTTCCGGTATCGGAATAAGAAAAACCCTGTTTTTGCCTTGTACAGCCTCTCTGGGGTCTGTACGGGCCTTTCGGGGGGCTGTGCCGGCTTGCCAGGGGGTCTGTGCAGGCTCCGGTGGTCTGTGCCGGCCTGCCGGGGGGGCTGTGCAGGCTCCGGGGGGCTGTGCCGGCCTGCCGGGGGGGCTGTGCAGGCTCCGGTGGGCTGTGCCGGCCTGCCGGGGGGCTGTGCAGGCTCCGGTGGGCTGTGCCGGCCTGCCGGGGGGCTGTGCCGGCCTGCCGGTGGTCTGTGCAGGCTCCGGTGGGCTGTGCCGGCCTGCCGGGGGGCTGTCCCGGCCTGCCGGGGTCTGTGCAGGCTTCGGGGGTCTGTGCAGGCATCGTCCGATGGGACTACAAGTCCCATCGGGCGATGCCTGCTACCATGACAGTGATTGACACATTAGCCAATGATGGGACAGTAGTAGTCCCATCATCCGGCTAATGTGTTGAATGTAAAAAAAAAAAAAAAAATTACATGCTACATACATGCTACATTCATACTACATACTACATACATGCTACATTCATACTACATATATACTACATGCAACATACATACTACATATATACTACATGCATGCAACATGCATACTACATATATACTACATGCAACATACATACTACATATATACTACATGCATGCAACATGCATACTACATATATACTACATGCTACATACATACTACATATATGCTACATATATACTACATGCATGCTACATACATACTGCATGCTACATACATACTGCATGCTACATACATACTACATATATGCTACATACATACTACATATATACTACATGCATGCTACATACATACTGCATGCTACATACATACTACATGCTACATACATACCACATATATACTACATACATACTACATACATACTACATGCATGCTACATACATACTACATGCTACATACATACTACATATATACTACATGCATGCTACATACATACTACATGCTACATATATACTACATGCTACATACATACTACATGCATGCTACATACATACTACATACATACTACATGCATGCTACATACATACTACATGCTACATACATACCACATGCTACATACATACCACATACATACTACATATATACTACATGCATGCTACATACATACTGCATGCTACATGCATGCTACATACATACTACATACATACTACATGCTACATACATACCACATATATACTACATACATTCTACATACAATACATTCATACAATACATACATAGACATACAGTACATATAACATAGAGTAACATACTTACCAATACTTGTCACATTGTTCCCCAAAGCCATTGTCTTTTACGGAATAAATATTAACATAACAAACCACAAAAATACTCACCCACGATCCGAAGCAGTCCACGAGTGTGTCCCACGACGATCTTGGGTAGAGAACGGCAGCATCAGCTGATGCTGCCGTTCTCTACGGGCTGCAGGAATCCAATGACGGAAGGTAGGTATCCTTCCGCACTGTATTCCTCCGCCACTTAAAAAAAAAAAGTCCCTAGTCTCACTTTATGCCATTGCTGTGTGGGAATTTCCCACGCAGCAATGGCATAAAGTGAGACTAGGGACTTTTTTTTTTTTAAGTGGCGGAGGAATACAGTGCGGAAGGATACCTACCTTCCGTCATTGGATTCCTGCAGCCCGTAGAGAACGGCAGCATCAGCTGATGCTGCAGTTCTCTACCCAAGATCGTCGTGGGACACACTCGTGGACTGCTTCGGATCGTGGGTGAGTATTTTTGTGGTTTGTTATGTTAATATTTATTCTGTAAAAGACAATGGCTTCGGGGAACAATGTGACAAGTATTGGTAAGTATGTTACTCTATGTTATATGTACTGTATGTCTATGTATGTATTGTATGAATGTATTGTATGTAGTATGTATGTAGTATATATGTGGTATGTATGTAGCATGTAGTATGTATGTAGCATGCATGTAGCATGCAGTATGTATGTAGCATGCATGTAGTATATATGTAGTATGTATGTAGCATGTAGTATGTATGTAGCATGCATGTAGTATATATGTAGTATGTATGTAGCATGTAGTATGTATGTAGCATGCATGTAGTATGTATGTAGTATGTATGTAGTATGTATGTGGTATGTATGTAGCATGTAGTATGTATGTAACATGCATGTAGTATATATGTGTTATGTATGTAGCATGCATGTAGTATGTATGTAGTATTTTTTTTTTTTTTTTTTTTTTTTTTAACATTTAACACATTAGCCGGATGATGGGACTACTACTGTCCCATCATTGGCTAATGTGTCAATCACTGTCATGGTAGCAGGCATCGCCAGATGGGACTTATAGTCCCATCGGACGATGCTTGCACAGACCCCCGGACATCAGCACAGCCCCCCGGCAGGCCGGCACAGCCCCCCGGCAGGCCGGTACAGACCCCGGGCCTGCCGATATTGAAAAAATATCGGAAGTCGGTATCGGAATTCCGATACAGCAAGTATCGGCCGATACCCGATACTTGCGGTATCGGAATGCTCAACACTACTGATGATACTGTACACTTTGTCTAATTTTTATATTCTTGTTTAATCCATACTGAGCCTGTGAGCGTCTCTGTGTGACTGATGGGATATATAGGGAGATTGACAATTATCCTTTGACTGAATAGAGCTGTATGCTTCTGATACAGTGCCATATATCTGATGTTATTTTGGGTCTATTTTCTGCAAAATTTTGAAGTTTGGTGGAAGAGGCCGCGGACGTGGGCGTGGGGGGGCCAGCTGGTGCTGATGGTGGTGGTGCATCTGCTGGTAGTGGCAAAAGCACAATAGCAGCTAAGGCAGGAAGTGTTGAGCCTGCGTCATGGTCTGGCTCTGGAACGCCGGGAAGGCTACCTTTTCTGGGAGTAGGTTAACCGCTTTTAAAGGCGGAGCATGAGGAACTGGTTTTGGCTTATATTGCCGAAACAGACTCCAGCAAATATGCCCTCCTCTACTGAAGTTTCAAAAAATGCAAGCACTGAGTCATCAAGTGCTGGCTCCTGGTCAGGAAGAACCCATTTCCGTGTGTCCTTCACCCCCACCAAAAGTGAATGATGCAGCAGGCCACACGTCACATTAGTCCATGTAGCTCTTTCTATCATACCATGCCTGGGTTATCAAGTCAAATCGTGAATTCCCCAGTCCAAGATGAATCAGACATGGAGTTTGGTTGGCAGCCAGGGCAGTGGGGTTAATTGGTACCGGGCCGGTGTCTCACAGGGATGTGTCACGGTGGTGGTGACCCGTTCCGTGGCCCTGGGCGTCCATGCAAAGGGGTGAATTATGTTTATAGGTGAATGATAATTGACGCCACCTGTAGTTTCTGATTAGATTGACCAGCGCTGCAGTGCCGCTTCTCTGGGACAGATGTTGTGGTGCAGCTAAGATGTAGAAGCCCGGCACAGCTAGGGCCGTAGTCGCAGGGCAGATGAAAGAGTTGGTAGATGGTGTGCAGTGCAAGATGTAGCAGAGCCGTGCTCCAGGCGCAGGAGAAAGATGACAGACACAGTCATGTAGTTCCTTTACCTGTACTTGGTAAAGTGCCGTCCAGGACCCAGAGTACAGATGGAGAAGGAGTTAGTCAGCCTGGAAGCCAATTTGGAATTCTCTCTCTGCAGATAGGTAGTGTGGCCTCCATTCTAGCGCTTATCTGAGGTATTCGCAGTGCTGAGTTCAATGAAGTTCCCCCTGTTGACTCTCTTTTGGAACTTTCTCGTATGGCAGGCAGTCGTAGCCTTTTCCTTCTGGCTCCCACACGTCGATGCTGGGGCCGCCGAGCCTTAGTTGGGTACAGAGCATTAACAACTGCTACTTCCTCCGGTTTCGGCTGCAGGAACGTCAGTGTCCCTACAAACTCGGAGACCGGAATCCGGGCCATGCGCTCCAGCTAGGAGTGAGCCTTAACTCTGCTCATCCTTCAGCTCCCCTTCTCACGTCCACACACTTCCCCTTCCCTGCACAGAGTGCCCTAACTTACCTCCTCCTGACCACAGAGAGCAGCTCCTCAGCAGTCAGGTTCAGAGGTCTCCCTGCTGGCCTGGAGTGGGAAATGTGTTGTGTGTTGGTTTAACTGCTAGAGAGATCCTTTGTTGCTCCCAAGCATGACATCACACTCCCTAGGAGAAAGGTAATGCCACTGTGGCGACCGTACTCCTGGGGACGCCACAAGTGCACTGATGCCCAGCCTATGCTAGATGATTCTGCTGGTACATTGACCTAGACCACTGCATTCCCCTCACACTCTACACAGCCAGAATGTGACCCTGAGGAAACTCAGGTTCCCCTTCCCGCATACTATACCACCTTACAAGGTGACAAAGAGGAAGGTGCAGATGAAAGTGCAAGTTCCTTGAGCAGGTGGGGGGCATTCTCATGGGCGATGGCACTGGCACAGGGCCCCTCATAGTACGCAAAAGTGTCTCTGCCGGTGGGAGGGCCCGGCCCACCCCCACCCGCCATCAGACACACCGCCACACACCGCCGTACTATGAGGGGCCCTGTGCAAGTGCCATCGCCAATGAGTGGGCCCCCCCTGCTTGCTCCGGATCACAGCACTTGCAACGGTGAAATACTTACCTCTCACTGCTCCACCGCCATGACGTCTTCCGCGTGTCCT
This sequence comes from Dendrobates tinctorius, assembly GCF_039654945.1. Lineage (NCBI taxonomy): Eukaryota > Metazoa > Chordata > Amphibia > Anura > Dendrobatidae > Dendrobates > Dendrobates tinctorius. The sequence continues at coordinate 51,843,073 of NW_027361738.1, read as the reverse complement.
GACAGTGATATTCTGATCAGACAGCGCAATGACATCACGTCTGTACGCCTTCTGCCTAAACAGCCAAGTGCAGTGAGATGGAAGATGGGGACGACGAGGAGTCCAGACTAGTACAGGGATTCCCTAACAAGGAAACTTATTTAATTGTTTTCAATGTTGGGACAGCAATTTTTGGGGAGCACTATACTCTGGAGAATGATATATGGGGCCCACCATACACTGGAGCATTCCAAAGGTGGACATCAGACACTGGAGCAGCATTTACAGGGCCCATTATACACTGGAGCATTAGAAATGGGGCCCATTATATATGGAGCATTATTTGGGCCCATAAGACAGTGGAGCTTCATCCATGGGGACCAACATATACTGTAGCATTATGTGGAGCTCATCATATACTGTTTCAAACATTATATGGGACCAATGATTCTGTATGGAGAAATATATGGGCCTCATTACTCTGTATAGTGCACTATGCGGTGCCCATAATACTGTATGGAGTAATATACTGTCCGTTTTTGGAGCTATTGGAGAATTTAAAATCGATATCAGTCATGAGATGTAAAAAGTGAAATATTTTTCATTGTACTATACCGCTATTTCTCTACCGTATCGGAGCATCATGAGTTGTGGTATGTGTTAAAGGGGCGCTCTTTGGCCCAGGGCACATGAGAACCTGGAGCCAGCCCTACCCCTCCACAACTTTAGCCAAATAACCCCCAGTTTTCAGTGGGTAACTATTATTATGAAGTAAATTAAGGTTGACAAGGTTCAGTAATAAAAATTGATGTTTTTGCCATTCAAATGGGCACTGTAGGTCTGTTTAATGTCCTCCACTCCCTGCCGACTTTGCTTCCCCATTGACTTGCATTGGGTTTCGTGTTTCAGTCGGCCTTCGACTTTTCACGATAATCGGCCGACTTCGTTCGACCCGACTTTTGAGAAAGTCGGGTTTCATGAAACCCGACTCGACCCGAAAAAAGGAAAAGTCGCTCATCTCTAGTAAGGAGAATAGAAGTACTAAGGATCAGGGTTGGAAGAGTGAACCCTTCCCCAGTTCACAGCGCAAGGCCGGGGTCTGGTCCCCGAGGTTGTATGGATACTAATGATCCTGCAGCAGACACCAGAGGAATAGAAGTTGTCATCGCTTTATTCCCACACAAGACTTGGGGGCACAACAGCAACATAAGGGAGAGCCGGGACTAAGCAGTAAGGAGTCCCTGAAGCAGGCTACAGCTGTCTGCCATACAAGTAGAGTTCATAGGAACATCTGATAGGAGGAACTCCAGTGTAACTCAGTACTGTGAGTACTTCACTAAAGGCGCTAAGAGAGATACGTTCGGAAAAGGCACATATGTTGGCGGAGTGTTGGAAAGGAGTACTTCATCTTGCCTTGAAGTTGGCTGAGCTCCTGACCCAGAGGACACGGCACGGATGTGGGCACCTGTATCGGCAACAGACTGTGAGTAAAGCTTTGGAACTACATGCCCCAGTGTCCTCCACTTATTCCTGCGCCAACCCGCCCAGCGCCGCTACATCCCTTGCGCCCGACACTGCACCATCTAAGTGTCACTTCACCTACTCTGCCCTGGGACTACAGCCCTGCCTGTGGAGGGCTACAACATCACTTCTGCACCACACCCTCTGTCCCAGAGGATCTGTCTGCAGCGTCGGCTTAACATCTTTATTGCCGAACACCACAGGTGGCGTCACGAATCACTCATAAACTTTCATCACCATAAGCACACTGAACATTCCCCTTTTACAATGGGCGCCCAGGGCAACCGGCCGGGTCCCAGCTGCCGTGACATCTCCCATTGAAGCTCATCGGGCCCGGTACCGAGTACCCCACAGCCCTGGGAGGGCGACCCACTTGCTTCTTCATATTTTTACCCATACACTACTCCATGTTCTGGGGTACATTTCTGTGATATACAACACTATAAAAAAGTTCATAAAAATTTGCTGGGTTACTTTTCTCAGCCATACAGTATTACGTGTTCTTTGGTACATTTTGTGGGTACATAACCATCTTAAAACTTGTGCAAAATGTTATCGCTATTATATTGATCACCCGTAGACTATGCCGTAGTCTGGAGTACATTTCCTTGGTATATAACCCGCAAAAAACTTGTTTAAAATTTATTGGTATTATATAGTTCATCCGTAGACTATTCTGTGGTCTGGAGGACATTTTGTTGGTATATAAACCTCCCAAAACTTGTTTACAAAATTTGTCAGTATTATATTGCTCATCTATAGATTTTTACATATTCTTGGGCAGATTTCAGTATTATAAGTGTTATATAAGCCTCAAAAAACGTGTTTAAAAAACTAGCTAGGAGTTCTCTCTCTCTGTTTTGCAGCGATTCCTGTGCTGGGGAGGAGGAGAATGGGGATGCGAGGAGAGAGAGAGAGAGAGAGAGAGAGAGAGAGAGAACGAACTCCTAGCTAGTTTTTTCACAGTTTAATACAAGCAATCCTAGTTTCTTAGCGATTTTGTGTCCGGCTAGGACACACAAAACTAGCTAGGAGTTCTCTCTCTCTCTCCTCCCCAGCACAGGAATCACTGCAAAACTTGCATCCCCATTCTCCTCCTCCCCAGCACAGGAATCCCCCAGCACAGGAATCGCTGCAAAACAGAGAGAGAGAACTCCTAGCTAGTTTTTTCACAGTTTAATACAAGCAATCCTAGTTTCTTAGCGATTTTGTGTCCAGCTGCTGACACAAAATCGCTAAGAAACTCTGCAAAAACTAGGATTGCCATTCATTTGCATTGGACTCGTTACTGTGCGAGTAATCGCTTGGAAACTCGCAGAGTACCGACTCCTAACGAGTAGATTCGCCCATCCCTAGTATATAACCTTCCAAAAACTTGTTTCAAATTTATCAGTATCATATTGCTCACCCATAGGGTATTACATCTTCTTGGGTACAGTTCAGTTGCTATAAAAGTCTCAAAAAAGTTGTTCAGATTTTATCGGTATTATATTGCTCATCCACATGGTATTACATCTTCTTGGGTACATTTCATCGCTAAATATGCCTCAAAAAACCTGTTCCAAATTTTATCGATATCATATTGCTTAGTGCTCACCCATAGGGTATTACATCTTCTTGGGTACATTTTGTTCGTATATAGCTCTCAGAACATTTGCAAAAAATTTAGGCTGTGTGCACATATTGAAAAATCTGATGCCAGCAAAGTGAATGAGAAACCTGAAGTGTCACTCACATGTTCAGTATTTGTAACTTGCAGAAATGGTGCAGAAAATAATCTGCAGCATGACAATACTCGGTGGGTTTTTGCTCTGCGTTTTTCATAATTCACTTTACTCAAATCAATCAAAAACACACCAAAAACATGCAGTTTTGCAACTTTATTTTTCCGGCCAAGAGATGCAGAAACGGTCCAGAAATTTTACTCAACATGTGCACACACCCTTATCGGTATTATATTGCTCACCCATAGACTATTCCATGGTCTGGAGTACATTTCCTTGGTATATAATTCTCAAAAATGCATAGCCTTTATGTGTCTAGGAGTATCAATACATGACAATTTGAACAGAATGTGTATGAGGCCCTCCTTTATGTCTAATACAGGGTGTATCTGAGTCCTTTATTTTTGGCAGTTCTTATTTCCTTCATAAATTAAACAGAAGTTTCCTATTTTTTTAATAAAACAAAATCAATTTTTGTTTACTTAAGTCAAATATTTTTTACATCCTTATAAAATTTTGCTTTATATACAAGTCAATCATTTTTTCTTGTAAAATGCAATTTCTCATTAGTGTGAAATGTTTTATTGTCACTACTTAAAGTGGAGTAAAAGTTTGACACCATTGTTCTCAATAGATGCTTATCCTTCCATTCATCACTTTTCCAATCCATTCAAACATTTTTATTGCCCCACAGGCTTCTTTGTAGGGTCTGCTGGAAAAAAGCTCGGTTTTCCATTTGGCTCCCATTATATTTGTTATTCAAAACGAGCATGGGAGTATTTGGAATTGCTTGGTTCAAGCAACGAGCACCCGATCATTTTAGTGCTCGCTCTTATCTAGTCTAGATACTTTTCTCTCAATAAACAATATTTGGGGTTATAAATAATCTAGTGATAGGAATAGTATAACTGGTTGATATGGATGTGTCTTTATTCTAGTTATGTAATATTTTATGCCAATTAGAACTCTCTAGCCAAAATTGAGCGAGTTGCCGAATTCGAATACCAGCAGTCACTTATTACTATCTCTTGTGTTTTCTTGTGTAAGAAGTTTGTTGATGGTTATAGGAAGTGATTGATTGCAATCATTTATTCCAAAAGATGTGCAACCAAATATTAATTTGAGGGTGCCAACAATTTTGTCTGGCCCATTTTGGGGGTTTTGTGTGAAATTATATCCAGTTTGCCTTTTTTTCCCTCAGGTTTTTTTGTGTTGTTCCAATACAGACTGTCACACTGTGACAGTCTTCAGTAAGGAAGAGGGGTCTCAAAATGTCCAAGGAGCTGCAAACTATCTCTGTCCTAATCTGTCCCCTCCCCCACCCCATGAGACATTGGACAGAAATTAAAGGTAAACTAGACAAAACAGGTATTACAGAAAACCTCTGTCATACAAAAACACTAACCACCCATAGGGAGGAGGATAGGGACAGGGGGAATAAACTAAATGGGAAAAGGGAACCTGAGATAAACACACATTTACAACAGCAATACCACGACTCCAACTCCAAACTTCAACTACTTAGCTTTAGCACACAGCACAGGAAGATGGATCTCCAATAGCAACAACAAACTCATAGCACAGCGTCTCATAAGAGCAAGGAAGCAGAGCTTTTACCGGCAGGACGGAGAGGATCTTGCCACATTTTATAGGAAGAATTAACAACCAGATCAGAAGCAGTTGTAATGGAGCTGCAAGTTTCTGACCATCATAAAAAAGGGTCATTAACCTCTTCAGAACCAAAGGAAGCCAAATTAATTTAACCTCTTAACAAACCAACAATACCACTTAAAACTGACCAGCAATGTAAGAGAATAGCATCCTCTGATGGGTGACAATTCGGCAACTATCATCTGTACACTATAGCTGACAACTTGCTACATCAGCCATGATCTGCATTGGCACCGACCATGGCAATTTAGCCCCTTAAGTACTGCTGTAAATAGTGACTACAGCATTTAGATGGTTAACAGAGGGTGAAGCCTCTATCTTTATACCTATTGGCGCCTTGAGATCTTGATTGTGTGGTCCTGATGTTTGCGTTGGCAATTCATGTCTAAACAACGGCCTTAAATTGTTCCTGTCTTAGTGGCCTGTTCAGACTTTAGAAAGATTTAGGTGGTAAAAATACATTTTTTCATTCCTGTCATGTCACTTTGCATTACATAGTAACATAGTAACATACATAGTAACATAGTTTTGAAGGCTGAAGGAAAACCTTATGTCCATCTAGTTCAGCCTAATTTTAGTGCAGCTTTTCTGCATTGTTGATCCTGGGGAAGGAAAAAAAAACCCCACAGAGTAGAAGCCAATTTTCTCCATAGGGAAAAAAATTCCTTCCCCTAAGCTGGGTCAACAATCTACCTATAATATTATGTTATTCGTAACCTTCTATACTGTTACGCACAAGAAAAGCATCCATTCCTTTCTTAAATTCATTCAGTGAGTTGGCCATCACCACTTCCTCAGGAAGAGAATTCCAGAGCCTCACTGCTCTTACCGTGAAGAACCCTCTTCTATGCTGGTGCAGAAATTGTCTTTCCGTCAAACGAAGAGAATGCCCCATTGTTCTTGTCACAGTCCTTGGTACAAACAGTTCATTGGAGAGATCTCTGTATTGCCCTCTGATATACTCGTACATATATATTAGGTTTCCCCTAAGTCTTCTCTTTTCTAGAGTAAATAGACCTAATTTTGATAACCTTTCTGGGTATTGTAGTGAGCCAAGTCCATTTATCATTTTAGTAGCCCGCCTTTGAACCCTTTCAAGTTCAGTAATGTCTTTCTTGAGCACCGGCGTCCAAAATTGCACACAATACTCCAAATGTGGTCTGACGAGTGATTTGTACAGAGGGAGAATTATGTTTTCATCTCGTGTCCCCAGACCTCTTCTAATGCATCCCATGACCCTATTTGCTTTGGTGGCAGCTGCCTGACACTGGGCACTCCAATTTAGCTTCTTATTGACTAAGATGATTAAAGTCTTTTTCCATGTCTGATTTCCCCAGCAGTTTCCCATTTAGTAAGTAATTGTAGCATCTGTTTCTCCTTCCCATGTGCATAACCTTACACTTATCTGTGTTAAACCTCATTTGCCATTTTTCAGCCCAATTCTCCAATTTACTCAAATCTGTCTGTAGTTGCAAACTGTCCTCCTTTGTGTTAACTACCTTACATAGTTTTGTATCATCGGCAAATACTGATATTTTACTGTGTAAGCCATCCACTAGATCATTAATAAATATATTAAATAGTAGGGGGCCCAATACAGAACCCTGTGGTACCCCACTAGTAACCCTGGCCCAATCTGAGTATGCACCATTAATAATCACTCTTTGGTTTCTATCACTAAGCCAGCTACCTACCCATCTACACACATTTTCCCCTAGCCCAAGCTTTCTCATCTTACTTACCAATCTTTTATGTGGAACAGTGTCAAATGCTTTAGAGAAGTCGAGATAAATGACATCCAATGATTCTCCTTGGTCCATTTGAGAGCTTACATCCTCATAGAAACTCATCAGGTTAGTTTGACAGGAGCGATACTTCATAAATCCATGTTGATATGGAGTTAAACATTTATTAACATTGAGATATTCCATAATGGTATCCCTTAGAAACCCTTCAAAAATTTTATCCACAACAGATGTTAAGCTTACCGGCCTATAGTTTCCAGGTTCCCTTTTACACCCCTTTTTGAATATTGATACCACATTTGCTTGCCGCCAATCTAAAGGAGCAGACCCTGTTTCTATAGAGTCCTTAAATATAAGGAATAGAGGCCAGTCTAGCACATTACTTAACTCCCTTAATACCCGAGGGTGAATGCCATCAGGGTCTGGTGATTTGTCAATTTTAATCTTACTAAGATTAAATTCCTGAAAAGCACCTGAAAGTTCAATAAACTACCTGAAATCAATTTTGACTATGTTGAGGAGTGCTGTTTTTAAAATGGTATTACTTTTAGAGGATTTCTATAAATATATAGGACCTAAAAAGTAATTTCAAATCTGAATTGGTCCCTAAAAAAGTAACTTTTGTAAATTTCCTTGAAGCAAGTTAAAAAATGTTTTGAAACCTTTTAAAATGTTAACAAATAAAACAACATTTTACAAATGGTGCTGATGTTAAGCAGACGTGAGGGAAATGTAATTTTTTAATGTTTTTTGTGTGGTGTGTGTTGTGAGTTCATTTTTCCCTTCACCATTGAGGTCTGATGAACTCCCTCCTCTGGTGAAGGAAAGTAGTGAGGCTGATTACCAAACACATGGGCAGCTAGATGATGACTGGGTGGCTGGAATTGAGGACTGGATATAAGGCTGCCGACGCCCTTCTTCCTGGCTGGTGATTTTCCTGCTGGTTTCTAGGAGACCAGTCTGTTTCCTGCATCTCAAAGCTAAGTTTTCTGCTCTTCTTTGTACTCTTCAGTTTTGTCTTTGTTTTGCCTTGTTTTTTGGGAGTTCTGCCATCCCCGGCTGGGGGTGAGCTGAACTCCATTTTTTTCTCTGATCTGTTGATATTTTGCTCTGTCTTCAGAATATACCTGAGTGCTGATTTAGTCTTTTGAAGCCTAGCGACTTCAGGGCCTGTTTTTCCTATCAGTCGGTTGGCTCGTTTTGATAGGGTTTTTGCGGATGGCAGACAGCAGCTTTCCTATCCTGTCCTATGTAGTTAGCTTGGGCCCCATCATTTGTTCAACCTATCTTTCTATCTGTGTTAGTGTTTTCATCTTGCTTCACCGTCATTATATGTTGGGGGCTGCCTATTGCTTTGGGGTCTGCTCTGGGGCAGTTTAGTTTTTCCCCTTTCTGTCTTTAGGCTATATAGTTCTCCGGCTGTGATCGAGGGGTCTAGGGCACCGTAGGAACCCCCCACGGCTACTGCTAGTTGTGGATAGGTTCAGGGGTCTGCAATCCGATAGCTGCCAACCTCTCTGTTTTTTCTGGACTTAGCTGGTATTTTGTTTTTTCCTCCTTCGGTGACTCACCATAACAGGTGTGACTATCTGGATATTATTTGCATATTCGTATTTTCCAGGGAGCATTGCACCTAGGATTTCACTGTGATAGAACACCTTTGACGACTGCCGCAGTGTTTTCTTTGACTGGTCTCCCTGAGGTCATTGATTGTTTTGTGATGTTGGTCTACTAGGATTTGCTCCCACCTTGCCAGAATCCTACTGAACACTGATGAGGGGCAACACCCCGAAACAGCTGTATGTGGATGGATACCTGGCCTTGGTATTTCCCTTGTCATATCTGTAAACTCATAAAGAGCTGGATTTTGACTTAAAGGGCCATTTAATATGGTGGTAATGGTTGTTTCCGAAAGGAGCCACCCATTGTCTGGGTCCTTCCCTGGAGGAAGATCTGGCTAGTCCCGTGTTTGAGATTCTTAAATGAGGCTCCACGGACTTTATTTGCATATTCGTATTTCCCAGGGAGCAATGCACCTAGGATTTCACTGTGATTGAGCGCCTTTGCCGGCTGCCGCAGTGTTTTCTTTGACTGGTCTCCCTGAGGCCAGTGATTGTTTCGTGATATCTGGATTAAAGGGATAATCATTCAAAGTTTGAAAATTGCAGGTTTTTTTAGTTTTTTTGCCAAATTTCTGATATTTTTATAAAAGAAACACAAACCATATCAACCTAAATTTACCATTATCATAAAGTATAATGTGTAATGAAAAAAAAAATATCCAAATCAATGGAATCTGCTGAAGCGTTCCAGAGTTATTGCTACATAAATTGACATTGGCCAGATTTAAAAAATTTGGCCAGGTCACTAAGGGGTTAATATGGGATCCAAATACACAGGCTAAATGGAAGATCTGCGATTCACAATACGCAGTGATCGTCTACCCCCAGATCTCCCCGGTTGGCGTGACACACTCGTGACATACACACCTGTATAACAAAACGTGTAATGGCAATAATTTTCTGGGAGAAGTACTTCATTTTCTGAGACAATATCAAGAGGGCCAACACTTTCGGCCATGACTGTATAATTAAAATTAACATGTCACAGTCACGCTCTTATTTTTTTTTCAACAGAAAAATTTACACAAAATCAGATATGAAATCAGCACTTTGTGGATATAATAAGCTCGGCAAAGGTAAAATCTTCTGTACGTTGTGTGTACAAATAGTGGTCCATCATGGGATTCCCAGGAATCCTGGCGGATCTGCGAACCCTGTTCTTCACAATGCAGAGAGAAATTTGCAGCAGAATCTGTTGCTGTAGATTCACTTCAAAATCCATAGAAGATAAACTTAAGACCCACTACCCTTCCCCTGTGGCAGCGTACACCCCCTTAAATATTTCATCCTGCAACATTGAAAATGTTGAGACGAGTCCTCTGAAATATTAACTGCATGCTACATCAAAGCGCTGGGCCACTGCATCGGTCTTTATTGTGCACGGTGATTGATGTGGGAAGAGCACAAATGTTCACATGCAAACACTTAAAATTCAGTTTTATTTGTCGGAACATGAGCCAAAAAATATTTCAGCAATCTGTTTTATTACAAAAGCAACAACAACAACAAAACCGGAACGTAATTACAGATCATTTCTAAATGATATTTCTTCAATCTGAAATGGCAGCTGTGAAATATATGAGGTTTGCTTTGGAAAAACATATTCCTCTAAGAAAGCGTTAACGAAACCTCGCAGGAAAATCATGACCAGTCAAGCATGTCAGTGGTTACGTAACATTGATTTAGCTCTGTTGGCTCAAGGCTCCAGCTCCCTACATTCCCTGCTAGTTTGCGTACTTTAAATGAACATGTAGGAGCAGAGATGCTGCTCTCTGAAGTGGCTTACAATATATTGTTACGATATAATTCATATAGGCCATGAATTTACGGCAACTTTCCAGCGTAATTCACAGTTATGCCAAACTTGCAGATTCAACTTTTTGGCTACAGTCACACATCGATGTGAAATGTCTAAGCGCTGTCTTATTTTTTTTCCAGATGGCCCTCGGACCCATAAAGGTTTATTTATCTATTCAAACATTTGGAAAAATCATAGATTCAAATGTGAGCTGCACGAAAGTCCGAGCATCTCCGATTCTGATCAGATTTTGAGGATCAAAAAAGCAAACTAGAACATATTTAAGGCTGTCCGGTAAAATTTGGACAGTACACCAACACTTCCCACACATCTTGGAATGCAGACTTCATGCAATATTTTTCAATAAATAAACATCTAAAAAAATAGAAGTTCTTCTGCTTATAACCTTTAAATTATATATATAATTTTTAGAAGGTACAATATACTCCACCAACGTACACACGATATATTTCATTACAATTGTAATAAAAACAAATTCAGTGTTAGGCCTGTTTCACACATCAGTTTTTTTGGTCAGTCAAAATCCGCTAAAATGGCGGATAATGGATCCGTTCCTGTACTGACCACAACGTTTGGCACCAGACCGTTATTTTAACGGATCCGTCAAAGGAAGGATTTTAAAGGAACCGCTGCCTGGGGAAGGAGAGAGAGAGAGCGGGCCTCTCGGGGGTCTTTGTGTCTGTGTGCAGGCATCTTGTAGTCCCATCGGGCTATGCCTGCTACAATGACAGTGATTGACACATTAGCCAATGATGGGACAGAAGTAGTCCCATCATCCTGCTAATATGTTTAACCCCTTACCTACAAGGGACGTAATATTCCGTCCATGTGACCCTGGACCTAATTACCATGAACGGAATATTACGTCCCAGCGATCAGCGGCGCCCACGTGGTGAGCGCCGCTGATCGCGGCCGGGTGTCAGCTGATTATCACAGCTGACACCCGGCACAATGTGTCAGGGGCGGTCACGGACCGCCCCCGACACGTTAACCCCTTGTACACCGCGATCAAACGCGATCGCGGTGTACCGGGGGTTAAAGGGAAGCATCGGCAGGGAGGGGGCTCCCTCTGTGCTTCCCTGAGCCCCCCACGGCAGCGCAATGTGCAGCGCTGCTGCGGGGGTCTCTTTCCCTACAGGCCCCCGGATCCAAGATGGTGACGGGGGCCTTCGGGGGCCTATAGGGAGCAGACTTCCTCACTGCCTGCAAAGCGCAGGCATGAGGAAGTCTGCAGAACTGCCTGTGACAGATTGCTGATCTGTCACAGTGATCTGTGATGTGACAGATAAGAGATCTGTCACAGGACAGTGATGTCCCACCTGGGACAAGGTAATAAAGTAAAAAAAAAGTGTTAAAAATAATTTTAAAAAAATCACTAAATAAATTAGTAAAAAAAAAAAAATATTCCCCAATAAATCCATTTTTTCAAAATAAAAAAAACAAACAATAAAAGTACACATATTTGGTATCGCCGTGTCTGTAACGACCCGCCCTATAAAACTGTCCCATTAGTTAACCTCTTTAGCGAACCCCTTAAAAAATAAAAATAAAAAACGAAGCAAAAAATAATGATTTATTATCATACCACCGAACAAAAAGTGCAATAACGCGTGATCAAAAAGACGCATATAAATATCCATGGTACCGCTGAAAACGTCATCTTGTCCCGCAAAAAATGAGCTGCCATAGAGCGTCATCCGCACAAAAGTAATAAAGTTATAGCTCGCAGAATAAAGCGATGCAAAAATAATTATTTTTTATATGAAATTGTTTTCATTGCAAAAAACTGACAAAACATAAAAAAACGACCTAAATGAGGTATCGCTGTAATTATACTGACCCGAAGAATAAAACTGCTTTATCAATTTTATCGCATGCGGAACGACGTAAACGCACCACCCAAAAGAAATTCATGAAAGTCTGGTTTTTGTTCATTCTGCGTCCCAAAAATCGGAATAAAAAGCGATCAAAAAATGTCACGTGCCCGAAAATGGTACCAATGAAAACATCAACTCGTCCCGCAAAAAATAAGACCACACATGACTCGGTGGGTCAAAATACGGAAAAATTATAGCTCACAATATGTGGTGATGCAAAAACTATTTTTACAATAAAAAGCGTCTTTTAGCATCTGACAGCCGCCAAACATAAAAACCCGCCATAAATAGTAAATCAAACCCCCCCGTTATCACCCCCTTCGTTAGGGAAAAATAATAAAACTAAAAGAAAATGTATTTATTTCCATTTTCCCATTTTTTAGGGCTAGGGTTAGGGTTAGGGTTAGGGCTAGGGTTAGGGTTAGGGTTAGGGCTAGGGTTAGGGCTAGGGTTAGGTTAGCGTTAGGGCTAGGGTTAAGGCTAGGGTTAGGGCTAGGGTTAGGGCTCAGATTAGGGTTAGGAGTGTGTTGGGGTTAGGGTTGGAGTTATAATTGGGGGGTTTCCACTGTTTGGGCACATCAGGTGCTCTACAAAGGCAACATGGCATCTGATCTCAATTCCAGCCAATTCTGCGTTGAAAAAGTCAAATGGTGCTCCTTCCCTTCCAAGCTCTGCCATGCGCCCAAACAGTGTTTTATCCCCACATATGGGGTATCAGCCTACTCAGGACAAATTACAAAACAACTTTTGGGGTCCAATTTCTCCTGTTACCCTTAGTAAATAAAAAATTGGGGGCAAAAATATCATTTTTGCGGAAAAAAATGATTTTTTTATTTTCACGCCCAGGCATTATAAACTTCTGTGAAGCACTTGGGGGTTCAAAGTGCTCACCACACATCTAGATAAGTTCCGTGGAGGGTCTAGTTTCCAAAATGGGGTCACTTGTGGGGATTTTCAATAGTTTAGGTACATCAGGGGCTCTCCAAATGCACATGACACCCGCAGACCAATCCATCAAAGTCTGCATTCCAAAACGTCACTACTTCCCTTCCGAGCCCTGACGTGTGCCCATACAGTAGTTTTCTCCCACATATGAGGTATCAGCGTACTCAGGACAAATTGGACAACAACTTTTGGGGTCCAATTTCTCCTGTTACCCTTGGGAAAATAAAAAAAATGGGGACTAAAAGATGATGTTTGTTGAAAAAAAACGATATTTTTATTTTCACGCCCGGTCGTTATAAACTTCTGTGAAGCACTGGGGGGTTCAAAGTGCTCACCACACATCTAGATAAGTTCATTAGGGGGTCTAGTTTCCAAAATGGGGTCACTTGTGGGGGGTTTCTACTGTTTAGGTACATCAGGGGCTCTCCAAAAGCAACATGACACCCGCAGACCATGCCATCAAAGTCTGCATTCCAAAACGTCACTACTTCCCTTCCGAGCCCCGACGTGTGCCCATACAGTAGTTTTTTCCCACATATGAGGTATCAGCGTACTTAGAACAAATTGGACAACAACTTTTGGGGTCCAATTTCTCCTGTTATCCTTGGGAAAATAAAAAAATTGGAGACTAATAGATCATGTTTGTGGAAAAAATATGATTTTTTTATTTTCATGCCTGGGCATTATAAACTTCTGTGAAGCCCTTGGGGGTTCAAAGTGCTCACCACACATCTAGATAAGTTCCGTGGGGGGACTAGTTTCCAAAATGGGGTCATTTGTGGGGGGTTTCCACTGTTTAGGTACATTAGGGGCTCTCCAAAGGCAACATGACACCCGCAGACCATTCCATCAAAGTCTCCATTCCAAAACGTCACTACTTCCCTTCCGAGCCCCAACGTGTCCCCATACAGTAGTTTTCTCCCACATATGGGGTGTCAGCGTACTCAGGACAAATTGACCAAATTTACAGAAAAAAACGACCAAAAAGTCCCAGAAAGATAATGTATTTTATTGAGTCATTATAAAAAGTAGTTAAAAAACATAACATTAAAATATATAATACATATACTGAACAAAAAAAGAGGGGTTATGCTACCCAGATATAAGACATAAAATATATATGACAAAAATGTGTAAACATAAATGGTAATTAAGCAAAATAGATATTAATATTTGTACAAATTAATAATAAATAATAAACAATATAAAGTGCACAAACACCAAAAAAAATCAAAAAATATCAAAAAATATCAAAAAATATATATTATAAACCATAAACATAAGTGTAAACCACTACCACCGTAAACCTGTATATATCAATATACCAATATAGTGCATCTGTGTGGTAAAGCTGAAAAAGGACACAATATGTGTCACCGTGAATTACGGTGTCTGCCGACCAGGAAAGGAAAAAATGGTGCAAAAATAATAAAAAATATATGTGAAAATACATACAACCTCTCCTGGTCTCCTGGGAAAGCAACCCGGTCCCGACGCGCGTTTCGGTTTTCAGGACAAATTGGACAACAACTTTTGGGGTCCAATTTCTCCTGTTATCCTTGGGAAAATAAAAAAATGGGGACTAAAGATGATGTTTGTGGAAAAAATACGATTTTTTTATTTTCACGCCCGGGCGTTATAAACTTCTGTGAAGCACTGGGGGGTTCAAAGTGCTCACCACACATCTAGATAAGTTCCTTGGGGGGTCTAGTTTCCAAAATGGTGTCATTTGTGGGGGTTTCTACTGTTTTGGTACATCAGGGGTTTTCCAAACGCGACATGGTGTCCGATCTCAATTCCAGCCAAAAACGTCAACTGGTGCTGCATCCCTTCCAAGCTCTGCCATGCGCCCAAATAGTGGTTTACCCCCACATGTGGGGTATCAGCACACTCAGGATAAATTGTACAATATCTTTTAGGGTCCTGTTACTCTTGGAAAAATAAGAATTGAGGGTGAAAAGATCATTTTTGTGGAAAAAATATGATTTTTTAATTGTACGGCTGTATGTTATAAACTTCTGTGAAGCCCTTGGGGGTTCAAAGTTCTCACCACACATCTAGATAAGTTCCTTGGGGGGTCTAGATTCCAAAATGGTGTCATTTGTGGGGGGTTGCCACTGTTTTGGTACATCAGGGGTTTTCCAATCGCGACATGGTGTCCGATCTCAATTCTAGCCAAAAACGTCAAATGGCGCTGCTTCCCTTCCGAGCTCTGCTATGCGCCCAAATAGTCATTTACACCCACATATGGGGTATCAGCATACTCAGGACAAATTGCACAATAACTTTTAGGGTCCAATTACCCTTGGAAAAATAAAAATTGGGGGTGAAAAGATCATTTTTGTGGAAAAAATATGATTTTTTAATTGTACCGCTGTACGTTATAAACTTCTGTGAAGCCCTTGTGGGTTCAAAGTTCTCACCACATATCTAGATAAGTTCCTTGGGGGGTCTAGTTTCCAAAATGGGGGGGTTTCCACTGTTTAGGTACATCAGGGGCTCTCCAAACGCGACATGGCGTCCGATCTGAATTCCAGCCAATTTTGCATTGAAAAAGTCAAACGGTGCTCCTTCCCTACTGAGGTCTGCCATGCGCCGAAACAGTGGTTCCCCCCCACATATCATGTACCAGTGTACTCAGGACAAATTGCACAATAACTTTTGCAGTCCAATTTCTCCTGTTACCCTTGGTAAAATAAAGAAAATTGAACCTGAAGTATTTTTTTTGTGAAAAAAAGTTAAATGTTCATTTTTTTTTTAAATATTCAAAAAATTCCTGTGACGCACCTAAAGGGTTAATAAACTTCTTGAATGTGGTTTTAAGCACCTTAAGGGGTGCAGTTTTTAGAATGGTGTCTCTTTTGGGTATTTTCTATCATATAGACCCCTCAAAGTGGCTTCAAATGTGATGTGGTCCCTAAAAATAAAATGGTGTTGCAAAAATGAGAAATCGCTGGTCAATTTTTAACCCTTATAACTTCCTAACAAAAAAAAATTTTGGTTCCAAAATTGTGCTGATGTAAAGTAAACATGTGGGAAATGTTATTTATTAAGTTTTTTGTGTGCCGTATCGCTGTGATTTAAGGGCATAAAAATTCAAAGTTGGAAAATTGCGATATTTTCAAAATTTTCGCCAAATTTCCGTTTTTTTCACAAATAAATGCAAGTTATTTGAATGAAATTTTACCACTAACATGAAGTACAATATGTCACGAGAAAACAGTGTCAGAATCACCGGGATCCTTGTAAGCGTTTCAGAGTTATGACCTCATAAAGAGACAGTGGTCAGAATTGTAAAAATTGGCCCGGGAGTTAACGTGCAAACCACCCTTGGTAGAGAAGGGGTTAATGTAAAAAAAAAACACAAGCATACGTACTACATACATACAACATGCATACTACATACAACATACTACATGCATACTACATGCTTACATACTACATACATACATACTACATACATACTACATACTACATACATACTACATACAATACATTCATACAATACATACATATAGACATACAGTACATATAACATTGAGTACATAATCACCATCACTTGTCACTTTGATCCCTGAAGCCAGTGTCATCTGTAAAAAACATTAAAATAACAAACAAACAATATACTCCCTGATCCGCAGAAATCCACGAGTGTCCCACGACGATCTCCCGTGGAGAACAGCAGCATCAGCTGATGTGACCACTCTCTAGGGGCTTCAGGAATACAATGACGGGAGGAAGGTATCCTACCGCACTGTATTCTTCTGCCACTGTAAAAATATAGTCCCTAGTTTCACTTTTGGCATTGCTGTGTGAGAAAGTTCCCACGCAGCTTTTGCCATAAAGTGAGACCAGTGAACTATAGTAACCTCTCAGTGATGCACTGCAGGAGCCATTGTCTGCGGATCAGGGAGTATATTGGTTGTTTGTTATTTTAATATTTTTTACAGATGACACTGGCTTCGGGGATCAAAGCGACAAGTGATGGTGAGTATGTACTCTATGCTATATGTACTGTATGTCTATATGTATGTATTGTATGAATGTATGAATGGATTGTATGTATTATGTATGTTGTATGTAGTATGTATGTTTGTGTTTTTTTTTTTACATTCAACACATTAGCCGGATGATGGGACTACTACTGTCCCATCATTGGCTAATGTGTCAGTCACTGTCATTGTAGCAGGCATAGCCCGATGGGACTTGCAGTCCCATCGGAAGATGCCTGCACTCAGACACAAAGACCCCCGAGAGGCCCGCACAGACCCCCGGCAGCCCGCACAGACCCCCGGCAGGCCCGTAAAGACCCCCGGCAGGCCCGCACAGACCCCCCATGGTCACGCAAGACCCTGCCCGCACATACAGACATGCAGTCTCCACCCATGCACCGCCCACACTCCATTATAACGCATCATGATGACATCATTTCAGCAAGCCTAACAGGATGTGCCCACATTTCTTAGGATCCTCAACTGGCTCATTGCATTATGGGAACTTCCGATTCCGGTATTTGATATTGTAAAAATATCGGAACTCAGTATCGGAACTCCGATACCACAAATATCGGCCGATACCCGATATTTGCAGTATCGGAATGCTCAACACTAATAGTAACTTACCAACAAAAAAAAAAAATATATGCAGATATATATATGGAATTATTTTCCAATGTTTGTATAGTACATAAAGACATCATCACCAGTCACATTCGTCTCTATCCCCAATGGAGCACCTAATCACTGTCAACTGTGGGAAGAAAGTCAAATACATTTCCTACATTTGGTTCATGTTATTGAACACAAGGGTTATGTGTCCTATTAAATGTGTATATGCTGTATTTTATAATAGTGACTGAAACCGTAAAAATACCCTTTTCTCTTTTCCTCTGTTGCTTTGCTATTGTGCACTTAACAGCTTTAATGGAATCCATTTATTTTATAGACGAGATATACTTATGTCATTCTATTAGAAGCAAAATGTTGGAAACTAGAACAATAAACATGAAGAGCTTTGCTTTAGGACACTGGTGTTTTATTCCTTCATACAATTCTATATGTGACGTTTATTTCCGGACATGATTGTATTTTGTTCATTAGAACATTTTTATTTATAGCTTTGTCACAGAGTGGCTCCTATAGGAGAGAACGGATGATTGTAGTTTTGTTATTTTTACAGTGGCTTTTTTTTTGTTTAATCATAATATATCTTTAGAATAATATCTTCATAATAAACATTTTAAATAGCGCTTTAGAATATATGCCCTTCTCGCGCACGGCAGACTGTGAAAAATTTACCAAAAGTCAACTTGAATCACCGAGATACAAAGATAACGTATTGGTTTAGCGCTAAATAAATAACACAAAGGAAATATCTAGGGAAGATAGATTGTGCATGCCTCTATGTAGATATCCCTTCCTTACAGCCGAGGTTGGCACCCTGGGTAGCAATTTGGCGCCCCCGCTCCACGTCGACTGACCCTTATATGCATATAAATGGCCCAACCAACATAAGGAAAAAGCATAGGTGTATCAAAAAGCCATGCCCAAAATAGGGTTGATACTTATCTCAAAGGGGCTGGTAGCCCATTCCGGCGCGTTTCCCCCTATTGTGAGTCCAAAAAGGGTTCATCAGGGCAAAGGTTATGATGAGCCATGGGCAGTTCTTTTGCGGTGTTTGGTTTTATTTTTGATAAAGACCCTGGTATATCGAGTTGGTTCTTAATGCGACAAATCATTAGACAACCCTGGCACAATAACCTCACTAAAAAGCTTTGGCAAGTGTCCAGGGTTGTGGAGCAGCGTTGGAAGAAAACACATTTTCAAGACGACTTCATGGCATTCCAGCAACACTCGCATTCAAATTAGCCCTCACCTAAGCTAAACAGGCCTACTTCACAACCCTCATATCTTCCTTATTCAACAACTCCAAACAGTTATTCAACACTTTTAACTGCTTCCACTGCCCCCTCTGACCTCCCTCATTTCTGCTGAGGACTTTTCTACACACTTCAAAAATAAGATCAACCAAACAAGGCAAGTCTTTATTGTTTGACCACCACAATCCCTTTGTATACCACACCAGTTTTCTTCCCCATAACCTCTCTCTCCAACATCACAGAAAGAGATCTCACTCATCTCCTCTCTAAATCACAACTCACCACTTGTGAACTTGACCCCATCGCAACTCCTCCCTAACCTCACCACCACAATTATTCCATCCCCAACCCATCTCTTCAACCTATCATTAGCTTCTGGTGCCTTCCCTTCTAGTGAAACCACTGTTCCATTGTCTGAGGAGAGCCTGGAGGAGCATTACTAGCTGAGCACCTGACTCTTCATTAGAGTGTTGTGAATTCGCTTTCTGGCCTCCCTCTGGATATTACTGAAGGTAGTGGAGCTGGTCAGATTGACAGAGGGGTTGTGAGTTCTCTTTCTGGGCTCCCTCTGGTGGTTACTGGAGGTAATGGAGCTGATCTGATTGACAGAGGCTTGCCACCTGATAATGAGGATGACGCTTGAAGTTCTGGGGTTTCAGATTGGGATTTAAGAAAGCTGACTCCCTCTATCCCTGCTGGTGATTTTCTTCCTGTGCCTCCTGAGGTCTGATGTCTCCTGCTCTTTACCTGCATGGTTCAGCTAAGTGGATCATTTGCTATTTTGTTTGCATTTGATCTGGTTTTGTCTATCTCTGCTTTGTGTGGGTCAGCCAGCTCCGGCTGGGGCAGTGCTGAATCACCACCCATATGTTACTGCTTGTGCCAGTTTGCTTTGTCCCCTGTTAGATTGGTCTCTTTTTGCTCTGCTTTCAGAATATACCAGAGTGCTGATATAGTGGGGGTGAAGTCGTGCGACTTCAATGTTTTTTGTGCATCAGACGTGTTGGACTTTTTGCAGGGTTTTTTGCGTGATTGCAGACAGTGTCTTTCCTTTCCGGTCCTGTCTAGTCAGTGTGGGCCCCATCATTTGCTCAGTCTATTTTCCTGCCTGCGTTTGTGTTTTCATCTTGCCTCACCAACAATATATGCTTGGGGGCAATCTATTCCTTTGGGGTCTGCTCTGGGGCAGTTCAGATTACCCCTTTCTTGCTTTAGGCTTAGTTAGCTCTCCGGCTGTGCCGAGGCATCTAGGATCATCGTAGGTACTCTCCACGGCTACTGCTAGTTGTGTGGGTAGGTTAAGGGGTCTGCAATCCGCTTAGTTGCCAACCTCTCTGGTTTTCTGTGGCTTAGCCTGGGCCTGCTGTCCTCCTCGGTGACCCATTCATAACAGAATCACCAGCCTAACTGTAGACTCTAGGGTACTGTAAAGAAGAAAAGAATTTTAAAAAAAAGTGTCAGAATTCTTTTATATATTTTTTCCTCTTTTTTTTCTGGGGCTGCAGGAGGAGATTTTTTTTTTCTTTCTCTAAATGGAGACTAAGCAATTGTCTGATCGTGTTGAACAGCTCACTGCTGAAGTGCAGGGATTTCTGCCTATCTCGCACAATCATCTGCTTTTGAACCAAAAATCCCTACTCCTGATGTGTTTTCTGGGGATCAGTCTAAATTTTTGAATTTTAAGAATAATTGTAAACTATTTTTTGCTTTGAAACCTATCTCATCGGGGAGCTCTGTGCAGCAGGATAAAATTGTCATTTCCCTGCTGCACGGTGATCCCCAGGATAGGGCCTTTTCTTTGACACCCGGAGATCCTATTCTGGCTAATGTGGATGCGTTTTTTCAAGCCTTGGGGTTGTTGTATGATGAACTTAATGCTATTGATCAAGCTGAGAAAACCTTATTGGCATTGAAGCAGGGTCAGGATTCTGCAGAGTTATATTGTCAAAAATTCCGAAAGTGGGCGGTTCTTACTAAATGAAATGACGATGCCCTAGCAGCTCTATTTTGGAAGGGTTTGGCAGAAACCGTAAAAGATGTTATGGTGGGATTTCCTGTTCCCTCTGGTCTTGATGACTCTATGTCATTGGCCATTCAAATTGATCGGCGTTTATGTGAACGTAAAACTACATGAGAGGCGCTGCTGCCTTTCGAACGAACGTCTGAACCCATGCAATGTGATAGGGTTTTGTCTAGGGCGCAACGTCAGGAGTTTGGAAAGCATTAATAAGCTGTGTTTTTTCTGTGGGGAGGCCTCTCATACAATTTCTGTCTGCCCTAAACGAAAAAAAATAGAAGTTTAGTGTGCACTCTTGTCTTAATAGCGAGGTGCAGGTGTAACGGACCAATAGGTCATAATTAGTGTTGAGCGATACCATCCGATATTGAGAAATATTGGATCGGATTGGATCGGCTGATACCCAAAAAGTATCGGGTATCGCCAATTCTGATACCAGAAGTCCCATTCAAGTCAATGGGACAGAAATATCAGAATTAAAAAACCCTTTCTGTATTTCCACATCCTGTTCGGGAGGGGGGAAGAGTGTGAGCAGTGCGTGGGCGGACACTGTGCGTGTCTGTGTGTGCGGGCGGGGTCTGTGCGGGCTTGCCGGGGGTCTGTACGGGCCTGCCGGGGGTGTGTGTGGGCCTGCCGGGGGTCTGTACGGGCCTGACGAGGGTCTGTGCGGACTGCCGGGGGTCTGTACGGGCCTGCCGGGGGTCTGCGTCGGCTGCCGGGGGTCTGCGTCGGCTGCCGGGGGTCTGTGCGGACTGCCGGGGGTCTGTATGGGCCTGCCGGGGGTCTGTGCCGGCTGCTGGGGGTCTGTGCGGATTGCTGGGGGTCTGCACGGGTCTGCCGGGGGTCTGTGCCGGCTGCCGGGGATCTGTGTGGACTGCCAGGGGTCTTTGCGGGTCTGCCGGGGGTCTGTACGGGCCTGCCGGGGTCTGTGTTGGCTGCCGGGGGGTCTGTGCGGGCCTGCCGGGGGTCTGTGCAGGCTGCCAGGGGTCTTTGTGTCTGTGTGCAGGCATCGTCAGATGGGACTACAAGTCCCATCGGGCTATGCCTGCTACAATGACAGTGATTGACACAGTAGCCAATGATGGGACAGTAGTAGTCCCATCATCCGGCTAATGTGTTGAATGTAAGAAAAAATATATACATACTACATACATACTACATATATACAACATTCATACAACATACATACATACTACATACATACTTCATATATACTACATTCATACAACATACATACATACTACATACATACTACATATATACTACATTCATACAACATACATACTACATATATACTACATTCATACAACATACATACATACTACATACATACTACATATATACAACATTCATACAACAAACATATATACTACATACATACTACATATATACTACATTCATAC
This sequence comes from Dendrobates tinctorius, assembly GCF_039654945.1. NCBI lineage: Eukaryota > Metazoa > Chordata > Amphibia > Anura > Dendrobatidae > Dendrobates > Dendrobates tinctorius. The sequence goes on along the minus strand of NW_027361738.1, from coordinate 51,820,872 downwards.
AGCATACAGACATACTACATACATACTACATATATACTACATTCATACAACATACATACATACTACATACATACTATATATATACTACATTCATACAACATACATACATACTACATACATACTACATATATACTACATTCATACAACATACATACATACTACATACTACATATATACTACATTCATACAACATACATGCATACTACATACTACATACATACTTCATATATACTACATTCATACAACATACATACATACTAGATACATACTACATATATACTACATTCATACGACATACATACATACTACATATATACTACATTCATACAACATACATACATACTACATACATACTTCATATATACTACATTCATACAACATACATACATGCATACTACATACTACATACATGCTACATATATACTACATTCATACAACATACATACATACATAGTGCATACTACATACATACAACATACATACAACATGCTACAGACATACAAAATACATACTACAGACATACTACAGACATACTACATACAATACATTCATACATTCATACAATACATACATATAGACATACAGTACATATAACATAAAGTACATACTCACCATCACTTGTCACTTTGATCCCCGAAGCCAGTGTCATCTGTGAGAAAAATTAGAAAATAACAAACAACCGATATACTCCCTGATCCGCAGAAATCCATGAGTGTCTCACGATGATCTCCCGTGGAGAACAGCAGCATCAGCTGATGTGACCGTTATCTAGGGGGCTCCAGGAATACAATGACGGGAGGTAGGTATCCTTCCGTACTGTATTCCTCCGCCACTGTAAAAAATAGTCCCTAGTCTCACTTTTGGCATTGCTGTGAGAGAAAGTTCCCACGCAGCTTTTGCCATAAAATGAGACCAGTGAACGATAGTAACCTCTCAGTCATGCAGTGCAGTAGATCGTCATGGGACACTCATGGATTTCTGTGGATCAGGGAGTATATCGCTTGTTTGTTATTTTTTAATTTTTCTCACAGATGACACTGGCTTCGGGGAACAAATTGACAAGTAGTGGTGAGTATGTACTCTATGTTATATGTACTGTATGTCTATATGTATGTATTGTATGAAAGTATGAATGTATTGTATGTAGTATGCATGTAGTATGTATTTTGTATGTCTGTAGCATGTTGTATGTATGTTGTATGTATGTAGTAAGTATGTAGTATGTATTTTGTATGTTTGTAGCATGTTGTATGTATGTTGTATGTATGTAGTATGTACTATGTAAGTATGCTGTATGAATGTAGTATATATGTAGTATGTATGTAGTATATAGTATGCATGTAAGTATGTATGTTGTATGAATGTAGTATATATGAAGTATGTATGTAGTATGTAGTATGTATGCATGTTGTATGAATGTAGTATATATGTAGTATGTATGTATGCTGTATGAATGTAGTATATATGTAGTATGTATGTAGTATGTATGTATGTTGTATGAATGTTGTATATATGTAGCATGTATGTAGTATGTGTCTAGTATGTATGTATGTTGTATGAATGTAATATGTAAGTAGTATGTATGTATGTTGTATGAATGTTGTATATATGTAGTATGTATGCTGTATGAATGTAGTATATATAGTATGTATGTATGCATGTTGTATGAATGTTGCATATACGTAGTATGTATGTATGTTGTATGAATGTAGTATATATGTAGTATGTATGTATGCTGTATGAATATAGTATATTTTTATTATGTATGTAGTATGTATGTATGTTGTATGAATGTTGTATATATGTAGTATGTATGTATGTTGTATGAATGTAGTATATATGTAGTATGTATGTAGTATGTATGTATGTATGTTGTATGAATGTAGTATATGTGAAGTATGTATGTAGTATGTATGTTGTATGAATGTTGTATATATGTAGTATGTATGTACTATGTATATATATATATTTTTTTTTACATTCAACACATTAGCCGGATGATGGGGCTACTACTGTCCCATCATTGGCTAATGTGTCAATCACTGTCATTGTAGCAGGCATAGCCCGATGGGACTTGTAGTTCCATCGGACGATGCCTGCACACAGACACAAAGACCCCCTGGCAGCCCGCACAGACCCCCGGCAGGCCCGCACAGACCCCTGGCAGGCCCGTATAGACCCCTGGCAGTCCGCACAGACCCCCGGCAGCTGGCACAGACCCCCGGCAGGCCCGAACAGACCCCCGGCAGGCCCACACAGACCGCGCATCATGATGCGCACAGACCGCGCATCATGATGACATCATTTCAGCAGCCAATCACAGCCACAATAGTGGCTCACTGAATTATGGGAACTTCCGATTCCGGTATCCGATACTGTAAAAATATCGGTACTCGATATCGGAATTCCGATGCAGCGAATATCGGCCGATACCCGATATTTGCAGTATCAGAATGCTCAACACTAGTCCTAATCCCAAAATACTCTAATTCACTGCACACTCAAATAGATTTCATGCAAAGAAATGTCCATTTTATTATAAACAGAATATGTGGGAGCAAAACAAGAATATATAGCGCATAGTAGAAGCGATATAAACAAGACGTTTCGGCTCAACCTGAGCCTTTATCACTTTATCGCTCTAAATCCCAAAGAAAAATATATATAAACATATACAAAGGAAAAACACAGCACCAAAAAATAATAAAAAATAAAAAATAGTTATCCCATTGTATCCCAGTGATAAAAACATATACATATATATATACACATAAATATTACAATAATGCATAATAATATACAAAAAAAAAGCCTAGTAAACTAGCACCATATTGAGGATAAAGAAAGAGATTACCTTTATCCAGAGTTGGATCTTTGAGTAAGGTACAGAAGGAAGAATAGAACTCCCCAAAAATGCCCAAGAGAGGTGGCTGAAAGGAAGTCATAGTCATAGTTAGCTTACATGTGTAATGATTATATATTGTCTATTCTTATAATATTGCTGTGCTGTCTTTGTAACAATGTGTAAATAGGTATATATCGAAGAAAAAATATATCAAAGAAAAAATAAATAAAAAAAGGAAATAAATTGTTATAATACTGCTGCACTGAAATGGGCAATATGTTGTTATTAAGTAAAGAATATATAGACATATAAACAAAGTCAAAGTTAGCGCTGCTTGGTAGGGTAACATAGACGCTGCTCACAATATACATAATAGCTGGTAACCTATTGTTGTGGAGCAGTGCTCTCCACTCATTCAATACAGCACTGCTTAATGGGACAACCGCCCATAGTGTAAAAGATACCTGGTAATGTGCTGATGTAGAGCGGCGCTCCCACGCCTGGCTGCAATGGCGGCATATACCCGCTCCCAGCGTTGAGCGGTTTTTATATATGGTGGTAGTGTCCGGCCGCAAGTGGGGCATCCGGACCGGAAGTGACGTCATGCTGTTGTGTTCCTATAGCGCAGACTTGCGCTGTTGTTATGCTCCTACTGTGCAGACTCAGGGACTTTGCTGTTGAGCTGAATGAGTGTGTTAGTTGTCAGGGTAACAGACAAGACAGCGTCACCTTGGATTGAAATGAGAAAAGTGTTTTGCTCACACATTTGTGGTGGGCAGTGTACAGCCTAAGTTCCTTTTGGCGATTACCCTGATCTGCTCCTTGTCTACATTTTCCGCTAAGGCTTTTGTAGATTAAGGAGCAGCTTTGAATCTGATGGATTTGGACTTTGCTAAACATTGTGGTTTTCCCATGATACCCCTGCGGACTCCTATCCCTTTGAGGGGTATTGATGCTACTCCTTTGGCGGAGAATAAACCCCAGTTTTGGACACAGGTGATAATGTGGGCCCCATCATTTGCTCAGTCTATTTTCCTGCCTGCATTTGTGTTTTCATCTTGTCTCACCGACAATATATGTTTGGGGGCTATCTATTGCTTTGGTGTCTGCTCTGGGGCAGTTTAGATTTCCTGTTTCTTGCTTTAGGCTTAGTTAGCTCTCAGGCTGTGCCGAGGCATCTAGGTTCATCGTAGGTACGCTCCACGGCTACTGCTAGCTGTGTGGATAGGATCAGGGGTCTGCAATCTGCTTAGTTGCCAACCTCTCTGGTTTTCTGTGGCTTAGCCTGGGCCTGCTCTCCTCCTTGGTGACCCATTCATAACATTAGAGCCCTTGATGGTGGGGATAGGCTTGACTCCTGATGGACATCAGGTGCTACTCCAGGATAGACCATGGATGCATGACAGTTGAACTTCTAGGGACAGGTAGCTGGAATGGCTCCTAAGGAGAATACCACTGATGCAGGCAATCATGGCAGGAACACAGGGACCACAGATGCAGATGGGTATGGCTGGTATATTGATAGGCACTGTCAGGTGCTGGTGGGTGCGACTGATATACAGACTGGCACAGCAGGTGCAGGCAGGTCCAGCTGATATACAGATTGGAACAGCAGGTGCAGGTGGGTCCTGCTAATGTACAGATTGGCACAGCAGATGCAGGCCAGTCCAGCTGAAATACAGACTGACAAGGCAGGTACAGGCATGAAGGTTAGGGATGTGCAGACACTAGCCGAACTAGCAGGAACTAGCGGACACGGACATGAGAACTAGTAAGCGTGTAGGGAACAAACTGACAATGTTGCACAAGCATCTCCATGCAGATGGAAGTGCCTTAAATAATAAGTGTCTCCCAGCCAATGGCTGGGGAGTCGCGGCCCCTTTATGAAGGAGGGAATACGTGCACATGCTCACTAAGCATAGTGCCCAGGAATCATCTCATAGTGTTTGGCCCCAAGCAGCAGCCAGAGAGGAAGGAGGAGGAAGTGCAGGATGTGGACCGTAGCGGTGAGTGAGTCGGTGTCCATGCTGGGGGAGAGGACAGAGCAGCATGTAGGGATGCCAGTGCTACACCTGCTTCCAAACATGTCACAATAACGCCTATCTTCTTAAAGCCATTCCTCAACCCGACCGCTATGTCAGCTACCGCCCAATAACACTGCTCCCATTTGCTTCCAAGTCTTTGAACAGCATGTTCATGCTGTACTTTCCTCACATTGCTCATCTAACTCACTCTTCAACAACCTACTGTTAACATGCCTGCTTGGCGAGGCAAAACTCCAGGAGTTGACCCTCTGGGCCTTGGCAGTGAGGGGTCCCCGGGTGAGCAGCCAGGTGAGACCGACCCCTATACAGGGATCATTAGCAGCAGGCCCAGGGGTTCGGGTGCCACAGCAGCTGGTACCAAGTGGGGCGGCTCGGAGAGACTGGAGTAAGAAAGGTACGAGACTAAGAGCACAAGACAGAGTAAGGCACAGGACCGGAGTAGGATGACTGGAAACCAGTACGGAGAAGCAGGACGGAGCAAGGACACAGGACCGGAGTAGGACAACTGGAAGCAGGTACAGACAGCAGGACGGAACAAGGACACAGGACCAGAGTAGGACAACTGGAAGGAGGTACGGACAGCAGGAAGGAGCAAGGACACAGGACCGGAGTAGGACAACTGGAAGCAGGTATGGACAGCAGGACCGAGCAGTGCTGCAGAGAAAGAGAGGGCAACAGGATAAGGCAGGTGACTGACAGGCATGGTGGCAGCGGACTGACAGGGAGCCTTGCATACAGGGATTAACACGAAGATCAGGCGCCTCCATTATGGGAGGGTGGCCTGAAATACCCAAGGACCGGCCCCCATTGGTCCGGCGGTGCTACCGGGTCAGGGCACCGCCGGAGCATAAGAAGGGACAGGGAGAGCCGGCCTCGGCCTATGGCGCATGGCCTGTAGTGATGTCACAGGCCGCAGGCTGGTCAGAGGAGGACGCTGCTGCCGACGGAGGGAGGAGAGAGGCTGCGGTGCTGGAGCGGGTCGGTGAGTATGAGGGGGCGAGATGGGGGCCGTGACGGGGCTGTGACACCTACAATCTGGGTTCCGCAAACACCATTCTACTGAAACTGCTCTGACCAAAATTGCTAACGACTTACTTTTAGCCAAAGCTAACAGACAATGCTCTCTAATCTTCCTACTAGAACTGTCCTCTGCTTTTGACACAGTTGACCACTAACTCCTACTACAGATTCTCTCTTCCTTTGGTGACAAAGATCTTACTCTATCCTAAATCTCCTCATACCTTTCCAACCGCTCAGTTAGTGTTTCCCTCTCCCAACCTACTTTTTCATCCCACCATCTCTCTGTTGGTGTTCCTCAAGGCTCTGTCCTAGGGCCCCTACTCTTCTCCATCTATACCGTTGGCCTGGGTAAATGAATAAAGTCTCATGGCTACCAGTAGCACCTATGCAATTATGACACTCGAATCTACCTCTCTGGCCCAGACGTCAACTCTCTGTTGTCCAGAATGCCGGAGTGTCTATCAGCCATATCTTCCTTCTTCTCCTCTCGCTTCCTCAAGCTAAAAGTGAACAAATCTAAACTCATTATCTTTTCTCCATCTCACATATATTCAATTCTTTCAATTTCTATCAATCGCAATAAATGACAACACTTTCCCCGGTACAGGAAATCCGCTGCCTCAGAGTAACCCTAGACTCTGTCCCAGCCTTCAAACAGCATATCCAAACTTTTGCCATCTCCTGTTTCCTCTAGCTCAAATATATTTCCAGAATCCTTCATTACTTCAACCCTCAATCTAATAAAATGCTTGTGCATGCCCTCATTATCTCCCGCCTTGGCTACTGCAACATCCTCCTCTGTGGTCTATCTGCTAACCCTCTCTCACCTCTTCAGACTGTCGTTAACTCTGCTGCCCAACTAATCCATCTCTTTCCTCACTACTCCTCTGCTACTCCCCTTTGCAAATCACTTCATTGGCTCCCAATTCCCGAGCGTATCCAGTTCAAACTATCAGCACTGACCTACAAAGCCATCCATAACCGGTCTCCTCCATACATCTTATAACTAATCTCCTGATATCTTCTCTCACATAATCTCCGGTCCTTCCAAGACCTCCTTCTCTCCTCCACACTTATTCATTCCTCACCCAATCGCCTCCAAAACTTCTCTTGAATATTCTCCATCCTCAAGAATTCTGTGCCCCAACACATCTGATTATGCACCACATTCGGATCCTTCAGACGGAACCTGAAAACCCATTATGTACAGCACCAAGGAATCAATGGTGCTATACAAATAAATAATAATAATAATAATAATAATAATAAAAAAGACTTTACATTTTTAATTACAAGATTTTTCATAAGTTTTTCATCTGATATAAAAATGAAATATCACAGTCAATTTTATAAGTGATATATTGTATTTATCAACATAGCAAGGTTCTGAAAACTAAGTAATAAAAATATCTCTTGTTTAAAGAGGACCTATCACCAGGTCAAAAGTGGCCCCCTGAGATTGTCTTTTTCTGAGTAGACTAAAGAGAAAGAAAGATCAAAAAATTAGCATAAGCAAAAAAGTCAGTATCTCTGGAATAGTATGGCAAATTTAAAAAAAAACGTGATTCTTAGTGGAGCAGAATGAACAACATAAGAGCAAAGACTAATCAATTTTGACCTAGTGACAGGTCCTCTTTAAAGTAAAACATCTATTTTAATATCCTTGTTCTAGAAAGAAGAAAAGGAGAAAAAAAGTTTTTGGCACAAAGTTCCAAATTCCTGCTTCTGTTCACTAAGTTATAAATGAATTAAAAGGGTTATCCAGGACATTTTTTTTCCCTATGGGCTGACAGAAGCCACTACTTGCCTGTTCAATCCAGCATCAGCACAGAGTGTTCACAGACCACTTCTGCCAGCAATTTAGCTCATGCACATCAATAGAGCAGCTCTTCCTCTTCCGAGATGCTCTGTCGATGTGGTGTGAGTGCCAACATAATACTGATTGACAGCCGGCTGCTTGGCACCGGGATTCTCCCACTGCACTGGATGGATGTAGTTGCTGCTGGCTCTCCAGCTAAGCCTATGGTGACTACTGGTTTACACATGCATCATTGTACTCTGGATCCTAAGTCCAGATGTCATCCTACTGAGCATGTCCAGGATGTGGCGCATTCTCATTGGTGATCGGACATCACCTGCTCTGGTTATGTGGCAAGTGATGGTTGACAGGCAAGGTCCTGTCTGTCTGGACTTGAGCTGTATGCATAAAAGGTCCTATGGAGCACACGTCTGGGCACTAGTATCATGTATGTTTGGTGTGTTGGTGGCTACTTTACCCCCCTGTGTGCACGTGTGCCGCTAATAGCACTGCGAGTGTTTGTCTAGACAGGCAGTGTAGGGTGGGAACTCCCACTTGAACTTAGCAGGGTCAACCACTTGTGTCAGAGCAGGGTCAACCACCAGGTTAGTATTCCCTGGGGGGTTAAGTTATAGGGTCCCCAATTAGTTTTTTTATATGCCTGTGCATCTAACAGGGTATAGTCCTTTTTGCTTTGCTTCATAGTACCGCTCTGTGGTGTAACAGAGCTTGGTACTTTGTGCTCTGTGCACACTGAGTGACATTTAACTGAGTGTGCTTTAAGTGTTTTCTCGCAGCCTTGCTCCGCCATTGTGCTAGCTGCAGTTTCTCCATCACTGCACGATGAACCCTGGGTTGCGAATGTACCTTATTATAATTTCTTATTTGGTGCGTTCCGCCAATCCTAACACCGGCTTCTCACAGTTAGGTAGTAGGGAGCCGGCTGCCAATCAGCATGATGTTGGCAGTCACACCCCACTGACAGAATGCGTGAAAAGCTGCTGCTCTGTCACGTGACGTCAGCACAAACTGCTTAATCACCAGCAGGAGTGGTCTATGAATGCTCTGTGCCACCAGAGATCAGTGCAGGGCAGAGCTGACAGGTAGTTAGCAACTGCCTGCCTCTTAGGTCTGAGGTCCATAGTGAAAAAATATAATAGTCCTAGATACTGTAACCCTTTAATGTGAAAAAATTCAGGAGGCTTTGAGCCACCACTAGTAGGAGTATACTAAATGTGACATTTATCAAAAATGCTGGAAACTATTCAAGTGATTTTTTTTTAAAGCTTATCATGTAGAGCATCCATAATTCTGAAAAATAAACAGGATTTTAAAAAAGAGATATATCTGACCTTATCCTTGATCCTGGACATTCCTTTAATTCACTGTTATTTATATCCCAAATAAAACAAAGATGTCATGTCCGTATCTCTCCATCCTCTTCATTTATTTAATGGAAAAGTACATTCAAACTGAATGATATCTGGAAAAAAACCTCAGAATACAGCCATTCTGCACCAGTGCTTTCAACACCCAAGGTCACCTTGGAAAGTGTGATCACTGTGCTAAATGCCCGTGGTCACAGGCAGAGACTGATAAAAAAATTTCCTTTTTGAACTTTTAGCCTTTTCCTATGTTTTTTACAATTCCATAATGACCGACTCATAGATCACTACATTTATATAAGATTTGCGTAAACCCCAGGATAGGTTAGGCTCACAATAAATATAAACTTCTCATCGGTTATAACATAAACAGCTCCATTCAGTTCAGGTCATTTTCACATTTTTGACATAATGTACAATAAGGAAAAAATCTCAAGAACAAAAGGAAAAAATTCCATAGAGTACAAAATAGCGTGAAAATAGATAAGACAAAGAAAACAAAAAGAGACAGAATGCAGTTAAATTAAAACCTTATACTAATGAAGAAAGACTGTGAAATCAGCAGCACCAAGAACAGCTCCCCAGTTAAAGAGTAACTTTCACAATATTTTGTGCTATTTATGTTCAGCACTGAAAGTCATTTAACTGTGCAAATCACTTTATTAATCGATTTGCTACCATCCCTCCAAAAAAGCAACTTTTATTTTATTGTCTCAAAACCACTGCTTACTCCTTAGTCTACTTGTCTGGCTTTTCTGTTCTCTGTTACTGTCGAGACACAAGGACTCACAAGGTGCAGTAATAGGGACACATATGGCAGCAGCGGCTCAGCATTGGGGTATCAAGTGCAGTAATAGGGACACATACGGCAGCAGCGACTCAGCATTGGGGTATCAGGTGCAGTAATAGGGACACATACGGCAGCAGCGGCTCAGTATTGGGGTATCAGGTGCAGTAATAGGGACACATATGGCAGCAGTGACTCAGTATTGGAGCATCAGGTGCAGTAATAGGGACACATACAGCAGCAGTGGCTCAGCATTGAGGTATCGGATGCAGTAATAAGGACACATACGGCAGCAGCGGCTCAGTATTGGGGTATCAGGTGCAGTAATAGGGACACATACTGCAGCAGCGGCTCAGCATTGGGGTATCAAGTGCAGTAATAGGGACACATACGGCAGCAGCGGCTCAGTATTGGGATGTCAGGTGCTGTAATAGGGACACATATGGCAGCAGTGACTCAGTATTGGGGTATCAGGTGCAGTAATAGGGACACATACAGCAGCAGCGGCTCAGCATTGGGGTATCGGGTGCAGTATTAAGGACACATACGGCAGCAGTGGCTCAGTATTGGGGTATCAGCAGGATGAGGGGTTTGTGCAGGTTGGGGATATATGGTGATGGGGCTAGAATATGAGAAGTGAAACATGTCTTTGTTGTATTCTCTGTAGCAGAGTCGTGGCTGGAGGAGTTGTCATGTCAGTCTGGGCCAAATGGAAAAGACGTGAAAAGTGACCGATTCCATCAGAAAGAACGTCAGCGGTAAGACACCAACTATAACTGTGCAGTAATCACATGTGTTTTGTAGGACTGGTATTTACCACGGACCATATGGCGGTAATATCAATATTGGTCTTTATATAGAGATTATTTTCAGTAGCAGCACGGTCATCTGCTGAGGTTCTCCTCTACTATTAGGGTGCGTCACCGAGTTGCAATCAAAGTTACCTAGTTAGGGGCCCACTCAGAAGTTTTGCCCCCCCTGAACCAAAACCCTAGCTACGCCTCTACCACTGTATCATCAGCAGTACCTCCACCATCACCATTGAACCTGTAGTATGTTGATGTTTTCTATCACAAACAATGATGATCCATTAATTCAATTCTGATATTTTCTACGCTAAACAATGTTGATGTAATAAGAACACCAACACACCCACGGATTATGCACAACGTATTACAATAATACAAAAATGCTAATAAATAAAATAGCCATCACCATACATCTATAATCGATAGTGGGGTCTGTTGAAAAAGAACAAGTGGTAACCACTCAGACATGAAGAGGAAAATACCCAAAAGAAACCATGGACCCATACAGGTAAAACAAATTAATTATATATAAATAATTTATCCAAATAATAAAGATATATACAGTATATATATATCACAAGGACACAAAATTGTTGGAATTAAAAAAGCCTTTATTTTCACAAAAATATAAAGATTATATATGTGTTGTGGAAATTCATTTAAATCCCACATTCATTAAAGTGTCAATAGTGCATAATGAATGGCAAAAAGAAAAGTGCCAGATGATCAGTCTATACAAAAAATAAATAATAAGAAAATGAGTAAAAAAAAGTGTTAAAAAATCTTTAAAAAAATCCTAAAAAACATTTTACAACAAAGCACTGCAAAAGTGCCATAGTGCATAAATAATTGTGACAATAGCATAAGGTGCAAGGTAGTGTAAGGATACCAAAGTAAGACCAATTAGGACCAAAGGTGAATCTATATGTATCTATACATCAAATAACTGAGATCAAGAAAGTATTTGAATTAATGATACCTGTAGCCGGTCAGATGTCCAGCACAGTACCCTCCCCGATGCGCGTTTTGGAATCACTTTCTTCGTCAGGGGGTGACTGTGTGTCTTGCCACAATTCTGTCTCTGAGTTCCTTGACCAGTTCCTTTGACCTCATGATTCTCATTTGGTCTGACATGCACTGTGAGCTGTGAGGTCTTATATAGACAGGTGTGTGCCTTTACAAATTAAGTCCTATCAGTTTAATTAAACACAGCTGGACTCAAATGAAGGAGTAGAACCATCTCAAGGAGGATCACAAGGAAATGGACAGCATGTGACTTAAATATGAGTGTCTGAGCAAAGAGTCTGAATATTTATGTTCAATTTATAATACAATATTGATTAATGGGGCTGTAGGGCATCCACAAGGTTTGCATTTTAGTATCTTTACCTATGGAAAATCTGAAGCACCTGTATCTTGGAACTACAATTGAAATAGTGGCAGGGAAAGATGGAATGTAAGTGTTATCTTTATTGACCCTCTGATCTCTGAAAGGGACCAATTAGATTGTTAAGAAGTAACAGCATCACGATCCGGGATTTCACCTCGTGGGTTATCAGTCTTAGAAACGAGGAGTAATGGGTTATGAGCTGTGTGACGAGATGTCAGCCACCAAATGCTCTTTTACTCTTCAGATCTGTTAGAACAATAGGTATCTACACTGAATTCAAACATGACCCAAAGCTAAATATTATATAATAGTAAGAAGTAAACACTCAACAATGATGCAATGATGCAAAGATGTGATAAGTCTTAATTGGTGAAAAGGTATCCAAAAAATAATTTATTTCATAGAAAAAAATACATTTTTAGATTGGTACAAGTAATAAACCACTGGATTTGAAAACAAAGCACATTTTTCCTAATAAATAGGCTCATAAGATCACTCATATGGACCTCAAATTTGAAAAATTTCCTCCTAAGAAGCATTATCTGTAAGACTCCATACTCAGCTGGTTTCTTTAAAGTGAAAAGGGCTGAATCATCAAGGATGGTGTATTGCACGCTAGCGCTAAGCCAGTTTTGCTGGTGTAGAAGGCAGCAAAGTCATAATGAGGTGCACACCACAAACCAAAACTTGCAAAAAAGACCTTCCTACTATTTACAACTTCAAAAGATCAATAATAAAAAAGGTGGTTTTATCAGACAGAGGAAGGTCACGGAAAGGAGCAATAGGGATTCTGGCCCTAGTTTTGGCCTGATGGTTATCCTACCTTACCGTGGAGGTTGGTACCATAAAGAGCAATATGACATCCCTGCTCAACATCGGCTCACCTTCAATGAACCTGTTATACTCTGCAAAGGAGTAGCACCACCGTGAAAAATTTGATAGCCACAAACAGGTATATGTGGCCGAGAAGTGACCCAAATGGTAACCTTGAAAAAAATTATGAAAATACTTATAGGGAGATAATCGTGTTCAAGACACTAAATATATCAATCGTATCTCATTGGTTACTCAGTTGTAAGTAGTTCACATACACCTCATCATATAGACAGTAAGTATCATAAAATATAATCAGACCAAAATGGCGTCTGGATTGTCAGAGTGTACGCATAAATGGGCAATAGGAATTCTGGCCCTAGTGCACACCACTTAATGAATTGAGCAGCGTGCTACTCATACGTTGCACAAGAAATGCTATTCCAATTAGAGACTGGAGTAGCATTTCTGGCATATAAATTGCCAATACTTTTAATTTGACAGGCCCTTCCCTTTCTCCAGCTCCACCCATTTCAGCAGAGCTGACTCAAGCTGACGTGAAAACTTCAAAAATACCAAAACTTTTTGCCCAACTCCCTGTAGCGCAAACATTTTCAAACTTTTCATATATTCTACAACAGTTTTCTAATGTAAAAACTTTGTAGAATCAGCCCCATAATGTTTTTCAGTTATGTTTTATATTAAATAACAATCTACACTGTTCCAAAAAAATAAAGGGAACTGTTATGAATGGGTCACCGAAGAGGATAGCAGGCCCAGGCTAAGCCTCAGAAAAGCAGAGAGGTTGGTAACTAATTGGATGCAGACCCCTAATCCTGTCCACACAACTAGCAGTATCCGTGGAGCATACCTACGATGATCCTAGACGCCTCGGCACAGTCGGAGAGCTAACTAAGCCTAAATCAAGAAAGGGGAAATCTAAACTGCCCCGGAGCAGACCCCAAAGGAATAGATAGCCCCCAAACATATATTGTCGGTGAGACAAGATGAAAACACAAACGCAGGCAGAAAAATAGACTGAGCAAACGATGGGGCCCACACTGACTAGTATATTCTAAAAGCAAAGCAAAAAGAGACCAATATAAAAGGGGACAAAACAAACTGGCACATTCAGTGACATATGGGCGGTGTTTCAGCACAGCCCCAGCTGGAGCTAGCTGACCCGTACAAAGCAGAGATAAACAAAACCAGATCAAATGCAAACAGAATAGCAAATGAACCACTTAGCTGAACATGCAGGAAAAGTGCAGGAGACATCAGACCTCAGGAGGCACAAGAAGAAAATCACCAGCAGGGATAGAGGGAGTCAGCTGTCTTAAATCCCAATCAGATACCCCAGATCTCCAATCGTCTTCCTCATTATCAGGTGGCAAGCCTCTGTCAATCAGATCAGCTCCACTACCTCCAGTAACCACCAGAGGGAGCCCAGAAAGAGAACTCTCAATCTGACCAGCTCCACTATCTTCAGTAATCACCAGAGGGAAGCCAGAGAGAGAATTCACAACAGGGAACACTTAAACAATAGAATATAAGTCCAAGTAAATCAAACTTCTGTGAAATCTAGGAAGCAACACTGATTGACAATCTATTTCACATTCTGCTGTGCAAATGGAATAGACAACAGATGGAAATTATTGGCAATTATCAAGACACACTCAATAAAGGAGTGGTTCTGCAGGTGGGGACCACAGACCACATCTCAGTAACAATGCTTTCTGGCTGATGTTTTGGTCACTTTTGAATGTTGGTTGTGCTTTCACACTCGTGGTAGCATGAGACAGACTCTACAACCCACACAAGTGGCTCAGGTAGTGCAGCTCATCCAGGATGGCACATCAATGCAAACTGTGGCAAGAAGGTTTGCTGTGTCTGTCAGCGTAGTGTCCAGAGGCTGGAGGCGCTACCAAGAGACAGGCCAGTACAGCAGGAGATGTGGAGGGGGCCGTAGGAGGGCAACAACCCAGCAGCAGGATCTCAACTTCAGCCTTTGTGCAAGGAGGAACAGGAGGAGCACTGCCAGAGCCTTGCAAAATGATCTCCAGCAGGCCACAAATGTGCACAAACGGTTAGAAACTGACTCAATGAGGATGGTCTGAGTGCCCGACATCCACAAATGGGGGTTGTGCTCACAGCCCAACACCGTGCAGGACTCTTGCCATTTGCCACAGAACACCAGGATTGGCAAAATCAGCTCTGGCACCCTGTGATCTTCACAGATGAAAGCAGGTTCACAATGAGCACATGTGACAGACATGACAGAGTCTGGAGACGCCGTGGAGAGTGATCTGCTGCCTGAAAAATCCTTCAGCATGACCGGTTTGGTAGTGGGTCAGTAATGGTGTGGGGTGGCATTTCTTTGGAGGGCTGCACAGCCCTCCATGTGCTCACTAGAGGTAGCCTGACTGCCATTAGGTACCGAGATGAGATCCTCAGATGCCTTGTGAGACTGTATGCTGGTGCGGTTGGCCCTGGGTTCCTCCTAATTCAGGACAATGCCAGACCTCGTGGCTCGAGTGTGTCAGCAGTTTCTGCAAGATGAAGGCATTGAAGCTATGGACTGGCTCACCCGTTCCCCAGACCTGAATCCGATTGACCACATCTGGGACATCATGTCTCGCTCCATCCACCAACGTCACGTTGCACCACAGACTGTCCAGGAGTTGACGGATGCTTTAGTCCAGGTCTGGGAGGAGATTCCTCATGACAACATCCAACGACTCATCAGGAGCATACCCAGGTGTCGTAGGGAGTTCAAACAGGCATGTTGAGGCCACACACTACTGAGCATCATTTCCTTGTCTTGAGGCATTTCCACTAAAGTTGGATCAGCCTGAAATTTGATTTTCCACTTTGATTTTGAGTATCATTCCAAATCCAGACCTACGTGGGATATTAATTTTGTTTTACATTGATCATTTTTGTTTTCTTGTTCTCAACGCATGCCACTATGTAATGAATAAAGATTTGCAGCTGCGATATTTCATTCAGTAATATCTACTATGTGGTATCTTAGTGTTCACTTTATTTTTTTGAGCAGTGTATATAAAATAAACTCAATTTTTGACTTGTACTTCTTGTCTTTTCATAGTTTTCAGCAGTTTTCTGTTCAGCAGAGGCAGGATTACAATCACAGGTAACACCTCTATACACAGCTACTAATATAGTACCTGCAAATCACAATGGGCGATGTCACAGCTGACCCTGCTACTCTCGGCCTCATTACTTTTTTAAAATGCTCTTTAGATGCTTCAATACAAAAGATCGGGTCTAGTCAGTCTATTGCTGCTAAAGGACATGTGAATTTCTTGAAACAACAAGAGGTAGGACTCAAGAAGGTAGAATTAAAAAATCTCTAATAATTATTTTAAATACAAATCATGATCTGGAAATAAAATCACCGACAAAAAAAAAATACCGTTTATACTCGTGTATAAGCCGAGATTTTTCAGCCCATTTTTTTGGGCTGAAAGTCCCCCTCTCGGCTTATACACGAGTCATATACCGGGGGGGATCTGCAGGGGAGGGGGAGCGGGGGTGTCAGATCATACTCACCCTTCTCTGCAGCTCCCCTGCTTGTTCTATGTTGTCGGCGCTGCTCTCTTCCTGCTTCAGCTGTCAAATGGTACCCGCTCATTAAATATGCGCATATTTAATGAGCGGGTACCACGTGACCGCTGAACCAGGAAGAGAGCAGCGCCGACAACATGGAACAACATGCAGGGGAGCTGCAGAGACAAGCGCCAGGACCCGGTGAGTATGAACGCGGGGGGTTTGGAGGCATAGTCACCTGTCCCTGCGCTCTGCTGTCTTGCGTCCTCTGCAGTGACAATCAGGTCAGAGGGCGCGATCGCTCTCTGCCTGCACAGTCACTGCAGAGCGCAACGCTGATGAGCAGGGGGCAGCGACGGAGGTGAGTATACAGGTTTTTGTATTTTTTTGTAAGGGAGGCAGCGGCAGCAGCAACATGATGGGGCCACTCACTGTGCAGAAAAGCTGGGGCCACTCACTGTGCAGAAAAGCTGGGGCCACTCACTGTGCAGAAAAGCTGGGGCCACTCACTGTGCAGATAACTGGGGCCACTCACTGTGTAGCAAAGCTGGGGCCACACACTGTGCATAACTGGGGCCACTCACTGTGCAGATAACTGGGGCCACTCACTGTGCAGATAACTGGGGCCACTCACTGTGCAGCAAAGCTGGGGCCACTCACTGTGCATAACTGGGGCCACTCACTGTGCAGATAACTGGGGCCACTCACTGTGCAGATAACTGGGGCCACTCACTGTGCAGATAACTTGGGCCACTCACTGTGCAGATAACTGGGGCCACTCACTGTGCAGCAAAGCTGGGGCCACTCACTGTGCATAACTGGGGCCACTCACTGTGCAGATAACTGGGGCCACTCACTGTGCAAAAAAGCTGGGGCCACTCACTGTGCATCATAACTGGGGCCACTCACTGTGCATCATAACTGGGGCCACACACTGCAGATAACTGAGGCCACTCACTGTGCACCCTCGGCTTATACACGAGTCAATAGGTTTTCCCAGTTTTTTGTGGCAAAAATAGGGGGGTCGGCTTATACTCGAGTATTTACAGTAAAAACAAATAAATACATTTAGCACCTAAACTTTATTTAAACAATAAGTAATTTTCCTATGGCGCAAAAGTATTTTATTTAGAGGCCAGTAGAAAAACCGTGGGAGGTTTTGGTGTTATGTGGAGAGTTGAGTGTACTTAGAAATAATAGAAATGTAGTTTTATTGTGTTTAGGGGAGAAGAGAAAATAAGGTAAATTAGTTAATGAAAAAAGTTATTTATTTTGTTTTGTTCCTCTGCAAACTCTAAGTTTTTTCTACATTTGTAAAATAGAGATGTTAAAAATAAAGGAACTGATTTTAGTATACTTCTTCCTTTTCGGTGAACTGCAATAGTATATATCTCACTGTGATTTGAAAGAGCCATTTCCCCTCCAGAGAAGAACTAAGCCATAAGTGTTACAATTACACACTGGGAGGAAAATGTATTGCCAGCGGTGAGCGGCCGAGAAGAAATGGTGGTCACATGGTGCCGATCTCTGATTGGACATCAAGTGAATATAAGGGAAAATTGAGGGAATGGATCCTACATCCCCAAGGCTTAAAGTAAAACACAGCCATGGTGGAAACATTCACAGCTATCCGATAAATTCTTCTGGAAAATATACATCATTTGTTTGAACAGAGCACAGACTTTTCTCAACACAGTTGACTGGAAAAGAAAATATATTTCTACACCGTGGGGCTGATTTACTAATCAGCAGCCTGATGTTATGATTATTCTGTCATCCTCCAACACCCCAATGTAAAGGAAAATAAGCCCATAATGTTTATGACCAGATACTATGTCAATGTCAGGTTCAACAGGGAGGGAATGAGAATTGACACTCTTTAATCTGTACAATAATAAACATTAGGAAGATCATAGATATAAGGAGCACAGTTCATTTTTTTTTATATAAGCCATTTCCATTCTGTGATATTTTTATACCCTACAGTGCCATAATTGTATAGCAATTGCTCCAATTACTTCTAGTTTTTGGTGACGTTATAGGCAAGGGTCGATCTGCAACGCCAGAATAGATTTATTATTTGTAACAGTGCATTTAAGAAAACTTTCCCATAGATCGCAATTAAAAATCGACTGTATGTTTTACTACAGCTCCTATACAGATTCCTATATTTATCAGGTAACCGGTGTTTCATTTACTGGGAAGCCAAGGCACAAAGTTGGTAAAAAACTAGACGCATTGAGATGTTCTAAGCCAACAGTCTGAAACTCAGCCAGTTAAATGGCCCATGAGTAGAAAAAATTTGAAGTTGATGGGCAGCATTCCGTGCTGGATGAGATACTGTTTTTAGTGATAACATTTTTTTTCATTACTTTTATTTAGCACTTTTCATTCCTTTTTTAGTGTGTTAGTATAACGAAGAAGCTAAACTTTTTGCTTTTTTTTAACTTACTTTTCTTACGGTGTTCATTGCGTGGGTTATGGTACAGTTTTTAGCTTGAGTCATTCCAAATGCAGTGATACCAAATGTACTTGTTTTTTGTTTACTTTTGTTTTTACATAAAACAGGGGTTCTAGTTTTGAAATATTTTTCCATTATATTTTCATACTTTATTTTGCCTTTTTTTAAAAGCTGATTTGTTTTATTTTTTACCCAGTCGCTATATGGAACTTTTACTTGCCTCATGCTGATCAAATATCTTGCATCACTTCTGTACTTGAGGATATTAAATTGATCACTTTTACACCAGCAGTTTGTGCAGGTCCTTACAAGACATCATAGCTGACTGACTCAAAGGCCATTACTGGGCCTCAACTTGGCATGGGAATATAGCTAATACCTGCTCATGATGGTGCTAGCTATGCTTATGAGCCTGCGGCATCATAGCACCATACAAGTATGGTAGTTTACGGTAAGTCACTTCCCACTACGCCCTACATGTATAAAAATATTTAAAAAATCCTCCTCTCCATATACACCTACTACAAGAAATTCTGCAGCTGCTAATAACAGTGAGAGCAGGAGCGACGGATGGGAGTATTAATCAGTCGCTCCTATGCTGTAAATAAATTTAAAAAAAAATGGCATGGGTCCCCATGTATTTTTGCTAACCAGCCAGACAAAACTCATAGCTGGAGGCTGCAACCCTCAGCTGTCAGTTTCAGCAAGGATAGTTAGCAAAAAAGGGGTCCCCGTGCTGTTTTTTTTTAAATTATTTAAATAAATAATTTTAAAAACGGCGTGGGTCCCCCCATTTCTGACAACCCTCCTTGCTAAAGCAGACAACTGGGGGATGGTATTCTCAGGCTGGTAAGGGGCCATAGATATTGGCCCCCCAGCCTAAAAATAGCAGCCTGCAGCTAACCAGAAAAGGCACATCTATTTGATGTGCTAATTCTGGAACTTTTCCTGGCTCTTCCCACTTGCTCTCTAGCGGTGGCAGGTGGAGTTCATATTTGTGGGGTTGATGTCACCTTTGTATTGTAAAGTGACATCAAGCCCACGTCTTAGTAATGGAGAAGTGTCTTATAGACACCTCTCCATTACCAATCCTATAGTTGTATGGTAATGAAAGACAGCCAGAATAAAGTCCTTTATTTGAAATAAGACTAAACACAGTTTTCCATTTTTATTTAAATGCCTAATTCCAGCAAAGCCCTCGATCTTCTGTATTAAAAGCAAAATAAAAAACAAAAATATACCATACCTGTCCATCGTTCTGTCCTACACCGTAATCCATGTCTGGGGGATAAACATTTTTCAACCTGGATGGTGCCAAGATGCATCCATCCAGGCTGAAAACCACTAGTGACTGAACTGCTGCGAGCACAGCCTCAGAAACTGGTGGTGAGTGGTGATGTCATAGAGGTTATGTCCGGTCACTGAGGCTCCATTTTCAGCCGGGCTGAACTACTGTGACATCGGTGAGATCCCCGCTAGCATCGTGAGAAAAACAACAGGGTTAGTATTTGGGGTTTGTTATTCCCAGTCTGAGAATATCACCACCCAGCTGTCTGCCTTAGCTTGGCTGGTTATCAAAAATGGGGGACCCAATGCCATTTTTTAAAATTTATTTAAATAATTAAAGAAAACGGTATGGAGACCCCTCTATTTTTGATAAGCAGCCAAGATAAAGTTGACAGCTAGGGGCTGAAGCATGCAGCTGTCTGCTTTTCCTGTGCTGATTATAAAGAATAGAGGAGACCCCACATCTTTTTTTTTTACACAGTTTGCTGACCAATCACAGCCAAATCAATACTTGACATAGCTGTGATTGAGCTGGAAGCGCGCTTCAGCCTTTGAACAAGCTTTGTTCGGGTTGCCGAACCCTGCCGGACCTCATGTGAGGTAGAAGTGCTGACTCAGTGTGAGAAGCCCGGGGATTTCATCGCTTCCTGCAGGATCAGAAGATGTGGTGAGGACCTGACACGTGATGGCAAGGAAGGGAGGGTGAACAGTAGCGCAAATATAAGGAATTCTTCTTGATTTTTTTTAACCTTTTTATGTCCCTGTACAGTTCAGAAAAAGTGCTGAGTCCATGCACAAATGAATTACCAAAAATATCTGCATTTTGGAGAATGCTAATTCTTAATAAATTTTTGTAGAATGAATTTCCATTCAAATATTTTTGTTCATCTCTAGTGCATTAAATGAAGGCTGCACAGCACATATTACAGTGTCTGTTGCTGATGTCTCGGTGTCAGAAACCACAAGACACATGCCAATGCAAATGTTCACAAAGAGTCCATTATTTTCATTTTTAGCAATTCCCTCAAAGTTCAGTGGGACACCTGTATGTAAGTAAAGTAAGATTATACAGAGGCGCAGTGATCTAAGAGAAGAAGAAAATGTAATATAACTTTTCATGAAAAATAAGCCTTAAGTCCAGATTTCAGCAGTTATTTAGTTTATAATATTTTTAGAGAATTGCTACAATATCTTTGAAATGTTAGTTTCTAATAGTATTTTCAACATTTTTTCATTTCATTTTTGTCTATTACCTGAATGGATCTCACCTATAAAAATCGACAATTAAATATATTTTCTGTTTAATCTGTTGAACGTATTGCTGATGATTTGCTCCTCTGTCAATTGTACGAAAATCATACTACTGTGCCTCATGCCATTGGAGAGGGCTTTTAGATCACACTTGCACACATCATAACAATCTAGTCCATGCATACATCATTATAGTGAGACGACTTTTTGTCCTGTCATTGTAAAATCTTGGATTTTAACATCACCAATAGTATTATAGTTTTATCAATGATATTTATAATTTTCAACTCTATCTCCAGGTATATTGAAGCTGTGGTGTGGATTAGCTAACAATGGACCCGATGAACCGCACTGACTGGAGGCTTTCATGCAGTGAGACTCAACAAAGTTGAACAGCATAGCTGGATTTGCAAGTTGGCCCTGGAGCGGTGTGGAACAGTAGAGCTGGATATGTTGGATGATACGTGAAACAAAGAAATTGAAAATACTGCACAGAATCTGTAACGTCAAGAAACAGTGAAGCTGTAATTACTGGTTGGCATGTGGATCAGTAAGGAAAGTGAATATTGGACATACAATCAGCTCATTTGGTATAGCTGAGCCAAGTGTGTGGACTGATACTTAAAGCAGCAAAGTCAAGCATGAAAACAGAAACCTTGGTACATCAGAAATGAGCACGTAGACAGCACCTTAGAATCTCAGAGCAGCATATGCACACAGACACTGAGACAGCAGAACCAAGTATGCAGACAGTCACCTTGAAACAGTATAGTCGAGCGTGTAATCTAGTAGGGATTGTCTCAAGCACACTTTATGAAAGCTATAGCAGAGCCCTGCTATACCAGAGTTGATTTTTCAAGTGGTTTTCACAGGGATGGCAAAATATGGTAGCAGGGTGGGTTTACTACCTGGAGACTTAGGCAGCAAGCAGATGCCTGAGGTGGCTTGAAATTTCAGGTAATATGATGCATCCCAGTACAGCAAGAGCAGGCCACTGAGGAATGAGGAACCAAAGCCTGACACTGGAGCCCACCAGTAGCTCCTAGGGGCTTTTTGTATCTTTGGAAACTGGTGTGAGTCCCTTTTGATTTACGTCAAATCCTGAGCAGGAGTCAAAAGCTTTTTCAAGAACTGAAGTCTTAACAAAAGCATCCGGTAGTATCCAACAATACAATAGTTGGCATTGCATAAAGAACATAGCAAAATTAAATAGGAAGCCAGGGCTCCTTAATTGACTGGTCCGGCAGACAATTTGACTTGCCAAGGAAAGAGCGATCAACCAGGCTGGGCGTGGAAGAATGTTATGAGAGTGGTGGATTTTCTGACAACTGTGGGACCTTTTATAATGGAGGAAGATAATGAAGGTCCCTTTCTAATCCAAATAATTTTATGATAATATGAGACTTTTTTGTATGAACAGTACATATTAGCTTACTGATTGCCACATGGGTTTTTTTGCCTTCCACTGGATCAACATATTACGGCAGGTTAGGATAGGATATGGGTTGAACTAGATGGACTTAAAGTCTTCCTACAACCTTAATTACTATGTATTGCAGAACTGTGCTGAAAAAAACTATATTTTAGGAATTAGCTAGTATAGGAAGAAAGTTTTGTGAAATACGTGAGCCAGAATATCTGATGCTGAGCCTTACTAGACACAGTGGCAATTTATTGCCAATTTTGTGATATCAAGCAAATTGCCTGATAGTGATGGAAATAGAGAACTAGATCTTACGTCCAGCTTCAAAGTGCTCTCAGAAATTATAATGCAAGCCCTAACAGTTTGGTTGACCTTTTACTATTTCCTTCCTGGCAATGCTATATCTAAGCCTGACATAGCCATCATTTTCAAGACCTAAATACGAAAAAAAAAAAAAAACGAGGCACAAGGAACTCTGCAAAAGTCGTGTTCATAACCACATCAAAGAATCCGACAGCTGCTTTCATTTTCTAAATTGCCTTACAAAAATGACAATGACATAAATGTCTTCAATGTGTAGCAGCTCCGGTTAGAATATATCAAACAATAGAAAGCGTATTACAAAGATAAATAACTATTGAAAATATCCGTGCAATTTTATAAGTACAATTAAAACGAAGCACAATATTAATTCAGTCCCGAAAATGTGCGTTCGTCTTTTCTCCGTTTGTGCGATAAGATATATAGTAAGCAGGCGAGTTTATGTATGCTGTTATGTTGGTTTCTATCGTTACAGCCGCAAAGTTGTAGATATGACTGCAGCAAATGGAAATGACTAAGCAGAGGCAAAATGCTGAATTCTAAGAATGTGTAATAGAAGAAACCATCATTTTTTTTATCCTAGATCTACTGTAGAGTTGCTCTTGCTGTAGAAGTGTTAGGCGTAAAAAAAAAAGTTTTGTTGAATTCGTTTAAAATAATTTACACTTCACTCTTCAAAAAAAAAAAGAAAAAAGACGCAAACATTTTTGTGCTGCTAGCAGAGGCTGTTGTTAAATTTAACTATTAATGTATCAGTAAAGAAAGCATTGTGGCATATTTATCAATAGTGACTAATGAAGATGGATGAATCAAAGCAAAACAAATTAGTTGCAACTTTTACAAATTTTATTTTGCTATTTGTTCTTCTTGAATTCAGCAAAATGGCGGATGGTTGGCATTTTTGCTGTATTTTTGCAGGATGTGAAAAAATGTTTTTTTTTTTAAATGTTATATTTACTTTGCACCTTACCCATCCCACCATCACAGCTCACCACCCAGTACACTGCTGTGATTCATGACCTCTTTCTCTCTTACAGTCTTGCCTTTCTCGGCCTCACAGAAACCTGGCTGACACCCTCTGACACCGCCTCCCCTGGCAAGCTGTGCTATGGCGGCCTCCACTTCACCCACACTCCTCGCCCTGGCAACAGACATGGTGGAGGAGTGGGCCTTCTCCTTTCTTCCAACTGGACCTTCAACCCAATCCCACCTTTTCCCTCCCTAATCCTCCCCTCTTTTGAAGTCCACTCTGTCCGCATCTACTCTCCCTCCAACCTCCAAGTGGCTGTCATATACCGACCTCCAAGCCTGACCACTGTCTTCATTGACCAATTCTCTACCTGGCTTCTTCACTTTCTTTCAACTGACATCCCCACTATGATCATGGGTTACTTCAACATCCCCACTGATACCCTTCAGACAGCAGCCTCCAAACTCCTGTCCCTTACTTCATCCTTTGAACTTACTCAGTGGTCCCCCTCAGCCACCCATACAGATGGACATACATTAGACCTGGTCTTCACCCGCCTCTGCTCTCTTTCTAACTTCACCACCTCCCCTCTCCCTCTATCTGACCACCATCTACTCACTTTCTCATCCCTGTCCTCCTCTCCTGGCACCCATGTCCTGCAACAAGCGCACCCCCGCAGAAACCTTGAACACCTAGACACCCACGTGCTCTCTGACTCTATTCTACTACTGGCATCCATATCCTCACTCCAAGACACAACAGTGCCACTGCTTTCTACAATGTCACTCTCGCATCAGCTATTGACACGGTCACCCCTCTTGTTCATGGCAGAATGTGACGTACCAACAGACAACCCTGGCACAATAACACCACTAAAAAGCTCCGGCAAGTGTCCAGGGCTGCAGAGCGGAGTTGGAAGAAAACAAATTTGCAAGACGACTTCACTGCATTCAAACAGGCAACATGCGCTTTCAACTATGCCCTCATCTCTGCCAAACAGGCCTACTTCACAACTCTCACATCTTCCCTATCCTACAATCCCAAACAGTTATTCAAAACTTTCAACTCCCTCCTCCACCCACCACTGCCCCCACGAACCTCCCTCATCTCTGCTGAGGACTTTGCCACACACTTCAAAAATAAGATCAACCAAACAAGGCAAGTCTTCATGGTTCAACCACCACAACCCCTTTGTATACCAGACCAATGCCCAAACCCCATAACCTCCCTCTCCAACATCACTGAAAGGGAGCTTAATCGCCTCTTCTCCAAATCGCACCTGACCTCACAACTTATGCTCTTGACCCCATCCCACCTCCTCCCCAACCTCACCACCACACTTATCCCATCCCTAACCCACCTCTTCAACCTATCACTAACGTCCAGTACCTTCCCTTCTGCTTTCAAACATGCCACAATCATGCCTATCCTTAAAAAGCCAACCCTCGACCCAACCGCTATGTCCAGCTATCGCCCAATATCACTGCTCCCATTTGCTTCCAAACTCCTGGAGCTGCACGTCCACACTGAACTTTCCTCCCACCTCTCATCTAACTTTGACAATCTATAATCTGGTTTCCGCCTCCATCACTCCACTAAGACAGCCCTGACCAAAATTACTAACGACCTACTTACAGCCAAAGCAAACTTACAATACTCTATACTCCTGCTTCTAGACCTGTCCTCTACATTCGACACAGTTGACCACTGCCTCCTACTACAGATCCTCTCCTCCTTTGGCATCAAAGACCTCACCCTATTCTGGATCTCCTCATACCTCTCAAACCACACATTCAGCATCTCCCACCCCCACACTACCTCCTCATCCCACCCTCTCTCTGTTGGAGTCCCCCAATGCTCTGTTCTAGGACCCCTACTCTTCTCAATTTATATCCTTGGCCTGGGTCAACTCATAAAGCCCCATGGATTCCAGTACCACCTTTATGCTGACGACACTCAGATCTACCTCTCTGGCCCAGACGTCACCTCTCTGCTGTCCAGAATCCCGGAGTGTCTATCAACCATATCCTCCTTCTCCTCTCGCTTCCTCAAGCTCAATGTGGACAAATTCAAACTCATCATCTTTCCTCCATCTCACAGATCTTCCTTACCTGACCTATCTATCACAATTAATGACATCACGCTTTCTCCAGTACCGGAAGTCCGCTGCTTCGGAGTAACCCTTGACTCTGCCCTGTCCTTCAAACCACACATCCAAGCTCTTTCTACCTTCTGTTGCCTCCAGCTCAAAAATATTTCCAGAATCCATCCTTTCCTCAACCCTCAATCTACTAAAATGTTTGTGCACGCCCTCATCTCCCGCCTCAACTACTACAACATCCTTTTCTGTGGTCTCCCTGCTAGCACCCTTGCACCTCTCCAGTCCATCCTTAACTCTGCTGCCCGACTAATCCATCTGTCTCCTCGCTACTCCTCCGCTTCTCCCCTCTGCAAATCTCTTCACTGGCTTCCATTCCCTCAGCGTATCCAGTTCAAATTACTAATACTGACCTACAAGGCCATCTGTATCCTGTCTCCCCCTTATGTCTCTGAACTAATCTTCTGATACCTTCCCTCATGTAATCTCCAATCCTCCCAAGACCTCCTTTTCTACTCCACACTTATTTGCTCCTCAACCAACCGCCTCCAAGACTTCTCCTGAATAGGCCCCATCCTCTGGAATTTTTTGCCCCAACATGTCCGACTATCAACCACATTCGGATCCTTCAGACCGAACCTGAAAACCCACCTCTTCAAGAAAGCCTACAGCCTGCAATGACCCCACTACCTCCTCACCACTTAGATAAGCTAAGGGGGTTGTTTAAGTGAGCTACCAACTGATACTGTAACATTGAGCTCTTGATTTATGAAACAGGGCTTATTTGAATAATTTGTTAACTGTATTGCTACGCCCAATGTGTAAGCAGTAAAAACTAAATGTGACATGTACTGTGACTGTATTTAAAGTGCAGGGTCAATTAGAGATCCAGTGCTCATATATAAAATATGCTAAAGATTGATTCATCAAAGAACTTTCTCCTTAAAACTGGAATAAAACACTTGGAAAAGTTTAAAAATATTTGCACAATGTAGAGTTGCACAAAAATGTTGTGAATTTTGATGTTTTCAAGCCAGTTTGAAGCAACAAAGCCAAAATAAAGGAAGGAGCATGAATATGCTTACCCGTCAATTGTATAGACTGTGTTGGCGTTTTGCGTGCCAGAACTATTACCTCCAGTCTTTGACACTAGTAAGATGCATCTACTTCATTAAGAGTTATTGAAATTTGTTTTATTGCACAACTATAGTCTTGATGAATTGTCCCCAATATTTAAAAAAAAACCTTTGTCATCTTTTGACAAATAGATTTTGTGATGAACCCACACCTTGCCACCCCACCTGATGTCACTATTACATCAGAAGGATCATGTATCGTGGTCTCCCCACTTGCATCAACGTGACATTCCGCACCCCCTGGGGACATGCACGGTTAACTTGGTACAGTTTTACACAGACACCCCCTGTCCACACGGGCCCACGGAGGCACAGGGAGTGATAGGATGTGACCCACGCAATCACTGACATAGCACCACACTCGCCTACAACCCTGGCTGTCTTCTTTTACTAACACCAGTGAAACAGCGCCTGGTCAGTCCGGTAGGACTGCCACCAGTTCCTCAGTAGATATAAGCCCAGTCCGCTACGTGAATTATATCGGGACAGAAACTGGCCCCGATAGCATGCAAAGTTAACCGAGAATGCGGACGAGTAGATCCGTGGATGGAGATGAAAGAGCAACCCAAGGTTAAATTATATATTTATTCTCCTTAAGGGCACACTAGACAATACACTATATACACGATAGTTATACATCTACAATGGTCAGATATGAAAATACGGGTGAAGTACAAAAGATGTAAGCAGATAAATCATGTCAACTACCGGCTCGTGTAGGGTCAAGGGCCGGACTGGGGGGGTGGTCCCTCTCTTACCGCGCAAAGATGTCACAGACACAAAGTGGAGGCAGGTTTCGGGTCAACCCAAGGTACTGCATTCCATCTACACTTTTCTAGCTGTCTCCCTTCTGTCATAACTGACATCCATCAAAAGTGTGCAACGCTTCCCTTCTTCCTACTAACAAGTCCGTCCGTCAGGTAAACTTCCCTACACAGGGCCGAAGGGGGCATTGCCTGCCAGCTGGTTTCATGTTCCTTCACAGCATGTTTCTTGAAATGACTCCCACTTTCAAAGTGAACAGCAAGCATAAGAGAGAGTGACCACATGGCCTTACACAAGCCTTTATCCCCCTGGTTGGTTACACAATTTTCTGCCCCTAGGAAGGTCCTTATTCCCCTCACTTGGCGGTTTGTAGCTACATCTTCCAAAATCTAGGAAAGATCATAGCTTCCCCACGGATGGTCATAGGGTGGCGGTTCTGGTGCCATTAGACCTGGCCTGGCCCCCATTACACTTGCAGACCAAACTCGGCTTTGCTACCTGGCTCCTACTAGCCATTCTACATATCTCCCTACACTGGGGTGCTAGAATGGGTCAAGATCCTGGAAGGCATTTAGCCCATTCCAGAGCTTTTATACCAGTGAGTGGCTAGGATGTACGATAAGTCTATATTCTCCTTATGAAATCGTAGCTGACTGAGCAAAGCTATTAGACTGCATGGTATCCACAAGGGGTCGTCCTGTAGCAGCTTGGACACCAGCTAGCTGGTGAGGGTGTGAATTTCTTCTTGGAAGCAAAGAAGGTTGATCCCCTGCTGAGTAACTTGTCCTGTTACAGTTATTGATTGTGACTTGTAGGATCGCTACTACCAACAGGTGGCACTATAGAGTTCAAGTCCTCTTTCTTTCTGAAGAGGCAATTTGCCTGTTACAGTTAAATATGCTTCAGGAAGATAGTAAGCTGCCATTACATCCGCCCATCCTTCACAGATTTTAAATTACCTAGATTGCATCCTTTTTAACACTTTTAAGTATATTTAATATTGGTGTATAAAACTCTGTGCCAAATAGTGGATTCTGTCTATAAACAGTTTCCTCTGTAGTCAGCTTTGGTAGCAGTGCCCTGAAGGACTCACACACTCAGACTGTTCTCTCTTGTGTTTGATCCTCAATTTTGCTTGAATGTGATATCAATGCAGATTTTGACATCTTAAAAAAAAAGTGTTAAGATAACAACCCTGGTTTCATAAGCAGACTTACCAATCAGGGAACAAATTTAACTGCACAGGGCCCTAGATGGAAGGGACCATGGTGGAGATGAGGATGAAGCTATGTAGCTGATCTGGATGGCTTTTTTTATTGCTGTGTAGTGTTTTTTACAGGATGCTAATGTGCTCTCTCACTTACCCAAATAGATTTCCCCCCTGCCATAGGTGGTTGGAAGTGGGGCCCTTTCCCAGTACAGTACTCTGTTTTCAATGGATGTCTATGTGTATATTTTTCAGCTTCTTCTTGATGTGCAATAAATTATATTGTAGTACCGTGTTAGCCAGAAAAATCGATGTGAATACTTTTCTGCCCAGTGATGACAAAAGTATTCTTAGGGGTACTTCATACTAAGCGAGATCGCTGAAGTGTCACCGATTTTGTGACGCAACAGCGACCTCGCCAGTGATCTCGTTACATGTGACACTTAGCAGCGACCAGGCCCCCCGCTGCGATGTCGCTGATCGTACTCGAATGTCCTGGGCCATTTTTTGATCGCTGGTGTCCCGCTGGCCAGCGCGCATCGCTGTGTTTGACACCGACAAGCGACCTCGTTTGCGACTCAGAAATCATGGACGCAGGCGGGACTCATCAGAATCGCTGCTGTGTGACAAGGTCCCAACGACCACCGAGGTCGTTGCTGCGTTGTTGGGTAAATCTGACTGTTTGACTGCTTACTAGCGATCATTTAGCGACGCTCCAGCGATCCTTACCAGGTTGTATCATTGTCGGGATCGCTGATGCATCGCTTAGAGTAACGGTACCCTTAGAATGATACCTTTATTGGCTAACCAGTAAATATGCTTGCAAGCTTTCAGAGCACAGAGGCTCCTTCTTCAGGCTGTAGTATTTGTAATACTGCCTGAAGAAGGAGCCTCTGTGCTCTGAAAGCTTTCAAAAATATTATTTTCTGGTTAGCCAATAAAGGTATCACTCTGAGAATACTTTTGTCATCACTGGGCAGAAAAGTATTCACATCCTCTTGTAATAATACATTTTGGAATTTGGAATTAAAAAGGACTTGTCGAAACTACTGTCTGTTTTAGTAAATGTATTCCCTATGATGTCACATTTTTGGAGCATATTTTCTTATAAATCTACTCTGTGTTCTCAGTTGTTCCTTGCGGAAATTTACAAGTAAATAGTGTTGAGCATTCCGATACTGCAAATATCGGGTATCGGACGATATTCGCTGTATCGGAATTCCGATACCGAGTACCGATATTTTTTCAATATCGGATACCGGAATCGGAAGTCCCCATAATGCAATGAGCCACTGTTGTGGCTGTGATTGGCTGCTGAAATGATGTCATCATGATGCGCGGTCTGTGCGCATCATGATGCGCGGTCTGTGCCAACTGCGGGGGTCTGTGCCGACTGTCGGGGGTCTGTGCCGGCTGCCGGTGGTCTATACGGGCCTCTCGGGGGCCTGTGCCGGCTGCCAGTGGTCTGTACGGGCCTCTCGGGGGTCTGTACAGGCCTGTCGGGTGCCTGTGCCGATTGCCGGTGGTCTGTACGGGTCTCTTGGGGGTCTGTACGGGCCTCTCGGGGGCCTGTGCTGGCTGTTGGTGGTCTGTATGGGCCTCTCGGGGGCCTGTTCTGGCTCCCGGTGGTCTGTATGGGCCTCTCAGGGGCCTGTGCCGGTTGCCGGTGGTCTGTACGGGCCTCTCGGGGGCCTGGGCCGGCTGTCGGTGGTCTGTACGGGCCTCTCGGGGGCCTGTTCCGGCTGCCGGTGGTCTGTACGGGCCTCTCGGGGGTCTGTACTGGCCTGTGGGGGGCCTGTGCTGGTTGCCGGTGGTCTGTACGGGCCTCTCGGGGGCCTGTGCCGGCTGTCGTTGGTCTGTGCCGGCTGCCGGGGGCCTGTGCCGGCTGCCGGTAGTCTGTACGGGCTTCTCGGGGGCCTGTGCCGGCTGTCGGTGGTCTGTGCCGGCTGCCGGTGGTCTGTGCGGGCTGCCGGGGGTCTTGTGTGTGTGCAGGCATCGTCCGATGGGACTAAAAGTCCCATCGGGCGATGCCTGCTACAATGACAGTGATTGACACATTAGCCAATGATGGGACAGTAGTAGTCCCATCATCCGGCTAAAGTGTTGAATGTAAAAAAAACAAAAACAAACACATACTGCATACATACTACATATATACTACATTCATACAACATACATACATACTACATACATACGTCATATATACTACATTCATACAACATACATACATACTACATACGTGCTACGTATATACTACATTCATACAACATACATACATACTACATACATGCTACATATATACTACATTCATACAACATACATACATACATACTACATATATACTACATTCATACAACATACATACATACTACATACATGCTACATGTATGCTACATTCATACAACATACATATATACTACATACATGCTACAGATATACTACATTCATACAACATACATACATACTACATACTACATACATGCTTCATATATACTACATTCATACAACATGCATACATACTACATACTGCATACATAATACATACTGCATACAATACATTCATACAATACATACATAGACATACAGTACATATAACATAGAGAACATACTCACCATCACTTGTCACTTTGATCCCCGAAGCCAGTGTCATCTATGAAAAAATATGAAAATAACAAAGAAGCCATATACTCCCTGATCCACAGAAATCCACGAGGGTCCCACGCCAATCTCCCGTGGAGAACAGCAGCATCAGCTGATGCGACTGCTCTCTAGGGGCTTCAATAATCCAATGACGGGAGGTAGGTATCATTCCGCACTGTATTCCTATGCCATTGAAAAAAAATAGTCCCTAGTAGAGTTGAGCGACTTTTGGTTTTTTAGGGTCGAGTTTCGTTTCGTGAAACCCGACTTTTCCAAAAGTCGGGTCAAGCAAGATCGGCCGACTATAGGGAAAAGTCGGGGTCGTCCCGAAACACGAAACCCAATGTAAGTCAATGGGGAATAAAAGTCAGCAGTGAGAGGAGGACAGGAAACACACCTACAGTGCCCATTTGAATGCCAAAAGCATTAATTCTTCTTACTTAAGCTTGTCAACCTTTATTAACTTCATAATACAAGTTACGCACTGAAAAATGGGGGTTATTTGGCTAAAGTTGTGGGGGGGGTAGGGCTGGCTCCAGGTTTTCATGTGCCCTGGGCGAAAGAGCGCCCCTTTAACACATACCACAACTCATCATGCTCCGATACGGCAGAGAAATAGCGGTATAGTACAATGAAAAATACTTCACTTTTTACATCTCATGACGAGGCCCATCTATTTCTCCATACAGAATCATTGGTCCCATATAATGTTTGAAACAGTATATGATGAGCTCCACATAATACTACAGTATATGTTGGTCCCCATGGATGAAGCTCCACTGTCTTATGGGCCCAAATAATGCTCCAAACATAATGGGCCCCATTTCTAATGCTCTAGTGTATAATGGGCCCTGTAAATGCTGCTCCAGTGTCTGATGTCCACCTTTGGAATGTTCCAGTGTATGGTGGGCCCCATCTATCATTCTCCAGAGTATAGTGCTCCCCAAAAATTGCTGTCCCAACATTGAAAACAATCAAATAAGTCTCCTCGCTAGGGAATCCCTGTACTAGTCTGGACTCCTCGTCGTTCCCATCTTCCATCTCACTGCACAGTATTTCAACCTTGCAAGTGCTGTGATCCTCAGCAAGCAGGGGGGGCCCACTCGTTGGCGACGGCACTGGCACAGGGCCCCTGATAGTACGGTGGTGTGTCTGATGGTGGGTGGGCCGAACCTGCACTTTCATCTGCAGGTTCCTCTTTGTCACCGTGTAAGATGGAACTGTATATGGGAAGGGTAACCTGAGTTTCATCAGGGTCAGATTCAGGCCGTGTAGCGTGCGAGGGGAATGTAGTGGTCTGGGTCAATGTACCAGCAGATTCATCGAGCAGTGGCTGGGCATCAGTGCACTTGTGTCGCCCCCAGGAGTACGGTCGCCACAGTGGCATTACCTTCCTCCTAGGGAGTGTGATGTCATGCTTGGGAGCAACGAAGGATCTCTCTAGCAGGTTAACTGATTGGGCAGCGTTATTCCCACGAGTCATGACCCTCCAAACAGCGTTCATGAAGGCAAAGTGTTTGTTTTACGTGGGCAGTATGGTTGCAAAGCTGAACCTTAAAGGAATGTCCAGAAGGGCACCACCAGGAGTGGAGCCTACGGTTAAATTCGACTCCACCTGGGAAACCTCAACCATGCCAGCTACAGAACAGATGCACACATTGCAAGCTTAATTCCGTTAACGAACGAGACTCCGTCATGCCCCGCGGTCCGAGTCCGGCTTACTAGAGGGACACGTGAGGCTCTGGCACATGAGATTGGCCAATAACTGGTGTGTCATGCCCTTACATGTCCGTGGCTGCATGTGCGCTACACTGAAAAGGCCAGCGTTTGTCGCTTACAGGTGCAGATAACCCGCTGAACAATGTTAGTGATGGGGATCTGTGATTACAATTATTACCCACGAAC
Organism: Dendrobates tinctorius; assembly: GCF_039654945.1. NCBI lineage: Eukaryota > Metazoa > Chordata > Amphibia > Anura > Dendrobatidae > Dendrobates > Dendrobates tinctorius. Next base: position 51,786,946 of record NW_027361738.1, on the reverse strand, counting down.
GATGATTTCCCAGTAAGTGCAGGTCAACCGCAGTTCCAGAATTAGGCCTAACCGTCATTCCTGAAAAAATGAAAAACTTACGTGTGCAAACCACAGGTGCTGTAGCTTGCTTAACAGCTCGCCAGCAGTTCTCAGGCCCAGTATGGATTACACGTGATTGCACAAAGGTGAGAAAGGGTACCGTATCCCCGGATAACATGTATGGATAGCATAGTGTACACATTCAAAATATATGTCTATACATCAGGAGGCAGGCTCAAACGGTGTCAGGCACAGTATGGATTTGACGGCCCAGACTACACAGCGGAGGAGCAGGGAGAGGTAAAGATTGCAAATGCTGGGGCCCTGCCCAAGCAAGGGGGGCCCACTCGTGGGCGTCGGTACTGGCACTGGGCCCCTCATAGTATGGCGGTGTGTCTGACGGCGGGTGTGCACCACCACCGTCAGAGACACTTGATTGCACTATGAGGGACCCTGTGCCAGTGCCCGCGCCCAAGAGTCGGCCTACCCACCTGTCCAGGGCAATGGCACTCGCACGGTGTCGTGCGCTAGGTGGTGACCCCGGCCATGGGGGGGGGAGGCAGCACAGCTAGGGAGTTTTAGAAAGTGGCATATGTTGATGTTGGACATTCAGCTGATGCAAAAGGCGAAATAGATCAAGTCCCAGGAAGAGGTGGACCAAAGCAAGCCATTTTACTGTCAACCTACGTGTCATCAGGGGAAGGTGGGACAAAATCCTTGGAAACCCATGCATGTTTCATTTTAAAGAAGGTTAGATCATCCACATTTTGGGTTGACAGACGGGTCCTTTTTTCTGTCAGGATTGATCCAGCTGCACTGAAGACTGTTTCCGATAGCACACTTGCAGCTGGGCAAGCGAGCTCCTGTAAGGCATATTGTGCCAATTCAGGCCAGGTGTCCAGTTTAGCGGCCCAATAGTCAAAGGGGAATGACCTGTGTGGGAGAACATCGATATTGGAGGAAAAGTAGTTTGTAACCATAGTTGACAACTGCTGTCTCCTGTCACTTTCCATCGATGCAGTATTACCAGTTGTGTGAGCGGTACTTGAAAAATCAGTCCACAACATTGTCATGAAACCCCTGTCTCCAATGCCACTTCTGCTGTGTGCACCACGAACACCTCTGCCAAGCTGCCCCCGGCCCGTACGGCTCGTGTGAGAACCATCACCGCTGCTGTGTGCTGGGAATGCCTCAAGCAACCGATTTACCAGAGTTGCTTGTTTATTAGCCAATATTAGGTCAAGGTTCTTCTGTGGCATGATGTGTTGTAATTTGCCTTTATAGCGTGGATCCAGGATGCTGGCCAACCAGTAGTCGTCATCGTTCATCATTTTGGCAATGCGGGGGTCCCTTTTTAGGATCTGCAAGGCATAATCTGACATGTGGGCCAATGTTCCCGGGGTCAATGATGTACTGCGAGTGCTGGTTGGAGGAGCACTTTCTGGCAAATCCACATCCCTCCAGTCACGCACAAACCCTGTACCAGACCTTGCCACGCCAACATTTTCACTTGCCCCACGAGATGCATCCTCCTCCCCTAAGTAATCATCCCCATCATCATCCTCCTCCTCTTCTTCCTCCACCTCGTCCAGGAGAGGTCCCTGAGCAGACAATGGCTGAATGTCATCAAGGATTCCCTCCTCGTCAACATTGGCTGCAGACGCCTGTTCCTTAAGGTGCGTCAAAGTTTGCATGAGCAGACGCATAAGTGGGATGCTCATGCTTAGGATGGCGTCGTCTGCGCTTACCAGCCGTGTGCATTCCTCAAAACACTGAAGGACTTTACAGAGGTCTTTCAGCTTCGACCACTGCACACCTGTCAACTCCATGTCTGCTCTCAAAGTGCCTGGCCGTGTATCCTCCCACAAATGCATTATGGCCTGCCTCTGCTCGCACAGCCGCTCAACCATGTGCAGGGTGGAGTTCCACCTTGTTGCAATGTCGATAATGAGGCGGTGGTTGGGAAGGCGGAGCAATCGCTTCAGCTTCTGCATACGAATGGAGTGTACAGGCGACCGGCGGATGTGCGCGCACAGTCTTCGCACCTTCTGGAGCAGGGCTATTAACTCCGGATAATTTTTGAGGAAGCACTGCACCACCAGGTTCAAGGTGTGAGCCAAGCAAGGTATGTGGCTGAGTTTTGAAAGGGCTATGGCTGCCACAAAATTACGGCCGTTATCACTAACTACCTTGCCTGCCTCAAGATGTACACTGCCCAGCCATGACTCAGTTTGTCGCTTCAAGTACTCGGCCAGCACCTCGGCGGTGTGTCTGTCGCCCAAACACATCATCTGCAACACAGCCTGCTGACGCTTTCCACTAGCTGCTCGATAGGGGGACACCTTGTGTGCAACAGTGGCAGCTGCAGATGGAGTGCTTGTACGACTGCGCTCTGTGGACGAGCTTTCACTTCTGGAGGAGGAGGAGGAGGAGGGTCGAACGCCTTCAGCCAACTGTTTCCTATACCGTGGGCTAGGCAGCACTGTCCCACCACCGCTGTCCCCTGTGGACCCTGCATCCACCACATTAACCCAGTGCGCAGTGATGGACACGTAACGGCCCTGGCCATGCCGACTGGACCATGCATCTGTTGTGAGGTGCACCTTTCCACTCACTGACTGCTTGAGTGCATGGACAATGCGGTCTTTCACATGATGGTGGAGGGCTGGGATGGCTTTGCGAGAGAAGTGGCGACTGGGTAGGTCATAGCGTGGTACTGCATAGGCCATGAGTCTGCAGAAAGCTGCGCTTTCCACCAACCGATAGGGCATCATCTCAAACGAGATTAGTTTGGCAATGTGGGCGTTCAAACCCAATGTACGCGGATGAGAGACTGAGTACTTTCTTGACCTACTCATAGTGTCTGGGAGGGTGAGCTGGACTTGAGAGCTGCATATGGTGGAAGTAGCGGTGGACAGGGCGGACTGAGAGAGGGTTGATGATGGTGATGGAGTTGGTGTTCTTTCTGATGGCCTAGATTCAGTATTTCGTTGATATAACAGTGGGATTCCCTGACTGCTGTGGCCTTGCAATGACACCTCAACATTTGCTGCTGTGCTGACCGGTGGGCTTACAGTGGGGGAAACAATGTGGCATTGCTGACTACCTTCTTTGTGATCAGTTGCACATGTGGTACTTGAGGTTTGGTGTTGTGTCCACGCTTGCAAGTGCATGGTGGTTAAATGTCTAAGCATGCAACTGGTATTCAAATTTTTCAGATTTTTCCCTCGGCTAAAGGTCTTTGCGCACTTCTTACAGATAACCTTGGAATGATCATGAGGATTTTGTTCAAAAAAGTGCCACACTGCACTCTTCCTACTTTGGAAGACATTTTGCGGCCTAGCATGCTGTGATCTTTTGACCCTCTGGACAAGCTGTCCAGCAACTCTTTTGATTTTTGGAACCTGTCTTTGGAGTGCTCCGTGCCTGCCAGATAACAGCTGTTGTGATGTCGATGTCTGCTGTGGATGCTCCTCATCTGAGCTATTGGAAGCAGCACCCTCTTCCCCCAATGGATGCCAATCTGGGTCAACAACTGGGTCATCCATCACCTCCTCTTCAATGTCATGTGCACCTTCCTCTGTGTCACCGTGTATGGTGGTATAGTGTGCGGGAAGGGGCACCTGAGTCTCATCAGGGTCAGAATCTGGCTCTGTACACTGCGAGGACAATGTAGTGCTCTGAGTGAATGTACCAGCAGAATCATCTATCAGTGGCTGTGCATTAGTGCACTCCATGTCAGATTCATCTTGGCCTGGGTAGTTCACCATTTCACTTGATAATCCAGGCATGGTATGTGAAAACAGCTCCATGGAGTAATCAGTAGTATGGCCTGCGTCATCCTTCAATCTTGGTTGGGGTGAAGGACACAAGGAAAGGTGTGGTTCATGAACATGAGCCTCCAATGACGACTCAGTGCTTTTATTTTTTACAACTGAAGAAGAGGAGGCAAAAGAGCTGGAGGCTGAGTCAACAATGTAAGCCATAACTTTTTCCTGCAGCTCTGGCTTTAAAAGTGGTTTGCCAACTCCTAGAAAAGTAAGCCTTCGAGGCCTTGTGGAGCCAGACGATGACGCAGGCTCAACACCTCCTGCATTCGGTCCTATTTTGCTTTTGCCACTACCATCAGATCCACCACCAACACCATCATTACCAGCTGCCAACCCCCGCCCAATTCCACGGCCTCTTCCACCAACCTTCCTCATTTTTGGTAGAAATGTAGACAAAATCCAACAAACTATATAGTAATGTAAAACAAGGTACAAGGTGTCTATAGGACAGGGGAGATTTTGAATTTCTGCACACACTTGTGGACACTGGACACTTATGGATTGTGTGAGGCCCACTGAATATCAGAGCGCTATGTCACAGGCTCGATGGCACAGGTGTGAAAAAAGTGACTACAGGATCACAGAGATTTTGAATTTCTGCACACACTAGTGGACACTGGACTCTTATGGAATGTGTGAGGCCCACTGAATATCAGAGCGCTATGTCACAGGCTCGATGGCACAGGTGTGAAAAAAGTGACTACAGGATAAGGGAGATTTTGAATTTCTGCACACACTTGTGGACACTGGACACTTATGGATTGTGTGAGGCCCACTGAATATCAGAGTGCTATGTCACAGGCAGAAATTGGCTAGTGTATCACAAACTACAAAGCGTATATAGAATTGGGCAGAATAGGAATCTCCCTAGAGTGTAGGTCTGTAAGAACGGAACAAGTCCTCCACTTATCCTTCCAGAGTGACACACAGATAGCTTCACTGTGGCCGTGATAACAGCCGTTACACGGTACTGAGAGGAGCGTGCACGTACACGGCTGTCCGGTGTACGTAAAATTGTCAAGCTCCGTGTTTTTTAAGTATACGGACTGACACACGCTGTCTCTCTATAGTTTTGAATGTGATCAAACAGCAAATATATGTAGTATGTAGTATGTATGTATGTTGTATGAATGTAGTATATATGCAGCATGTATATAGTACGTAGTATGTATGTTGTGTGAATGTAATATATATGTAGCATGTATGTAGTATGCTTTTTTTTTTTTTACATTCAACACATTAGCCGGATGATGGGTCTACTACTGTCCCATCATTGGCCAATGTGTCAATCACTGTCATTGCAGCAGGCATCGCCCGATGGGACTTGAATTCCCATCGGACGATGCCTGCACACACAAGACCCCCAGCAGGCCCGCACAGACCCCCGGCAGCCGGCACAGGCCCCCGAGAGGCCCGTACAGACCACCGGCAGCCGGCACAGGCCCCCAGCAGCCGGCACAGACCACTGACAGCCGGCACAGGCCCCCGAGAGGCCCGTACAGACCACCGACCGCCGGCACAGGCCCCCAAGAGGCCCGTACAGACCACCGGCAGCCGGCACAGGCCCCCGGCAGCCGGCACAGGTCCCCGACAGTCGGCACAGACCTCTGAGAGGCCCATACAGACCCCCGAGAGGCCCGCACAGACCCCGCCTGCACACACAGACACACACAGTGTCTGCCCACGCACCGCCCACACTCTTCCTCCCTCCCGAACAGGATGTACAAGGCAAGAAAGGGGGTTTTTTTTAATTCCGATATTTCTGTCCCATTTTTACTTTTTGTCTATCAGGCCGATCCAATCCGATCCGATATTTCTGAATATCGGATGGTATCGCTCAACACTACAAGTAAATTAAAACATTTTTAACATTTTTCCTAGCTGGCAACATCTTATTGTTAATTTGTTGATACACTTTTAATAGAGTAAAGACATCTAAGAGAAGATGGTTCAGAATTGTCAACGTTCAGTACATTTCTAAGAAGAATGACACAGGAATGACACAATGTAGAGTTCGAATAAAAGTGGGTCGCCCTCCCAGGGCTGTGGGGTACTCGGTACCGGGCCGGTGTCAGGGGTATGTGTCACAGCAGCGGTGACCAGGTCCGTGGCCCTGGGCACCCAAGTAACGGTGCTTTGTAGTTAATGGAATGGAATAGTTTGTGACGCCACCTGTGGTGTTTGGCAAGCAAGATGTTAAGCCAACGCTGCGGGCAGATTCTCTGGGGCTGATGGTGTGTTGCACCATAGAGGGTGTAGCTCCCCACAGGTGAGCTGTAACCCCAGGGCAGAGTAGTTGCAATAGATGAGAATAGGTGCAGGCGGTGAGAGGAATGCTGGTACCCAGATGTAGCGGTGCTGATGGTGTTAGCGCACAAATGAATGGAAGACACCAGGGCTTGCAGTTCCAAAGCTTTACTCACAGTCCGTGGTACACACTGGTGCCTGCCTCCGTGCAGTATCCTCCGGGGCAGAGACTCAATCGACCTCCCGGGCAAGTCAGGATTCTCCTCTCCAACACTCCGCCAACATGTACCTCTCCTGAACGACTCCTCTATTGCGCCTTTTAGTGTGAAGAGCTCCAGTACCATGGTACTCTGGAGTTCCTCCTGTCAGATGTCCCTAACAACTCTACTTGTATGACAGACAGCTGTAGCCTCTCTCGGGGACTCCCTTCTCCGGAGTCCTGGCTCTCTCTTCAGTTGCTGTTGTTCCCCAAGTCTTAGATGGGAGTAGTGCATTTACAGCCAACTACTCCACCGGTGTCTGCTGCAGAACCATAAGTGTCCATACAACCTCGGGGACTGGGCTCCAGCCTTGCGCTGAGAACCTATAGGCAGGGTTCCTCTTCCAACCCACGTCTCCTCTCTGTTCTCTCTACTCCTCTTTCCTGTGGAAGCTTAGGTTGCAGTTCTACGTTCTTCTCCTTCTGTTCCTTCCCTGTGCCAGCTGGCTCAGATCACTGAGCCAGCTGCCAACCCAGAATTGGCTCTTTCCGATCATTCTGGAGAGGTGGCAATTGGAAATATTTTTGAGTGTTTTGATATTAGCTGTGCAGTGTCATCAAGCCCAGGGGTTAGTAATAAAGATCATATTTGGTTAATATAATATACTTGTTGGTGTTGGGGCCTTTTATATGCTTTTGTCTATGTAATTAAGAGAGTTAGGGACCACACTGATTGCGTACACTGTGCTGGCGAGATAGCTTTTATGATGTTTTAATAAAAATACTGTCAGCTAAGTACCCAATGTCATTTAACTGTAGTATTACTATTTATTTGCTTACTGCAGGGTATTTGCTCATTTGTTTTTATTCTAGATTTTATATAAATGCTATAGTTGTGTTCAACGATTGATATATACTTTAAAATGCCCTTTGAAAATGGATATATACGTATATATATATACACACATATATAGTGCTAGCCAGCCCACCTGATACAATAGTATGAATGTCACTAATAGCTGTGAGTTAGACACTGTGCACTACACTTACCTGTGTGAATGGCGCCCTATACAAGCCTTATCCGTGTGCAAGTCTGATATTAGTATATATATATATATATATATATATATATATATATATATATATATATATAGTATGGTCAAACAACTTAACTTAAGTAAACCAAGGACCCTTACAACAACTTCTAGATACAGATGTGCATAAAAACAACCTTTAATGAAGCCTAAATAGTAGACAAAACAACCACATAAACAACAAGCAACCATGTCACCCTACTATGGGGTACTGATATGAAAGCTGCCTAACAACGGAGGTTGGCACCCTAAACACAATAGAGATTGGCGCCCCGTTCCACGATGGCTAAACCCTAAAACTCCTAAATAGCCCTGAATATGTGCCACATTTTGTCATCCAATTATTCAGAAAAGAAGTATATAGGGGTTGCCAGATAGGAAGCTCAATAGGCAACAAAGAGAAAAAGTGCAAAAATAGTGCAAAAACGACAAGACATAAAGTGACAAGTGCATTAGAGTATCTCACTATCTGTCCCCTATAACTGTATGCCTTCCTGTCAGCGGAGGTTGGCACCCTACTGGTCAGCGGAATGGCGCCCCCCGCTCCATGACGGCTCACCCTGGGAATACCCTGATATGGCTATACATTCACCACTGGGTGGCACAAATAAGCATATGGAAGGGAAAAAAAGGACAAATGATCTATTAAAAAACATTAATATCAATATACCCAACATTATTGATAACAAATAGAGGGATACTCAGATTTTTTGACGTAAGATAGGCAAAAACCTCAATGCGTTTCTCCCAACAGGATCATCAGGAGGTGGATAGATAGATATTATGTGGAAAAAATGGTCAAAGAGCCCCTAAATATATAGTCATGACAGGATAATACGACAGGGCCCAATTCCTGTGCACTAAAGAGTTCCCACCTCTCACACACCTGTAAGCCTAATAAAATCATTCATGACCAACTCCATTTCATATTGGATAACCAAATATCAAATGCTGCCATATGCCCCGCATTACACACACCTGTGCCTCCTCTCCTGCACAATGAGCCGGCGTGCGCTCCACATGCCGCGCTGTAAATGGCGTGCGTTCCACAGGGCTCATAATCCTTCCTTCTCTGGGCAGCGCATGTGCGGTATAGATGAAAGAGGGAGCGCAGGGACAAAAACGTCATGACAGAAGATACCGCCCTGTCATGGCGAGCGTTCCACTGACACTTCCTGTTCAGGATGTAGGGGAAAGGATGAGCGCAAGGGATAGACCATACATTATATTGAAACATGCGGCGCTGTCATGACAACGCTTAAATTTAATGCAGACATCAACCTGCGCCTGCCACTAACCGTGCATTAACATAACAAGAGGGACGTCATATTGAGATGGGCGTCATGTTCCTCAACTAATGAATATATTCCTCTTCCCAACCAAAAACCTGCATAGGCAGGATGATAAAGTGCAGTACTAGGCAGCAAACACTTCCCATTACCAGCATGTTCAAGCCCCATCAGGGCCACAACAAATACGAAATTAACCCTGTTTATTGAAGATGGTTAGAAAAATGGAAAACATAATGAATAAACAGACTTCGCCGCTGTTAAAAACAAATTATTACCCTTTTGATGACTAAACATATCATATTAACATATAACTGTGCAATGGCAAGGGAGGAAGGGAAAAAGGGGATGCAAAAACCATTATCAACATCAAAGGTATAAATTGATATCCAAAAAGTCAGTTTAAATAAGAATATTGCACAATAATTCGTGCCCTCCCACATCAATGGGAGGAAAAATGGTCTAGCATAGCATGGCCCAAAGATTCTAACGCCTATAGGAAACAAGCATAAGATAAGTTTTCATTGAGGCCACTCGGCACCATGGACTCCAAACGATGAATCCAGGCGCATTCTCTCTGCAACAATAACTTATCAAATTACCCCCCCGGGGATCCCTTTTTACCACCTCAATGATACAAAACTGGACTTCTATTTTACCACCATGTGTCTCATGCATATGTTTTGCCAGGGGGGTATCTCGATTATGCCTGATATCCCCAGCATGTTCCCCCACTCTGCGTCGAAATTCTCTCGAGGTTTTCCCCACATAATCATGCGGGCAAGTGCACCTGGCTACATATATGACACCAGAGGTTTTGCAATTTGAAAAATCTCTGTGGTAAAATTTTTTCCCATTGTGGGAGCTGCTGAAAAATCTACACACCTTCATAAATTTGCAGTTCACAAGTGATTACCTTGGTTTACTTACTCAAGTCTGATATTATGCGCGCAATCCCACCATGAATTGTCGGCGTGTGTGAGTGGTTATTTCATCAGAATTTTGCTGCCTCCGCCTTAATTATAGGCGGATATAGGATATTTGGCTATATCCCGCAAGTGCATCTCTATTGTGTCTTGGTGTTGGTAAATATAGCTGCCTTTTTTCTGTGATTTTTTTTAATTTTTAGTCCTTTTTGGTGAGTTGTTCATATTTCAAAGGATTCATGCATGGAAGAAAAAATAACAAAACCAACATACTAAGTTGGCATACAGTAAAAGCATATTTATTGCAAATATTGGTATATCACTGGGGTGACATAGATTTTCTCACGCTCGATCTGCACATTTACCGAGTCACTGATTTATATGATAAATGATATAGTAAGCAAAATAGAATTCTAGATTATTTTCCTTGTGGTTACTTTCCAGAGATGACTTCCCAGAAAACAAATGAGGTATGTTTGTACAATGTGTCTTATTAGCATGATGTCACCAAGTCAATATAGCTTCTCTTGTAGTGGGAACTGCATATTGGTCATCAAATGAGCCATGCTACCTGAAAGGAGACTATACTGCACCATCTAATAAAGTCTATATAAATGCACTGAGGAAAAGCAGAATCGCTATTACGTTCTGGCTCAGCATGTTCGTTAAAGTTTAACTCCAATAAAACTAAAGGGCTGATCAATTTGACTCCTTCCTTGTTTTAGCTGAAACACTTAGCAATTACCAGAGCACGAGGAAGAAAACATTACGACATAATGTAATTTTTACAGTCAAAAAACATGATTTCTGAGGAAGAAAAATAAAACCCATAGTTTTAATTAACCCTTTAGTAATTAAGCTGGATAGATTGTTGTTTAATCTAGGTTCCTAAAAACTTTGCTTCTCTGAGGGGTTCAGATCAAAAATTATTACCCACATAAACCTTACATCAAGGGAACCAGGTGAACAAAAGTGAACACTTGAAAAGTACCTAAAACAATATATTTTATTACAAAAATTGCACAGAATAGCAAAAACACACACAAATAGTTTAAAAAGCAGGTGCCTCTTGTGAGGGGGATTGCAAAATGAGATACCAGTGCATGCAGAAACAGTAATCTTATGCAGTAACCGAAGTATGTAAGGTGGGCATAGGTACATTTCATTAGAAGCCTGTTGTGAACACTTTTGACCTGGATTCTGAGTTTGGGCTCCCTCTGGTGGTTGCTGCTGGTAATGGAGTTGATCTGGCTGACAGAAGTCAATCACCTGAGGATGATGATTGGAGGTAAGGTGTTACAAACTGGAGAGATTTAAGTGAGCAACCTTCCCTCAGTTGTTGCCGGTGATTTGGTTTGCTTCCTGAGCATTTTGGGAGTCTGCTTGCTTCCTGCTTTGCCCTGCATCTTTCAGATAAGTTATTTGTCTTCTTGAATCTTTTTGCATTTTGATTCATTTTGCTTTTCTCTGATTTTTGCTTTGCTGGTGTGAGTTCAGCTTGGTTCCCTGCTGGGACCTGTGCTGGACTCTGTTTCATATGCCACAGCTTATGTCAGTCTTTTCTGTATCTCTAATCCCTGTTATATCAGTATCTTTCTTTTGCGTCCAGTCACACCAGAGTTCTGATTTAGTGGGGGGAGAGGTTGTGTGGCCTCAGTATTTTTGCATATCAGACGTGTTGAATTTTTCAAGTATAAAAAGGAGAGAAGCCAGCGCTGCTTGTGGTCGGAACGCAATACATAAAGTGCATATGCACATATTAATATCTAAGGCTAGTTTCACACTAGCGTATTTTACATGCAGAGCACGGCACCGCTAAGCCCCGCTCCCTGCCCGCTCCATGCCCGCCCTGTCCGGTCATCTCCTCCTACTATCGCAGACGGCCACATGCGATCTGCGCACCCTATCTTTAGCATTATTTTATGAAAAAAGGTATGTGGGAGTTTTAAATTTTTCTTTTCTTGCATTTTAAATATTTCACAAATGTTTATTTTATTTTCTTTTTTAAATTCGTTTATTCAACTTTCTTTTTGTTACTAATTTTCATATATTATACATATATTTGCTAAGCATGTAGATGCAAGATTCAGTGCACATCCCTTAAACTTTACGGTCATAAAACAAATTCTAGTGGATGATGTCACTGGCATTTACTTTATGAAATCAACAGGGACTGCAAAATTCTATACAGGACTGTAAGAAAGGAAAATCAAAAGAACAACATGTGGCAAATACCACATGTGGCTTGAATCCACTATGCGTCCACATACGGCCGCGGCACACCCACGGACACGGACATGCGGCACGTCTCTCCAGGCCGTAGAATGTCTATTTCTATTGCAGAGACTCGAGTCTCCGCAAGAGAAATTTCACCTGTGCAATGTATTGGATGCAATTAATCTGCACAGCTAAGTGAACACATGCGGAATCACCTGCATTCAATAGCCGACGGCGCTTTGGACGCAGCGAACATGCACTGTGTCCAAAGCACTGCCAGTTCCGGATTGTCGGCTCATACCCTAAGAGTTTGGTGGTATTTTAATTTCCCCTCCACAGAGATATAGACTTCAGTCCTAACAGAGGATTTTTCATAGGCTCCCATTCAGATGGAGACTACAGTCTTAGTGAGGATTGGCATTGAATAGGGACCTGGAGCATGAGAAATGCCTTAACGTGGCTTCCAGGTACACATAACTTGGCCATTTTATGCGCTAAACTTTATCAATTTTTCATACTTCTAATGCAGTAATGCAATTCATTATTTATTTTTCATGTTTGCATGGTTTGGCGCTACAGTGTGCTTCATTTTTTGCTTTAATGTATATGAGTTGGTGACTCTAGGTTAAGCACCTGTTCACACTATGCTTATGCTTGGATGTGAAGGTCAGTTTTTGAAATTTGTGGACGCATAGTGGGCATGGGATTTCTTGAAATCCCATCCACTATGCTGTAACATCTGGATGTTGCAGGTTGGACACTACACAAGTACGCAGCGTCCAACTCGCAGCATTTACTGATCATGTGCACATTCCCTAACTCGGGGGGCCTGCCAGCATTTACCTAATGTTATCACATCTAATGCTTAGGAGGTAAGCCCCAATATTTTTTTCCTCAGATGACTCCAATGATCTTCATTCTGTCGTAATAACTATAGATTTTTACCATGTCCTGAATAGTGATAGATTTAAAAATGTTGTTGTGTTGGACTAGGACGTTTGGCAAAATTGCAGAAATGTGCACAGCATTCACCGATCAGACGGATCCTCTCTGGGTGGGGTGTTCATTCATGTTTTCACAGCTGACGTCTTACTCATTGCATTCTACTCTACAGTTGGCACTGCAGCTGGTATCAATGTTTCAGGGTGAGTCTGCGGAATTGTGTTATTGTATTCTCTGTGATGTTTGTCAGAGTAATTCGTTCCATACTCGTCACTGAGTAACTTCCTTCTGTGGTAGAACTCGTGTCTCTTCTTCTCCCTAACTCCAGCAACTCGCTATGTAATCTTCCCCATAGGTTTCTCTCCATGGATGTGTCTTGTTTTTCATTCTTACTCCATAATAACTATTCTATGTAACTGTAAAGTTAAGAGTTCAAAAGACACAAGCTCCATTCAAGAAATCACTGTCTCCTCCCAAGCCATCTGCATCCCTCATGTTTGAAGCAAAGGCATAGATCTTTTTCTGTACTGGATCTAAGGTATTTGTTTGCAGCTTAAAAATTACGTCATGTGTCATAGTTCTCAAACTCTCTCACGATCTCCCTAAACAATTCAACAACTCGCCGTCTCCATGGCTTCAGTTATGGGGCCAACAAGAACAAAATACTGATTCCTCTATTGTTGGAAAGATCAGATAAGTCATTTCAGCCAACCAATCAAATGCATAGATTTCAAATTATTATTATTATTATTATTATTATTATTAATGCAAGGATCTGGAAAAAAAACCATGACTGCTCTAAGGTGTTATCTCATAAATAACAAATATCACTAATTCATAGATTGCAAGAGTTGCCTGTGTGAATAGAGTTGTACTGAGCATGAGCGACCACTGCTCCTCTTACAGTCTATAGGAATAAAGATGGGCATATATCAATGGAGAACTGAAATCTACTCAAATATTCTCGCCAAAATGTTATTCAATGGCTGCCATATTTCTGAGCCGTAAAGAGCCATCATAGGTTTAAACCCTTTATGACCTTGAACGTATAGATACATCCAAGGTCGCCTCACCCTGTTCGTTCTGAGCTCCAGCAAAGAGCCTACAACTTTTCCTTCCTGTCAGTTGATTTCATCAGCTGACATGTGATCCTAACAGCTGAGGGTGGAATCTCGATCCATCCGCTGCTGTTAACATGTTAAATGCTGCTGTCATTCTCTGACAGCTGCATTTAACATTATCATGCTGGAAGTGTGTAACTAACTCCGCCCTTTGGCACCCGTGTCACATGACCGCAGGTCGCCAATCAAGTGACCCCTGTTGTTGTCATTAGCGGATAGTTATGAGCGATGCCCAGTGACTAGCACTCACAGCAATTGAGCATTTCTGTGGGCTGAAACTCTGCTCTGTGTAACACAAGCGATCGGATGATCACAGCTTTTAGTCTCCGATAGAAACTATTGAAGCTACTAAAAAGTAAAAAAAAGTTTAAAAAATATTAAAAAAAAGTTTAAATAACCCCCCATTCACCTCATTCAAAATAAAACAATTAAAAAAATTAAAACTACACATATTTGGTATCGCCGCGTTCAGAATCGCCCAATCTATCAATATATAAAAATAATTAATCCGATCGATAAATGGAGTAACGAGAAAAAAAAACAAAACACCAGAATTACTTTTTTTGTTTGCCGTAACATTGAAATAAAGTCTCGGGGCATGGTGGACATTTGTCTATTGACTGGTGACCATATGCTACTTTGATGGGAGAATCCACCATGGGGTTGAAAAGGAGAACATAGTTCATACACCAACAAAACTAGGGTTCTAAATGAGCCAATTGGTTTAAGTTTATTAGGTGCAGGGAACATAGTCTACTGCACAATCTTCATATGTGTGGTTTTTCAAATATGTTAGTGGATGATGTTTTACCATCCCCCTCTGTTCTTGTGTGGGCATCCTCTTCTTCCTTGTCCTCACTTTCTTGATATGAATCGTTCTCCACTGAACAATTATACATATATTTTTTTGTCATGTACAAATTATTTACATAAAATACTTATCAGTCTTTGTGTGTCGCCTTGCTTTGTATATATGACATTTACCACTCATTTTTAGTTTTGTTATATACATTGAATATCTCAATCACGATTATATGGTGCTATACGAATAACTTGTCATTTTTGCGCATAAGCATGGTTTTACGGTCTCTGTGATCTTTATCAACCATTATGCCTGTGCTATATTCCACTTTCAAGCCGCGGCTGTGATTTTCTCTTTATGCGGGGGCATCAGCTCCTAGTAGATGCTGTTTTTATTCTTCTCTCCCCTGAGCCTGCGCAGTTGCGCTTCTCTTATACTTGTTTCCAGTACGCCTGCGCTGACTTTCAATTTCTAAGTTTCGGTTTCACTATCATCATAGCGCCTGCGCAGTGGCCACTTCCGGACGCTGACCTCACGCCCGCCGAACCATTTCATTATCTGTGAGTAGTTTATGATAATTTTGTGATATATAAAAGGGGCGCCGTTTGTGACAATGACTCACCTCCATTTCCCCTGAGGAAGCCACGCCAGAGGTGGCGATACGCGTGGGGTAATATCCCCCCTCCCATTCTTATTATATCTTGTGGGCATCTGACTTTATTATTTTCACTTCACTTTTATGAGTGTGCAGCCTTTAGGAACCCAGAGGATTAGTATGTCTCTTATTGTAGAGACCTAAAAAAGCTTTTTGTTGAGGCTATAGCTTCCTTTTGTGTGGTACATTTACACCTATGGCAACTGCACTTATTCTTTGACAATTGTCATATTCTCAGATATTTGATTTATCATCACCCTTATGGGTTCATTGCCTTTAGGTATTTTGAGTATTGGTATATATATATTCTTTTACACTGTTGTTTTTCAAGCCACAGTGTTTTATTGTGTGGTGTAGCTATATATTTTGGGCAACTGCAACCGTGCTCTAAGGTTATTCATGATTATTGTACCTTGTTACATCATACTTATTGTGTTTTTTGTACTCTATGTTTCCAGATAGACTGAGAGTTGCAAATTACGCACTGGGGTTTACACCTTGTTCTGTGCATACATGTGTATATTGTACCATTTCATAAGTCTCTGCCCTTATGCATTGGAGGGGGGTATGCATCAGGTCTTTATTTAAAGACCTGTTATTTTGGAGTGTCATTTCAGGCCAAATCCTTTTTTTGGCCTTTTTTAATTGTTTTTAACCAGTTTTTGTCACTTGTGTGTCCTTTTTATATGTTTTCAATAAAAATTGATTATTAGTATATAATTTGTATTTATTTTGGGTTTTTTGCATCCATATTGCACACTTCTTTTTTCTTTCATTGCATTCCTCTTTCAAGTGTGTGGACTGCAGCGCCCTGTGGTTTATCTGTAGTGCCCTCAAGGTGTTCATTTTTCCAGTCTCTTCCTTCAGGGTCACTTGTTTTCCCTGTTCTTCTTGAGAGGTGGCACACTCTACTTGTTACTATGGATATGGAGGCTAGGGAAACGTCATGGTTGGGCCAGGTGTCTGGCATTTTTGGTGGCACCAATACAGTGCAACCTGTTGATGATTCATTTCAAAAACTTTCTTCTGATCTCATCCACCTTAATAAAGCAGTTGCAAAAACATGGTGGAATATAAAAAGCCTTGAGGAATATCTCAAATTGAAATTGATACCCCGAGGTTTGAGAGTGCAGATCTTTCCCGCATGGGAAGTTGAACCTGGGTTTCAGCAAACATGGGAGTTGGGCCTATCACAATGTTCTACAATTTTAATTAACATGCTCATAGACCATGATAAGGCTCTCTTATTGGATTTGAAAGATAAGGTGAAGGTTGGTGAAGCTAAATTAAAAGCTTTTGATATGCAATCCGTGGTTGCACCCTTTCAGCAAAGGCTTAAGGAGATAATGGATAAATATGAGAAGGAGATAATACGTGGCAAGAAATTGAAGTTTGCCAGGGATAAAAATGACTTTGATGAAAAAAAGGCTTATAGATGGATGCATAATGGCAACCGTAGAGGAAACAGAGGTTTTGTCCCTTCAACCAAACCCTTGGGTTCGAGTCTGATTCCCTCTCTGGATCCACCTTCATCCAGCGATTTTTTGTCGTCAGACACCGATTTAGAAAACCCACCAGGAGGGGCAAGCGGCGGAATAAGTCCACCCAGCTCAAGAAGACGATATCGGCAGCGCAGGGCGTGGTCCCCACTGCACAGACGAGAGACGAGACAGAACCGGAGGCGTTAGTGGTTGACATGGAACCAGGAAAATTGCAGGTGATCAATTTATCTGACCATCCCCTTACGCAATGTGAGACTATTCTTTTATCTAAAGGGTTATCATTTTCACCCACTAAGACACTAGATAAGTTTGAATTAATTAAGGATGTATATCTTTTTTGTAGACAAGTGGTTTTCAAACTCATGTATCATCAGCCATCAATTATTGACACTCTTCCAGAGGAGGATCGCCAGACTTTTCGTGATCTTCTTGAACTTCTTTCTGAGAACCAGGATGGTGCAGGTAAAAGAACCACGTTTCTTCAGAGACTTCCTTCCCAGGCCACCCCCTCTTTCTCTTTGTTCCCAGCTGTAGAAATATTTTTTAATACTACATGTCGAGATATACAAAACCTTTCACCAGATTATAGTCGGGGTAATAATCTCAGCCGAGAGGAGAAACAGGCCCTGAAGAGTCTACAGGGTAACAAGTCCTTTCTTATAAAAGAGGCAGATAAGGGGGGCAACGTTGTTTTGTGGCCTGTGGGAATGTATTTGCAGGAAGCTCTCAGACAACTACATAATGTTAAACATTATAGGATATTACCGTCTGATCCCACAGAAATTTTCAAAAGGAAGATTGATGGGCTATTGAATAGAGCTTTTGATGTGGGCATTATTATCAAAAAGGAACGAGATTTTTTGATTACCAAATTCCCAATTGTGCCCACATTTTATATGCTTCCAAAAATACACAAATCAACCCAGGAACCACCAGGGCGCCCAATAGTCTCGGGAATTGGCAGTTTGTTTGAACGTCCTTGTACTTACTTAGATTTTTATTTGCAGCCTTTTGTTCTTTCTTTAGGTTCATTTGTTAGAGACTCCTCTTACCTTATTAATCAACTAGACGGTCTTACATTGGACCAGGATGACCTTATGATTACGTTGGATGTTGAATCCCTTTACACTTGTATAGAACATTCATTGGGCATACAAGCTGTCTCTTACTTTTTGGATTTACGTACGTCAGGAGATCGTCTACATGACTCGTTTATTTTGGATCTATTAAGGTTTGTACTCGAAAACAATTATTTTGTTTTTGATCGTACTTTTTACAAACAAGTTTCCGGTACTGCCATGGGTGCCAAATGCGCGCCTTCCTATGCCAACCTATTTTTGGGTTGGTGGGAGGACACGTTTGTACGCCATCTTTCTCCTTTTCGGGCACATGTTATCAGGTGGTTTCGGTATATTGACGACGTTTTGTTTTTTTGGTCAGGTTCTTTGGTGGAATGTGAGAATTTTATTTCCATACTTAATTCTAACCCTTGGAATATTTCCCTTACTTCCAGCATATCTAAGGTCTCTGTTGACTTTTTGGATCTGAGAATTACCAAGGATGAAGGGCGGATTTGTACTTCACTCTTTCGGAAGGGTACGGCCTCCAATAGCCTGCTTCATTATAACAGTTTTCATCCTGTACATGTTCGGGATGGTATACCTAAAGGACAATTTTACAGGATCAAGAGAAATTGTAGTGAACAGAGTCAATTTCTACAAGAAGCCAGATCCTTATCCACTCGCTTTAAGGAAAGGGGCTATCCAAGACGGGTCATTGCACAAGCCTTCCAGGCATCTGAACGTAAGGAACGTAAGGAACTTTTGGAACCAAGACAGCGAAAGGAATTCTCCAGTACCAACATAATTACCACCTATAATAATCGTTGGACGGAAATTTATGACATTCTTTATAAGAACTGGAATATTTTATTAAGTGAGTCGAGAGTTATTCCATTTGTTGGCGAACGCCCTAGGTTGATTGCCAAACGAGCCAGGAATCTGAGGGACTCCTTGTGTGTCAGCCATTTTAAACGTCCTACAGAATCACTAGGGAGGGGCATAAAAACAATTGGGACATACCCCTGTGGGGGTAGCACAATTTGCCCTTATGTTGTTGCTAATAATGTGTTGAATTTGTCAATTTTTCCTGGTTGCATTCGTACTACTTTTTACTCAAATTGTCGCACTCGAAATGTTATTTACATCATGGTGTGCAGTTGCTCAAAAATTTATGTTGGTCAAACGAGCCAAGAGCTCCGCCGTCGTATTCAACATCATTTTTCAAATATTGCTTGTGCACGCAGGGACCATGGTTTGGGCAAGCCCATCACTTCAGTGGCTAACCATTACTTGTTGTGTCATAATGGCTCCCTAGGGCAAACCCGCATCATGGTTGTTGATAAGGTGGAGTCATCAATAAGGGGTGGTCGTTGCACTGAGGCTCTTTTGAGAAAGGAGTCTAGGTGGATTTTTGATCTAAAAAGTCTGGCACCAGCAGGTCTTAATGAAGAGTGGCTTTTCACTGGTTTTTACAAGAAATAAATTTCATGTCCAGTGATCCTCCAACTGTATATAGTCTTTCTTTTTCTGTCAGGTCATGTGAGAGAGGGAATAGTTAATTAAATCAATTTTTGTCATGACTGTTTGGGTCTCGGGGCATGGTGGACATTTGTCTATTGACTGGTGACCATATGCTACTTTGATGGGAGAATCCACCATGGGGTTGAAAAGGAGAACATAGTTCATACACCAACAAAACTAGGGTTCTAAATGAGCCAATTGGTTTAAGTTTATTAGGTGCAGGGAACATAGTCTACTGCACAATCTTCATATGTGTGGTTTTTCAAATATGTTAGTGGATGATGTTTTACCATCCCCCTCTGTTCTTGTGTGGGCATCCTCTTCTTCCTTGTCCTCACTTTCTTGATATGAATCGTTCTCCACTGAACAATTATACATATATTTTTTTGTCATGTACAAATTATTTACATAAAATACTTATCAGTCTTTGTGTGTCGCCTTGCTTTGTATATAT
Organism: Dendrobates tinctorius; assembly: GCF_039654945.1. Lineage (NCBI taxonomy): Eukaryota > Metazoa > Chordata > Amphibia > Anura > Dendrobatidae > Dendrobates > Dendrobates tinctorius. Next base: position 51,767,065 of record NW_027361738.1, on the reverse strand, counting down.
GACATTTACCACTCATTTTTAGTTTTGTTATATACATTGAATATCTCAATCACGATTATATGGTGCTATACGAATAACTTGTCATTTTTGCGCATAAGCATGGTTTTACGTTCTCTGTGATCTTTATCAACCATTATGCCTGTGCTATATTCCACTTTCAAGCCGCGGCTGTGATTTTCTCTTTATGCGGGGGCATCAGCTCCTAGTAGATGCTGTTTTTATTCTTCTCTCCCCTGAGCCTGCGCAGTTGCGCTTCTCTTATACTTGTTTCCAGTACGCCTGCGCTGACTTTCAATTTCTAAGTTTCGGTTTCACTATCATCATAGCGCCTGCGCAGTGGCCACTTCCGGACGCTGACCTCACGCCCGCCGAACCATTTCATTATCTGTGAGTAGTTTATGATAATTTTGTGATATATAAAAGGGGCGCCGTTTGTGACAATGACTCACCTCCATTTCCCCTGAGGAAGCCACGCCAGAGGTGGCGATACGTGTGGGGTAATATCCCCCCTCCCATTCTTATTATATTTTGTGGGCATCTGACTTTATTATTTTCACTTCACTCTTATGAGTGTGCAGCCTTTAGGAACCCAGAGGATTAGTATGTCTCTTATTGTAGAGACCTAAAAAAGCTTTTTGTTGAGGCTATAGCTTCCTTTTGTGTGGCACATTTACACCTATGGCAACTGCACTTATTCTTTGACAATTGTCATATTCTCAGATATTTGATTTATCATCACCCTTATGGGTTCATTGCCTTTAGGTATTTTGAGTATTGGTATATATATTCTTTTACACTGTTGTTTTTCAAGCCACAGTGTTTTATTGTGTGGTGTAGCTATATATTTTGGGCAACTGCAACCGTGCTCTAAGGTTATTCATGATTATTGTACCTTGTTACATCATACTTATTGTGTTTTTTGTACTCTATGTTTCCAGATAGACTGAGAGTTGCAAATTACGCACTGGGGTTTACACCTTGTTCTGCGCATACATGTGTATATTGTACCATTTCATAAGTCTCTGCCCTTATGCATTGGAGGGGGGTATGCATCAGGTCTTTATTTAAAGACCTGTTATTTTGGAGTGTCATTTCAGGCCAAATCCTTTTTTTGGCCTTTTTTAATTGTTTTTAACCAGTTTTTGTCACTTGTGTGTCCTTTTTATATGTTTTCAATAAAAATTGATTATTAGTATATAATTTGTATTTATTTTGGGTTTTTTGCGTCCATATTGCACACTTCTTTTTTCTTTCATTGCATTGAAATAAAGAAATAAAACGCGATAACTGGCGATCAAAAGATCGTATCTACATTAAAATGATATTAATAAAAACATCAGCTTGGCACGCAATAAATCCTGAAAATGGAGACGCTATGGGTCTTAGAAAATGGTGACAAACCTTGGATTTTTAAATCATCACTTAAATAAAAAAAGAATCTTTACATGTTTGGTGTCTACAAACTCGTATTGACCTGAGGAATCATAATGGCAGCATTTAGCATCTAGTGAACATGAATATACAAGAAGAGAAAAAATCAGCATAAGAAAGTTGTGTATCCACTGGATATAGCATCGACAAACATGATACACTATTAAAATATGTGTATAAAATACATATTTATTCAATTGCATTAATACATTTTTGTTAATTAAAAAGCATGATGTACATAATGGATACATAATAGGGGAAGGACAATAATCAAAAAGTGGAAAAAATTTGAATCCTCGTTAACGCTCAGGCGAAACGAGCGTCGGGCTGGTGCGGGCTGCGAGGGTCTCTTACTGGTCAGTATACTGCTTCCATTTTCTTCTATTGGCATTTCCTTACACATTGGCACTTTTTATTAAATATTCATTTGCACTTTATTGTCCCTGGTGACTTGACTATTATTACTGGATCTGTATGTATCACTTTTTATCACTTTAATATATATTTGCTCTTTGTGCATTTGAGGTTATTTATCCATTTGGTTTTATTTTTGTGCAGTACTTCCCTGATATTTATTGCATACTTATATGTAATTGTGCACCCTCTGCCATGCTACTCTTTTGCCATGCTACTGTTTTGGTGCTACATATATACAGTATATATATATATACCCCGAACCCCCCTGCATAGTAATTTTTTCCACTTTTTGATTTTTGCCCTTCCCCTATTTTGTATCCATTATGTACATCATGCGTTTTAATTGCATTAATAAATATGTATTTTATACACATATTTTAGTTGTGTATTATGTTTGTCGGTGCTATATTTAGTGAACATAGTAAAAAAAAAAACAATTGTGAACACTTTTTTGCAATTTCACCGCTGTTTCAATTTTTTCCCATTTTCCAGTACACTAGGTTGTAAAACCAATGGTGTTGTTCAAAAGCACAACTCATTCGGCAAAAGAGCAAGCCCTCACATGGCCATATTGACAGAAAAATAACAAGTTTATGGCTCTGGGAAGAAGGGGAGCAAAAAATGGAAACTCAAAAATGGAAAAACCTAAGGTGGCGAAGGGGTTGTAATATATATATATATATTTCTATATATATATATATATATAAAACTTATACTCACTGCAATGCTCACCTCTTTGGCTCAACCCGCTCCTCAATACCCATCCAGTCCTCACCACATCTTCTTATCACTGCCACTGGCGGTAAAAAACCTGGGCCTCTCACACTAAGTCAGGATTTCTGGCTCTTATGAGGCTGGGGACAGTTCTGCGCATGTGTACTAAAAGTCACGGCGCATGTACTGATATAGTGATGAGATCATGACCATGTGAGCTTGTGCGGAACCGTCCAGAAACCTCTTCCAGCTAGGGCTGAACTCTGGCTTTGATGAGGCTGATCGGTTCTGCACAAGGGATTCAGTGCTTGCAGTGGTGATAAGAAGATATGGCGAGGACCAGTAGAGCGACAGTAATGAGCAGAAGAGCTGTAAAGCTGACCAGTGAGATGAGTATTAGTATATTTATACATCTTACATTTATTATGCTCTGTAGAGACTTTGCAACATAATTGGAGACTTTATATTTTATTACATTTTCTGGGAAATTCTACAAGAACAGGTGAATTCAAATTTTGCCTGATCGGCTCACTTCTATGTAGGAGTGGTGGTTGCATGTGACATGCTCACTACTGCTTAATTCATATATTGGGAATAAATGGGATATCATCAACTGGACCTCCAGCAATCATACCCTTATCATTTTTCCTGTGGATAGGTGATACATTTTTTCTAGGACAAACCTTTCAATTCTTAAAAAAACATTCACCCCCTTCTTAATATTAACAATATACAATTTTGGTTTGAATGAACGAATGAAGATTTTTGACTGAAACTTCGTTTCTATCAACTAAATGTAACCGCTAACACATATAAACCTCATTTTTTACATGTCAGATGTGTTCATAGTCTTAAAGGGAATCAGTCACCCCTTTTTTCGAATATGAGCTGCCGGCACCGACATCAGGGGCTTATCTACAGCATTCTGTAACGCTGTAGATGAGCCCCTGATGTCACCTGAATGATAAGAAAAAAGAGTTAGATTATACTCACTCTGGCGTCCGGTCCGGTCCGATTGGTGTCGCCGTCCGATCCGGCGCCTGCAATCTTCATACAATGACAGCCTCTTCTTTCCTTCCTGTCGTGGCTCCTGCGCAGGCGCACTGCTCTGCCCTGTTGAGGGCAGAGCAGAGTCCTGCAGTGCGCATGCGCCAGGAGAGGTCCGGCGCCTGCGCACTGCAGTATTCTACTCTGCCCTCAAAAGGGCAGAGCAGTGCGCCGGAGCCACGACAGGAAGGAAAGAAGAGGATGTCACAGTTAGAAGATGGGAGGCGCCAGACCGCAACACCCATCGGACCAAGACCGGACCGCCCCCAGTGAATATAATCTAACTCCTTTTTCTTCTCTTTCAGGTTACATCAGGGCTTATCTACAGCATTACAGAATGCTGTAGATAAGCCCCTGATGTCGGTGTCGGCAGCTCATATTCGAAAAAAAGGAGTGACAGATCCCCTTTAAATGTGAAAGAAAATTATAGCAGTTGTACTGATATTATATTGTCATGTATAAAAATAAAGGATTTAATACTGCAGACAGTTAAGGACTGTCCATATGGGTACACTTTGTCGTGGTCTGAAGGTTTTTATGCTTTTCTGATCAAAAAAGCATTAACAAAGTACCATATGTTATTTACATGTACTATTACTAATTACATATTTTCTTACTGTAGGGTATATGCTCATTTTTTTTTCTTTTGAGTTTTGTCTGTGAAATGGACACAGTGTGAACGTGTTCTTACACTCTGCACGTATAGCAGCTTATAGTCAGGCCCATTTCTTTTATTTTGTGATTTTTTTTCATATTAAAGGTCCATAGTCCTAAGTGTAAAAATAATAGTAGCAGTTGTGTTACCACGGCTGGTCAGGTGAGGAAAATCTCCAGGAGTGGACCCTCTGGATCGTGGCACCGAGGGGCCCCGGGCGAGATGCCAGGTGGAGCCGACCCCTATACAGGGATTGTTAGGAGCAGGCCCAGGGGTTCGGGTACCACGATAGCCGGTACCAAGAGGGGCGGCTCAGAACAGACTGGAGTATAGATAGCAGGACAGAGCAGGATCACTGGAGACAGGACCGAAGTAGGACTGCGGGACTGGAGCATAGACAGCAGGATGAAGCAGGAACACCGGAGGCAGGACTGGAGTAGGACTACGGGACTGGAGCATAGACAGCAGGACGGAGCAGGAACACGGGAGGCAGGACTGGAGTAGGACTGCGGAACTGGAGCATAGACAGCAGGAACCACGGAATACAGGACTGCAGGACACAAGAGAGTACACGAGGAAGCAGGGCCCATTGTGCTAGCAAACATGATGATCAGGCGCTTCCCTCAAAGGAGGATGGCCTATATGCCCCTGTCTGGTCTGCCATTGGTCTGACAGTGCTTCCGGGTCAGGGCATTGCCAAAGCACAAGTGACAGGAGGGAGGTGCAGCCGCGGCCTATGGCGCATGCGCATTGCATGCAGAGACACCGTCGGCCGTGGACCTGTCAGAAGGGACCGCCATGGCTGTCGGGCGGCGGGTGCCTGCGGCGCGGGAGCGGAGGCCGGGTGAGTATACAGTGGCGGCAAGACAAGTTGTACTTATATTTTATTTTCATGTATGACAATCATGTATATGTCTAAACATTCTGGAGCCTGAGATTAAAGGGAACCTGTCACCAGGTTTGTCTCATATAAGAGAAGGCCAGTACCTGTACTTCTCATATACAGCATTCTAATATGCTGTATATCTGCCCCAATCTGGCCTGCAAGACAAGAAAAACACCTTTTATCATACTCACCTACAGGGCGGCCTGGTCCGATGGCCATCTCTGGTCTTGGTCCGGTGCCTCCTCTCTTCTTGTGATTGCCATCCTCATTCTCTGCTTCATGTCGCAGCCTACGTCATCCACACAGTGTCCCCGGCATCATGCTGGAATGTAAATTTGCAAAAACATGTATTAAACAAAAGAAATTAAAACTATATTTATAGTATAAATCTAAGAATTTACCATAGCGAAGTTTATTGGTTGTCATTCAATGGTGAAATCTAATAAGTATATTTCTATTTCTATTATGTTGCTAAGATTTTCATCCAAAATGACAGTATATCAGCCATCTACATCAGATAATGTCAGGCGTAGAAGGAAGATAAGACTCAGACACTCTCAGCAGAGACCACTAATATAATACTGGTGGCGGCAACATTAGTAGGCGCCTATCGCACCTTGAATCGGAAGAATAAGAAAGGTTAATAGAGCAAGAATTACAGTGATACACACGCGACATTCAATGTGCTTAAAAAGGAAAACGTAGGGCATTAAATAGCACTTCGGTAGCCCTCTGCTGCTCGCAGATTGAGATATAATGCCTGTGATTATCATAACCATTTAGTGCAAATTCAGCATTCAATTTCCCGCTTTGCATCTGCATAAATATTTAAATTGTATTGAAATGAATTGTTACACACTGTTGCGTCTCCCACATATATTCAGAGAAGGCGCATCGTAATGGGCATATACTGCTAAATTCAATTCCCTTTCAATTCTGTTACCAATGTAGCGCATATTGCTTTCCAAACACACGGTTATGAAAACAGTCATCTTGTTTATCAGGATTCATACATAATACCACAGACGAAGCCACCAATTACTTTAGTTTATTTTTAGCTTTTCTATGCAGCTGCTTTTTTTTTTTTTATCAGAATTCCATAAAAAATGTTCTTGATGATCAAACAATTTCGCTCGGAGATACGAAGTTAGACAAGGCAAGAAACGGAAATGCTCAATTCATATCAAACCAAGTCTTCTGATGTACTCTATCTGCGTATGTTTGGGCTCCGGTACCAAGTTTGGATATGGGCCCCCACTTGCATGTTCGTCAGATGTATGAGCCCTCGTAGTGTTCCTGATCCTGGGAAGACATACTTGGTCACCCCCCCCCACATATAATAATGTGCCACATTCTGCAATAATGTCCTCAATCCTGGTCCCTTCTTGACATTATGTCCCACCTCCTGGGCCACTTCATATAAGGCACACTGATAGGGAATTTAGATTGTGTGCCCCAATGAGGACAGTGCCAATAATGTCTGTAAAGCGCTGTGGAATTAATAGCACTGTATAAGTGAGTAAAATAAATAAATAATAATGTCCTCCATCCTGGGGCTATTCCTGGTATAATGTCCCCAATCCTGTGCCACTTCGACAATGGGGACCATGTTGAGTAATGTACTGTGAAGGACCTAGGAGCCAGCTGGCAGCCCATGCACCCTTTTGTCCCAGTGCACCCAGGATCTAACATCACCTGGTATTTGACATATATCGTGCTTAGAACTTTTGTCCTACCAATATCTGTATTTGCCTATCTCACCATTGAATATGTGTAACCATCGTGTATATAGTGTATTGTCTAGTGTGCCCTTAAGGCAATTAAATATATAATTTAACCCTGGACACTCCTCTTTTATCTCGATCCACAAATCCACAAGTACATTTCTGGCTTAACTTCCCATGCTAACGGCCCGATATAATCCTGTTAATGGACCGGGATTATTTCTAACGAGGAACTGGTTGCAGTACTATCAGGCTGGCAGCGTTTTGTTTCACTGGTGCTAGTGAAAGGGGCCTATCGGCCTGTAAGAGTTGTGAGTGAGTGTGGTGCTACGTCAGTGACTGCGTGGGTCAGATCCTCTCACTCTTTGTACCTCCCTGGACCCGTGTGGACAGGGGGTGTGTGTGTAAAACTGCACCAAGTTGACCTTACTTGTCCTCATGAGGTATGGAGCGTCACATTGGTGCAAGTAAAGAGAAAATACTACGTGATCTCGACATAATAGTGACATCAGGCGGGGTGGTGAGGTGCGGGTTCATCACATACGATGGCAGCGGAGGTATACTGCAATATTCTCTCTGGTGTTATCCTTCACACAGTCTATTTACTCAACCGATAATCTAGAAATGAGCATTTCTATGAACGCTCATTCATGATAATCAGCCAGTGTAAATACACACTTAGATCTTGCGAACATATGAAATTACATTTTGTGTTGGTCATCCATGAGAGGTCTCAGACTGTTTAATTTATTAATATACCACAGCATAGGCTAGTCTTACCGCAATAAGGCTCCAGGGATGCAGGGAGATTCTGTGTTTTCAGTGTGTTTTCATGGGTTTCCTCCCAACTCTCCAATTTCCACCAACACAGTAAACACCACACTGACTTACTATGAATCTAGACCTAGTGTGAGTCTGAGAAAGGGAAATCCAAGTGCCATAGTTTGCTGATCCCTTCCACAGAAATTAGATTTTTCATGATAGCTTTCAAAAATTTCAAATGGGATCCACCTAAATCTGTTGTTTTTAGAGACTGGGAGATGATTTACTGTCTCAATTTGATGGAAACAAGGATTTCATGAATTGGTTTTTACATATTTCTGATTCTAATGTGTAAAGGCACCTGTCTGACAACCATTTATCTTCTTTTCACCGTAGAAATAGCATGTATTATATCTTGCACATGACTGGGCAAGCCTTGAGGGAGTAGAATTTAGCTATGGCCAGCTTGTCAGAACATAAGTTTGGAAAATATAAAAAAATAATATTAAAACACCTGCAATTCTTCCATTGCTAAGCTCTTACTTGATCTCATCATTTTATACTGGAATCAAACCTGTGGAAAGTATATAAAGAATTGTTCTATAATTATTCCAGGGTATTATGGATTCTTAAATCTCAGATCTTACCTGTTTCAAGCTGTAACATAATTGGGTGAGGAAGAAGCCTTTCTACTGTTACACACTTGTCCTCGGTATACTAAGCTCCACTTCCTTCCCCTGGGTCAGCTGTCCTCTGTTGTGCAACACGTCTGGTTTTGCAAGTTGCCCATCATGTATCAATGGTATAATATCTCAATTCCTATTTATGGCCTATTAAGACACACACCTGTGTCTTCGGATTGAGACTCTGCAGCTCTATGTTTGGTGTGCTTCACCTTCTATGCATACTGTGCCTTTGCTTAGTTCCTCATCAACTGTCTTGCTGCTCCTGAGATTCGTAAGTGTGCCAAGTGCTCGCATATGCCTTCCTGCTTGCTGCATCAACATCTGAGGTCTGTGTGCCCATCCAGACTTGAGGCTTATAGGATCCAATTCACCAGGTGAGCCTAACAGCTACATGACAATAGAAGTGATCAGGAATTAATTAAAGGGATTGTCCAATACAGTTTGACAATATTGGTCTTTCCACATGAGGCAAGGAAACCTTCTCAGCCCCCACAAGCTCCGGAACCTGGCGTGACTGCAACTTCTGCACCCTCTATAATTATGATCCTGTTGAGTGGGTCCTTTTGCACCTTGAAAACAGTGCAGCATAGAAATAAAAAACATGTTTCGGTCTTATTGTCGGAAAGGGACACATGGTCATAGATGTGACTCTTTTTCCTATTACAATACTATGTCCTCAAAATACTGCCTTGTTCCTAAAGAGTTTTTTTATGGGTATTAACATGCTGCAGCTATACAGGTAGCTGCAAGCTACACTAGATGGCAATAAAGTGGAAGGAGGACAGCACATCTGCAAGAGCAGACCTGCAGCACTGCAGTGAGGCTGCCATCGGGTGGCAGCAGAGTAGTCAAAAAGCTGAGTCAAAACCTAGACCGCCATGCAGTACAAAGGGAAAAAACAAGCACAGAGTCAGCGGAACGCCAGAGGGTCAATACCAGTCCAAAGCAGAAGTACCAGAAGCAAGAGACAATGTCGGGTCAGAGCCAAACCCGAGTCAAACATCGGGAAATCAAAAAAAAAGGAAACACTAAGATGGGACGGGCAGAGAGGAAGGGACAGACACAGGCAAAGTAAGTAAGCACAGCAGAACAAATCAGGGTACTACCATAGTCAGATACACACAGTAGGCAGAAAATATAACTGACATCACCTGCAGGATGCAGAGGGGAGAAATAGCCAACCTGAAATGAGGCAAGGCAAAGTGTATCCCTTACATGACCAGACCCGAAAAAAGGGGCAAACAGGACTCAAAACCCGGTCTGGATCATGGCAGGTATATAGTGAATGTTTTAAAGGGACTCTCTCAGTAAGATCAACTCTCCTAAGCCATCTATATAAGCATGCAAGTCCTAGAAAGATTAATAAAATGATACCTTGATATCTGCAATCTGATGTCTTAAACTAGAGAAGTTCACATTTTGGTAATATGTAAATTAACTGTTAAGATCTATGGGCCAGACATAGATCTCCCTTAGAATCTGCCTCCAGGACTTTTTATAAATGAAAGGAAAGTCATCAGTGTGAGACATGTAGATCAAGAGTGCAGACCGTCAGTTATTGCGTGTCTCACACTAGTAGTGCACCATTTCATTTACAATGGAGGCAGATTCTTGGGGTGATCTATGTCCAGCCCATAGATCTTAACAGCTCATTTACTTATTAAGAAAAATGTGGACTTCTGTGGAATAAGACGTCAAATTGCAGATATCAAGGTAGAATTTTATTCCAAGGACCTGCATGTCGCTCTCAAACACATTGTCCTCAACTATAAAAAGAAATTGGATCTTTTTCTGGCAAGTGTTCCATGTTCCTTGTCTGTGTGCTGAAATCCCAGATAGTGGTGGTCATGACGGACCTAGGAACCTTTAGAATCTTTGTATGAAGTGACGCGCTACAGAAATGGCCGGCTTAAAACAACCTTGAATCCCTGTGTCGCCAGGGACTACTTACATTGAATATGACTTTAGGACTGTGATGGCCATCACCACTCCTAATGGTTGTTTTTTTAGCTTTGCTTAGAATATAAAGAAAACTGATATTTAATTTATTTATTCTTTTCAATAAATCAATAGTGCATGAGAAAGTAAGAAACTTTGCAATATATTTTATTAGCGGAATCTACTTCTTTCTCCTTCTGGAGAGGATCTTTCTGTCACGTGGGGCTTAGTCCCACTAAGGCTGTAATACCCGGGGGCCCTGTGATGTCCCTATAACTAGGGGAAACCCTGTCTGACCCTCAACCCAGGGTTTTTGCTGATGGTGCAAATGCCTGAGCCTCCAACCTTTCCTTGTCTCCTGCTCAGCCCTACACTTAACCCTCCACCCTCCACCCAGTGAGGAGACACACCACCAAAGCCCCCACACAAATAAAGACAGACAGGGAGAACTTAAACTGCACTGCGCCGCACACACAGAGGAATATACAGAAATGTGAACAGGGCACAACTAAACACAAATATGGGAAGGAGAAAGGATAACAACGGATCATACGACACCAGATACGAATCTCTCTCTCTGCAACACCTCCACTCCAGACCGGAACCACTTGGTAAGAAACACAAGCTATAATCGGCGACGCCCATAGGCCAGCATGACCATTTAAAGACCGTGGGCGTGACTAACCATCCAACCTGGTCTCCAGCAGGATTAACCCCCGAGAGCCTGAAGATCAGGCCAGCGCCAATGAGGCTATAGTGGCTGGAGGTGGAACTACCTCTGCCTGCCGGACGCTGTGGTGTGAACAGCGTCCGACATGACATTACCCCGTCTTCTACGAGGGACCTCCGGACCCTCAAGACTCATAGGACCTGGCTTGTCCGGATGACGACGGTGAAAAGAACTGACCAGCCGATCCGCATGTATGTCTGAGGCTGGAACCCAAGACCTCTCCTCCGGACCATACCCCCGCCAGTGCACCAAATACTGAAGATTACGGCGTACTACTCGAGAGTCCACTACCTTGGCGACCTCAAATTCTAAATCGCCATCCACCATGACTGGAGGTGGCATCGGCGTCACGTCCACAGAGCCTACCACCTTTTTCAATAAAGCTCTGTGAAACACGTTGTGTATCTTGTACACCGCAGGAAGTTCCAACCGATACGCCACTGGGTTAATGATGGCAGAAATCCTAAAAGGCCCAATAAACCTTGGACCCAGTTTTAAAGATGGAATTTTGAGTCTTATGTTCTTCGTAGCTAACCACACCCATTCACCCACACACAGGTCCGGACCTGGCACACGTCTACTGTCAGCTACCCATTTGTACCTGGCACTCATGCTCAACAAACGCTGTTTCACCCGCCTCCAGACTGATGACAATTGGGCTCCTAGCTGATCCTCCTCCGGGACACCCCCCCGAGTCACCCTGACGTAAGGTACAAAACTGAGGATGTTGACCGTACACACAAAAGAATGGAGACTCTCCCGATGACTCTTGGCGGTGATTATTTAATGCGAATTCGGCCAGAGGAAGGAAAGTAGACCACTCCTCCTGGTTGTCGGACACAAAGCATCGTAAATATTGTTCTAGATTTTGGTTCATGCACTCAGTTTGTCAATTAGACTGTGGATGAAACGCCGATGAATGTGACAACTTGATCCCCAAACGTGAGCAAAAAGCTTTCCAAAACCTCGCCACAAATTGCGTACCCCTATCAGATACTATGTCCGACGGTACTCCGTGGAGTCTGACCACCTCCTTCACAAATACCTGAGCCAACGTCTTAGCATTGGGCAAAGAAGACAACGCCACAAAATGCGCCATCTTTGAAAAACGGTCAACCACCACCAGGATGACCGTGTTCCCCGCCGAGGCTGGCAAGTCAGTGATGAAATCCATGGAGATTTCTGTCCATGGCCTATTGGGTACTCCCAGAGGCTGTAGCGTGCCAGCAGGACGGGTACGGGGTGACTTAGCCCTAGCGCACGTGATGCAAGCTGCCACGTATGAGACCACGTCCTGCCGGATTTTGGGCCACCAGAAACGACGCGATACCAGCTCTAAGGTGCCCCTCACCCCTGGATGACCAGCCAGTACCGAGTCGTGGTGTTCCTTCAACACCTTAAGCCGAAGATGCAGGGGTACAAATGATTTGTTGGCGGGAAGTCCTGGTGGTACCTCCTCTTGGGCCTCGGCAATCTCCGCCTATACCTCCGTCGTGAGAGCCGAGACCACTACCCCTTTCTGGAGGATGGGTACCGGCTCTTCCCGAGGTTCTCCCCCCGGAAAACACCTAGACAAAGCATCCGCCTTGGTGTTTTTAGCCCCGGGACGGTAAGTCACCAGAAAATTGAAACGAGTAAAAAACAATGCCCAGCGAGCCTGCCTAGGAGACAGACGCTTGGCCGACTCCAGATAGAGCAGATTCTTATGGTCGGTGATGACTGTGACCTGGTGAGCCGCCCCCTCCAAGAAGTGTCGCCATTCCTCAAAAGCCAGTTTGATGGCCAACAACTCCCTGTTGCCGATATCATAATTCCGTTCGGCCGGCGACAGCTTCTTGGAGAAGTAGGCGCATGGATGCATCTCGCTCAAGGACGAGCCTTGAGACAGTACTGCCCCCACTCCCACCTCCGACGCATCAACCTCCACCACAAAAGGTTTAGACACGTCTGGTTGCACCAGAATGGGGGCTGAAGCAAAACTATTCTTCAGGCGCTCAAAGGCACGTATAGCCACCTCAGGCCAGTTCGCCAGATCGGCACCCTTTTTTGTCATGTCCGTGAGCGGTTTGGCGATAGTCGAAAAGTGTTTTATAAACTTCCTATAACACTGGTCAACAGCATTTTTGGTGCCAAAGATATTTCATCGAATTTAGGGTATTTTTGGGGTGCTGATTCTGAATATGTCATCAGTTTTGCCAGATTGGCTCAAGTTTTTGAGATTTTTGGTATCTTATTTATAGCACTTGTTGGTAAATGCGACGCATCATCTCATTAATTTCTTTGGATTAGTACTTGAACTGAGCAGTTCTCAATATAGTTTTGTGTTAATTAGTGTTCTAAAAGTTTGTTCATAGCTTGATTTTTGCACTAACTTTATGTTGTTGTCTGTTTTCCAGTGAAAAGCATGAACTCATCATGAAGAAGTTGTCTTAACGATCCAGACTCATTCTGTTACATTTGTGGTGAATACACACTGCCAAAACATAGAAGAAACATAACAGACTTCGTAAAAAAAGTGTATTTTGCCTATTTTGGGGTTATGCTTGGGGACCAAGACAAGTTTTGGGCACCACACATAGTGTGCAAAGCATGTATCGAATTATTACGAAAATGGAGCAAAGGACAAAGAAAAAGCTTCAAATTTGGTGTTCCAATGGTGTGGAGAGAGCCAAAAAATCATCATGATGACTGTTATTTATGGTAAACACAGGTACAGGCACATCTTCACAATGAGGGACAGGCCTTCTTGCAGATTCCATGTTACTCCCATTTTCGTTTCTTATGCTTATTGAATCCTTGCACTTGCACTGCACAGAAATAACAGTCATCATGATGATTTTTTGGCTCTCTCCACACCATTGGAACACCAAATTTGAAGCTTTTTCTTTGTCCTTTGCTCCATTTTCGTAATAATTCGATACATGCTTTGCACACTATGTGTGGTGCCCAAAACTTGTCTTGGTCCCCAAGCATAACCCCAAAATAGGCAAAATACACTTTTTTTACGAAGTCTGTTATGTTTCTTCTATGTTTTGGCAGTGTATATTCACCACAAATGTAACAGAATGAGTCTGGATCGTTAAGACAACTTCTTCATGATGAGTTCATGCTTTTCACTGGAAAACAGACAACAACATAAAGTTAGTGCAAAAATCAAGCTATGAACAAACTTTTAGAACACTAATTAACACAAAACTATATTGAGAACTGCTCAGTTCAAGTACTAATCCAAAGAAATTAATGAGATGATGCGTCGCATTTACCAACAAGTGCTATAAATAAGATACCAAAAATCTCAAAAACTTGAGCCAATCTGGCAAAACTGATGACATATTCAGAATCAGCACCCCAAAAATACCCCAAATTCATTAAAATATTTTGGACACCAGAAAAAAAAATTTTTTTCGTTGACCTGTGTAATAATTCGCAAACCCAAGGAACCGCTGGAGTGCTTTCAGACTCTCCGGCCTCTCCCACTGCAGCACCGCTTGCACCTTAGCGGTGTCCATTTTAAACCCGGCTGCGGACACAATATATCCCAAAAAGGGCAACTCCTGGACAAAAAATAAACATTTTTCCAGCTTAGCATAGAGCTGGTTCTCCCGGAGCAACTGTAACACCTGCCTGACATGCTCCAAATGAGTGTCCCGATCGCTAAAATACATGAGGATATCATCCAGGTATACAATCACAAATCTCCCCAGGACATGAGCAAATACATCATTAATAAAATGTTGGAAAACGGCAGGCGCGGTGGTCAACCCAAACGGCATAACCAGACTCTCAAAATGACCCTCAGGAGTGTTAAACGCCGTCTTCCACTCATCCCCCTGATGGACCCTTATGAGGTTATACGCCCCCCTGAGGTCCAGCTTGGAAAACCATTTCGCCCCCGCTACCTGGTTGAACAAATCCGGGATTAACGGCATAGGGTAAGGATCACGGATAGTAATCTGGTTTAACTCTCGGAAATCCAGACACGGGCGTAACCCCCCATCTTTCTTCTTAATGAAGAAAAACCCCGCGGCTACAGGCGAGGACGAAGGCCGGATGCGTCCTTTGCTCAGACTCTCCGCAATGTAGTCTTTCAGAGTTTGTCTCTCAGGACCAGAAATATTAAACATCCTGGCCTTAGGTAATTTGGCCCCAGGTTTTAACCTGATTGCACAGTCATAGGCTCTATGTGGAGGCAGTTCTGAGCAACCCTTCTCAGAGAAAACATCTGCGAAATCCTGCAAAGCCTCCGGCAGGCTGGGCGTCACGGCGGACACACATGTGGCCAAGCAATTGTCTTGGCAAAAACCACTCCATTGTACTATGTCCTGAGTTTTCCAATCAATTACTGGGTTGTGTCTGGACAACCATGGAAAACCCAGGACCATTTGTGCTGGGAGATTACGGAGGACCCTACATGTAACCGACTCAGAATGTAGGACCCCAATGTGGAGTTTCACCTCTGCCACAAACTCCGTAATCTCCCCTTGAGGGAGGGGAACAGCATTAATGGTCACCACCTGTATGGGGTGAGGAAGTTTTTCAATCTTAAACCCGGCGGTGTGTGCAAACTCCTCATCTATGAGATTGGTGGCGGAACCGCTATCCACAAACACTGATATTGGTAGCTCTCTGCCCGCGATAATAACCTTGGCAGGGAGCATACATTGAGATACCATCATGGAGGATATGCATACGCTCAGTTGGGTCTCCTCCATACCCTCTGAGCTTAACAGTTTTCCGCCGATGTGACCCTCTTAGGTAGTACCGGGCAAACGTTAATATAATGACCTCTTTTACCACAGTAGAAACATGCTCCGGGCTTCCGGAATCCCGGAGCACGACGCTTAACCTGTGCCACGCCAGCAATCTGCATAAGTTCAGGGGACTCATCTACTTCAACCACACTTGTACCTCTGCTTTCCCCCAGAGGTAGCGTCTCCTGTGCCCCCTGACGAAAACGGCGATCAATACGTATCACCAAACTCATGGCAGACTCCAACGATGCCGGAGACTCATACATCAGGAGGGCTTGTTTAACCCGCCCTGACACCCCATGCATAAACTGGCTCCTCAGCGCTGGGTCATTCCACTGTGTGTCTACGGCCCAGCGGCGAAATTCCGAACAATAGTCCTCTGCCAAGCGCTCCCCCTGGCGGAGGGCACGGATTTTAGATTCCGCTAGAGCCAGTCGGTCAGGATCATTGTAAATGAGTCCGAGGGCAGAAAAAACATTATCAACAGAAAGAAATGTAGCAGAGTCAGCTGGTAAGGAAAATGCCCATGCTTGGGGGTCACCACTCAGTAATGACAACACCAGCCCTACCCGCTGGGCCTCATTACCTGAGGAGATTGGCCGCATGCGGAAGTATAACTTGCAGGCCTCCCGAAATACGACAAATTTGCTGCGATCCCCTGAAAAACGTTCTGGCAGCGGAAACTTCGGCTCTGCACCGATACCTGCAGATGCCGTTTGCACCTTCGCTACTACCAGGCCCTGCTGCTGAACTGCCCCTTTCAACTCGGAGACCTGTAAGGACAGCGCCGCCAACTGGCGGGTTATGGAATCTAATGGATCCATGGACTCCTGAAAAAATGTGGGCCGATTATAATGTCACGTGGGGCTTAGTCCCACTAAGGCTGTAATACCCGGGGGCCCTGTGATGTCCCTATAACTAGGGGAAACCCTGTCTGACCCTCAACCCAGGGTTTTTGCTGATGGTGCAAATGCCTGAGCCTCCAACCTTTCCTTGTCTCCTGCTCAGCCCTGCACTTAACCCTCCACCCTCCACCCAGTGAGGAGACACACCACCAAAGCCCCCACACAAATAAAGACAGACAGGGAGAACTTAAACTTCACTGCGCCGCACACACACAGGAATATACAGAAATGTGAACAGGGCACAACTAAACACAAATATGGGAAGGAGAAAGGATAACAACGGATCATACGACACCAGATACGAATCTCTCTCTGCAACACCTCCACTCCAGACCGGAACCACTTGGTAAGAAACGCAAGCTATTATCGGCGACGCCCATAGGCCAGCATGACCATTTAAAGACCGTGGGCGTGACTAACCATCCAACCTGGTCTCCAGCAGGATTAACCCCCCGAGAGCCTGAAGATCAGGCCGGCGCCAATGAGGCTATAGTGGCTGGAGGTGGAACTACCTCTGCCTGCCGGACGCTGTGGTGTGAACAGCGTCCGACATGACACTTTCATTCTCAATATTTTCATTTTACAGCTAAAATCTGCCTTTAAGGAATTAAAGTTTTCTCATTCCTTAGATAGGTGATGACAAGAGGTGCTAGTAATGTTCTGTGGAGAACTGTAATATCGCTTTAGAATCATAGAATCACAGAATCGTAAAGTTGGAAGGGACCTCCTGGGTCATCTGGTCTAACCCCCTGCTCAAAGCAGGATTCATTAAATCATCCCAGACAGATGTCTGTCCAGTCTCTGTTTGAAGACTTCTATTGAAGGAGAACTCACCACCTCTCGTGGCAGCCTGTTCCACTCATTGATCACTCTGTCAAAAGGTTTTTTCCAATATCTAATCTGGGTCTCAACTTTAGGACAACTTGCAGCAGCAAAGCATTTGTGTCTGTCTCTAGCTCGTGCCTCTTCCTCCTCCTCACCTCCCCTCTCCATAGAAGTTTATGAGCACCAACTGTCATCTTTTAAATTAGTAATCACAAAATCCATCTTCACTAAAAATAGACTTTACACATTTTATCCATGAGATTGTAAGATCAGCCCAGGAGGATAAAGAAGCAGATTTCTCTGATATTACAAACACCTCCAGTATAGATATAAAAATACTTTGAGTAAATCAGAAATAAGGAAAAAAGTATTTCAACATGTAAGATATTACAAATTTGAATCATGCATAAAAGATCTTCTGAAAAGTCAGATGCAAGATGAGCAATAACAAGAACTTTGTACTACTTACCAATGAACAACTCATTAACCTGTTCAGTTTAGTAATATCAGGGTTGGTTTGGTGGTGGGTGGAAACAATGGTTTTGTATTATGTCATTGCAGAGGAAGTGTCTGGGACAGTGATAGCCTCATTTCCCAGGTAAGATATAGAAATATTAAAAAAATGCGTCATAGCAAGTTACTTCCATAGAAATTGTCAGGGAACATTTCCTGATCAGCACATGGTTTAGTGACGGCGATAAAGGGCTCTAAAGGTTCTCAAAGAGTAAAAAAAGAGACTTTGTTGCAGAAAAGTTGTCCCGAGAAAGAAAAACAAAATATAGCATTTTGTAAAAGTTTCAAGAATGACGTCTTAGGTAGAGGAAATCTGTAAATGACTAAATGTACCTGGCGTTGCTATATTTTTGTTATGAAACTGCAGGGAAATGGCTGCAGATGTGAACTGAACATGGAATTGTTTTCAACTGTTTTCTGCAGCCAGTGAGTAATGAATCCATTATCATGAGATTTATTTTCAGCACGATAGAAACACATGACAAGAGGACGACCATCTGCATTGCCGCATGACTATCATGAGACATCTTCCCTGTAGTTATGGAGATATCATCAGCAAAACTGTTACCAGGGTAATATTATCTGTATTGTAACCGCGCAACAATGTATCTAATAGTTAACTATTTAATATCTATACATATGCAACCTCCCAACAATCTCTCGCCGAGACCCTCCCCTTCCTGATCCACACAGCCCACACATTACATATCGCAGGATAAGAAATACTATCGGATTTCCAGCTAATAGAGGTTAAATCCTGGAGGGAACACAATCCGGAATTGTAAAGATTTCGTAATATCAAATATTGAAATTAAGATATCTGACGTGATGAATCAATTAACTTATGTTTTGCAAGCAATAATTGTCATCAAGCTGGTATTGTATTTAGGATTGCTACGCTATAATGAACCCCTAAATGTAATCCAAATGTTTTCATATTCTCTATAACTTTACTTTGGTTATAGACTTCAATTTCAAGCTTAGTTTGGTTTGTCATATTAAGGCTACTTTCACACATCAGTTTTTTGCCGTCAGGCAGGATCCGGATATTTTTAGAAAAAACGGATCCGGCATAAATTTTGGAGAACTGTAGAAACGGATCCTTTTTTCTGCCGGATCCATCTAGCAGGTTATATCTGGTTCCTGGGGGCTGGCCAATGGGATCTGAGCATGCGCAGACTTAAAAAAACGGATCCGGTGGCTGGATCCGTCTTTTTCTGGATCCGGCGCATTCCGGCGCCCATAGACTTTCATTATGGCGAAAAGCCGGAAGCGTCGGATCCGGCGCTTCTGGCTTTTTTGCCGGAGACAAAAAACGTTACAGTAGCCGTTTTTTCCAGATGCCGGAATGAGACAAGTAGCCGGATCCGACAAAAAGCAGATGAAACGCAATGCCATCCGGCGCGATCCGGCACTAATGCAAGTCAATGAGGAAAAACTGGATCCGGCATCGCATTTTGCCGGATCCGGTTTTACAAAAAAAAGCCGGATCGCGCCTGACGGCGAAAAACTGTTGTGTGAAAGAGGCCTAAGAAAAATGGTGCCCAAAATCGTTTATATTTGTAAAATAACAAACAGTGAATTTATTCACCCTCCCCAGGTCTGGCTCTCCTTTACTGCACTCATCTCTGTGTATTGACTTCAATGGTGAAGTCACATTGATAGCGCACATCACTGCTACAGCCAATCAATGAGCTCAGAGGTTGGCTGCAGCAGTTAAAGCGAATCTGTCACCCATTTTTAGTGATATCATGTAAAGATATCATTCAATAGTGTGTCACATAAGGATTCTATTAGGACTTTTGATTCCCCCTGACCCCGCACCTTTCATGCATAAATACCTTTTTTATCTTGGTTGAGATGTATGTAAACCGGTCCGGTCCGATGGGCGGGGCTTATTTGCCTTCTCCCCCCTCCTCGACTTGCTGAACTTAGCTTCATCTGTGAATATCACCGTAGTTTTCCGTGCTTGTGCATTAAAAAAGGCCTCCGGTGCTTGCGCAGTACGACTTCCTCAGCACTGTGCAGGGCTTTAGTATGCATCCAGCGGCCAGGAAGTGTATCCTGCATTTGCAGACTTCCAGGGCATAGACGTGCTGAAAAATACCGGCGCATGTGCAGTACCGATTATATGCTTTGCAAAAGCATACTGCGCAAGCGCCGGAGGCATTTTCAATGCGCAAGCGCGGAATCACTACGAGAACGTCAGGAAGAAGAAGAAGAAATGCATAGAGCAAAACAGGGAGGGTGGGGAGAAGGCGAATAAGCCCTGCCCATCGGACCGGACCACGGCAGTTTACATACGTCTCAACCAAGAAAAAAAAGGTATTTATGCATCAAAGGTGCGGGGTCAGGGGGAATCAAAAATCCTAATAGAATCCTTATGGGATGCACTATTGAATGATATCTTTACATGATATCACTAAAAATGAGTGACAGATTCCCTTTAATTGTACCGTCGATGTGGCATCATGGAGAGCCAGCGATGGACCTGGTGAAGGTACCTTCACTTTTAAAATTATAAAACTTTTTGAGGACCACTTTTTTAAAGTGTAAGAACTCTTTAAAAAGATTAAAACTTACTGATGTTTGGTGGGTCCAACCACTAAGATACTCAGCAATCCTGAAACTTGCTCTGCAGAGCGCTGCATTGAATGGAGCTAAGATGTCTATGCTCATCTCTGCTCATTTCTGTAATGACACCGATGGTGTCACTGGAGCAGCCTAGGGGGCGCTATCAGGGCGCACAGGACCGAGCGCAGGGAGTGGAGGAACAAGGCACGCAGTGCGCAAGGACCTGAGACTAAGCAGTGAGCACAGGACCTAGGACTAAGCAGTCATGTGATAATAGGAGGGCGGAGTCACGGCGCATGAGGACAGGGAAAGCAGCCGAGAGCACGGAGTACAGGGCACAGATCGTTATCGTAGTCAATGGAGAGCAGAGGGTCAAAAGCCAAACGAGAGCGTGATAACTAGGCATAAGACAGAGAGTAAACCGAGACAAGCCAAGGGGTCATATAACCAGGAAGGACAGGGCAGTACAACGCAGGATACAGAGGCAAAAGTCAGTGGACAAACCAGGTCATACACATCAAAGCTCACACGCACAGAGGCGCAACAATTACGGATGAGTAACCTGGGTCAGCAACCACAAACCAAGTATACGGAAGTATCACTGACACCAAATACAGGAACTGCCAACATTAAATTGCCGCCCCAGAACCAAAGAGAGGAGAATTAGAATTAACCCTGACCTAAACAGAATGGAGGCGGAACCATCCTGTCCAGAGTCATGACAATTTCATTGTATATCAGACTACTTGAAATATTGGAGCACTGTGCTCAGCTTACTCCGGCAGTCCAATTGACAATTAATAGAGCAGAGGTCCACATTCCAAAACCCCTTTCTTGGGATTGCAGGAGGTCTGACCTCTGGGACCTCCATGAATTCCCAAAAAAAGGGTTTTGGAATGTGGGAAAACATCCATCTCGAATGGATCAGGAAAGCGTCACCTATGAAAAGGATCTAACTTACTATCTGGGAATAAACCTATAAGATTGAAAGTCTTTTCTAATGTATAGTTAATTGTTGGCTCAGTACTAGTTGCAAAATATTAAAATCCACTAAACTGCAGACACAGTGACTTCATAATTTTGCTTTTTATCTATATTCCTAGATTTAGAAAAAATGTTCCATTTTCTCGATAAATTCTCATAATTGTATCCCTTCCCGCGAGGTTGTATCAGTGATCAGATAAGGGTCTATACATATTCATATGATGCAATGTATGATGTATACAGCCAAAGTACAAGCATTTAATGGCAACTGCTTCAGGCGTCAGGTCATAAATTGGTATTTAAGCTGTAGGACAGGGGTGGGGAATCTTTTTTCTGCCACGGGCCATTTGGATATTTATACCATCCTTCGGGGACCGTACAAACTCCGCCCACAAAGTATGACTCTGGCACTGGTGTCAGAACGTAATCTTTAATTGCATGCCCTTCATTGTTCAGTAGTGAACACTGTGTGTGTGTGCTAACAGAGCAAGAAGAAATTATTGAGCTGGTGGCAATCAATATTCAACTCCCTGCTCAAGAATGCGGTCCCTGAGAATCTGCCGGGGGCCTGAGAAAAGGTCTTCGAGGGCCGTAAATGACCCAGGGGCCTGAGGTTCCCCACCCCTGCTGTAGGACATCAGGGGTCGATACACATATAGGAGGTCTATGGAGTACTGTGGGTCCTATGACACTCTATCATTTGACTCTTTTATGGTAGTTGAAATAACTTGCACGAGGCCAATGACTCACGTCTGGGCTCAAACGGCGCTGCCAATGTGGAAGCTTAGACTTTTTATTCTTCCTTTTTACTTTTATTAGAAGCAAGCTGCTAAATCTATTGGTGTGGGAATGGCATTTTGCAGAAATTCTAAGGGTTTCTAAAATAAATAATTGAAGAAGAAAATCTACATGCTGGTTGCCATTCCTGCTAGCATGCCATCTGGGAACGCTTTGTCAATGGATAGAAATTTGTCCCAGATAATAATATACGCAGACATATACAGTTTCAGCTGACGTGTTGGTTATTTATACAACTCGGTGACTAATGCTGGATGATGAGTTGGAATCAGCTGACTGCAATGATCGCACTAAATACATAAACTATTGTTTGCCGTCAACAGGCGGCCGTGTTAAAGAACCAGTCCACCTCAAAAGACGTGACTCTAAGAAATTACTGCAAAAGTAGTTTTATCACTTTTTTTAGTTTGCTCAGAGGTCAAGGATCATTCAGGTTTGGCACTTTAGAGAAAGGTTGCTTTCATAGTTTAGGAGAGTTCACATATGTTATTTTTAAGAAGTAGATTTACACCTCTACTACTCAGGTGAAATCTATTAGAGTTGGAGATGTTGGAGTATGTGCACAGATTAAGCATTTGGTGCAGATACTTCTGCACCATTTCTGCATCTCTTGGCAGGGTCAAAAACATGCTTTTTTCTGTATTTTACTTGCATTTTTATAGCAGATTTTTCCCCCATTAGTATGGGTAGAATTGGCAGCAAAAACGCTGAGAGAATTGACATTTTGCAACATTTATCACCTACCCAAAGGATAGATGCTAAGGGTGTGTTCACACAGAGCTCAGCTCATTGACATGGATATTTAAGCAGATCCTTTTCAAAATCCATTTTACATCTCTGCGTGATTGTACCCTAAAAGTCGAGTTACTGGGGATCTCAATACAGAGGCCTCTACTAATCTCAAGAATGGGACGTCTTTAGATTTAAAGGGTTTTTCCCTAGATAGTAAGTCATTCCCCAACTACAGAATGGGAGATAACATGCTAATTGCTGGGGCTCCAACAACTGAGATCCCCAAACTTGCCCTGCAGAGCCTCATCTTGATGTCCATGCTCAGCTGTGCTCAAATCATTGTCTATCGGACTACTGGAAATATTGGCTTTCTTTGGCCGTCCCATAGAAAATTAATGGAGCCGAAGCCCAGCATGAGCACCTTAGCTCCATTCTATATAGGACTTGGTTCCTGGGTTCCATTAACTTCTATGGACAATTAATGGAGCAGTGGTCACTGTTGTCTTACGCTGTTTTTACACAGAAGTCTTGGGGACCCACATGCTTACTATTTAAAAACAGTGCCACCATTATTCATAGGCTGTTTCAGGTATTGAAACTCAGAGCCAACTGCAGCTTTTGCTAAACAAGCATATCATAAGTTGTACTAAGCTAATGATCCTGACTTTAGTATATAGGGTGCAGAGAAAAAATCTGAAAACCACATTCACAAGTGGCATATTTGTGGCACAGTTTCAGTGTAGATTTGGATTTAGTTATATGCAACACATCACAGCACAAAGCAAACGACAACTAAAAAACTACATTCAAAAGTGACTCAAAAATCAGTGAAGTTTTAAAGAAAAGCAGTAGATTTTGAAATCCACAATATGCTCCATACATTCCAATTTTTTCCAGATTTCCTTATTTCCAATAAGTGGTTTTATCGACTGTGAAAATTCTTCACCATATGTAAACGTGATTTAATGCAGGGCATTGACATGACATTTTTCTCAGTAGACCTGATCCCATGACCTCTTAAAAAGGAAGCGAAACTCCCATGGACTCAATTGACATTGCTACCATGTAAGTCAACATGCCATTCAATATGCAGCCCTAGTACATGACTCAGGCTTCTGCTAAACCAGAGATTCTTCCAGTTCGTAGTCAGGGCTGTTTATCTCCCCATGAAGACGAGCTATTTACATTCACTTGCCAGGAAGCATTAAATAACATTCTTCTACTATGTCCTTGAAGTTGAGTCACTGATCGCCTAAACCATATAAAGAGTGATATCATGTCAAAACTTGGATAGACAACTTTTTTCCCTACAAGTTGAATTTGGAAGCCTTTAAACAAAATACATATATCTTGTTGATCGGTGGTAATCGGACTCCAAGGACTCTCACAATCCCCAGAATGTTTTTCTTCCTATTGGAGGTGAGTGGTCCTGAGAGCATCACAATACATAAAAAAATTAAAAAAAAAGCCATGGGGACAACTGTCTTTTTGTTAAATCAAGATAATCCCTAGTTGAGGAGCTGGAACTCGTAATACCATCTACACACGGTCAAAATTGTTGGTACCCCTCGTTTAATGACAGAGAAACCCACAATGGTGACAGAAATAAGTTGAATCTGACAAAAGTAATAATAAATCAAAAATCTATGAAAATGAACAAATGAAAGTCAGACATTGCTTTTCAACCATGCTTCCGCAGAATTTTTAAAAAAATGAAACTAATGAAATAGGCCTGGACAGAAATGATGGCACCCCTGAAAATAATGTGACAAAAGGTCATCGGATTGAGTCCTGAAACAAAGACCTAACACCTGGTGGTACCTTGTGACTGATGATATAAATAAATACATTTCTAGTTCAAATATATATTTTTGCCTCAGGTTTTGCATTATAGAAAGCCAAAGTCATCACAGGCTGCCACCAGCTTCTTGAGAAGGCAGAAGGTCAAAAATCCTTGAATGAGTGCAATAGACCTGCAGAAAAATTTGGTGGCAGCAGGTATTGATATTTCAGTTTACACAGTAAGGTGTGTTGTGAATTCACTTTCTGGTCTGCCTCTGGTTGCTGGTGAGGGTGGTGGAGCTGGTTGTATTGACAGAGGAGTCATGAGTTCTCTTTCCAGGCTCCCTCTGGTGGTTGCAGGAGGTAATAAAGCTGATCTAATTTACAGAGACCTACCACCTGATAATGAGGACGACGATTGGACATCTGGAGTCTCTGACTGGATTTAAGACAGCCGACTGCCTCAATCCCTGCTGGTGATTTTCCCTGCATTCTCAAGCTAAGTGTTCTTTGCTATTGTTCACATTTGATTTGGTTTTGTCTATTCAGTTTTGTGTGGTCAGCCAGCCCCGGCTGGGGCTGTGCTGAATTTCCATTCTTATGTTACGGTTTGTGCCAGTTTGCTTTTTGTCCCTTATTAGATTGGCCTCTTTTTTCTCTGTCTTCAGAATATGCCAGACTGCTGATATAGTGGGTGAAGTCTAGTGACTTTAGGGTTTTTTTTGCTATCAGAAGTGTTGGACATTTTTGCGGGGTTTTTTGGCATGATTGCAGACAGTATCTTTCCTTTCCTGTCCTTTCTATTTAGTGTGGGCCCCATCGTTTGCTCAGCCTATTTTCCTATCTGTGTTTGTGTTTTCATCTTGTCTCACCGACAATATATGTTTGGGGGATATCTATTCCTTTGGGGTCTGCTCTGGGGCAGTTTAGATTTCCCCTTTTCTTGCTTTAGGCTTATTTAGTCCTCCAGCTGTGTCGAGGTGTCTAGAATCATCATAGGTATGCTCCACGGCTACTGCTAGTTGTGTGGAGAGGATCAGGGGTCTGCAATCCGCTTAGTTACCAACCTCTCTGGTTTTCTGTGGCTTAGCTTGGTCTTGTTTTCCTCCTCGGTGATCCAATCCCAACAAAGGAGCATACCAGATGCTGAACATCTCCATACCCAAATTCCATGTCTACTTACACAAAAGCACAATAACTAGTTTGTTCAAAATGATATAAATCAGCCACAGATGTTTCAGATTTCTGTTCCATGGAGTGATTAAATAAAACTAGAACTATTCAGCACTATAAATCAGTGTTAGGAGGAAGAATTAAGCAAATGCTGAAAAGAATATCTAACTTACAGTGAAGCATGGTGGTGACCCGATGATGCTCTATTATTGTTTTGCTTTTTTGGCACTGGAAACCTGCAGCATCCTGGATTTTGATACAGGTGATAGTAATGATGAAAAAGGGAGCATCAGTTGACCTTTTTGCCTCTATAATTCTTTGACATCTGACAACTCATCGCAGCGAGCACAATAACGTCACTACTTTGTGCCTGTGCCCGCTGCACTGAAATGTGCAGAACCTCAGAGCGCTTCCTGCAGAGAATGGAGCCGCTGGGGAACGAGGAGCAGATGCGAGTATTGCATTTTTCCAAAATTGAGGTGGCCATAATACTGCATGCAGGACTATGGGGAGTGCATTATACTGTATGGAGGACTTTGGGGGTGCATTATATGGTATAGAGGACTATGAAAAGTGCATTATACTATATGAAGGATTAGGGGTGTGCATCATATTATATGGAGGACTATGGGAATGCATTATTCTATACGGAGGACTATGGGAGTATAGTATACTATATGGTGGATTATGGGGTGCACTATACTATATGGAGGAGTATGGAGCCCATTATACTATATGAAGGGCTATGTGCGGGCTAATATAATATTTGAAGGGCTATGTGGGGCCTTTATGACTTTTGTAGGACTATGTGGTGGCCATTATATAGTATGTAAACAGTTATACAGTGTTACAATTTGTGTGGGGTCCATTATACTGTGTGGGAGACATTATACTGTTTGGAGGACTAGTAGGGGCCATTAAACAGTGTGATGAGGTGTGAGACCATTATACTGTTGTAGACCTCTTATACTGCATGGAGGGCTCTGTGGTGATCACAATTGGGGCATTATACTGCGTTGGGGTCAACATACTTTGCCGCGGGAGGGTTGAGGCACAGGGGCATGCAGTAGGGTCATACCGTTATACCGTGTGTGTAGAGGCTACTGTGGGAGAATTCACTGTTATTTTTCCAGGGGAGTTGAGATGGGGTATAGTAGGGTCATCATACTGTACATGTGAAGGGTACCGTGGAGGAATTCACTGTGAGGGTATCATACAGTGTTTGTGGGGCACTTTTGTTGGCATTATACTATATGGGTGCAATGAAAGGGGAATTTAGGGCTTCAGTAGGAGGAAAATTACTTTTTAACCCCTTCCTGACATGAGACGTACTATCCCGTCCATGGGACCCGGGCCCCTATGCCCATGGACGGGATAGTACGTCTACCGCGATCAGCGGCACCCACGTGGTGAGCGCCGCTGATCGCGGCCTGGTGTCAGCTGATTACCACAGCTGACACCCGGCACAATGTGTCAGGGGCAGTCACGGACCGCCCCCGACACGTTAACCCCTTGCACACCGCGATCAAACACGATCGCGGTGTACCGGGGGTTAAAGGGAAGCATCGGCAGGGAGGGGGCTCCCTCCGTGCTTCCCTGAGCCCCCCACGGCAGCGCAATGTGCAGCGCTGCTGCCGGGGGCTCCTTTCCTGCAGGCCCCCGAATCCAAGATGGCGACAGGGGCCTTCGGGGGCCTGCAGGAAGCTGGCTTCCTCAGTCCCTGCAAAGCGCAGGCATGAGGAAGCCTTCTGCAGTGCCTGTGACAGATTGCTGATCTGTCACAGTGATCTGTGATGTGACAGATCAGCGATCTGTCACAGGACAGTGATGTCCTACCTGGGACTATTTAATAAAGTAAAAAAAAAAATAAAAAAAGTGTTAAAATAAATTTAAAAAAATCGCCAAATAAATTAGAAAAAAAAAAAAATATTCCCCCCAAATAAATCCATTTTTTAGAAATAAAAAAATAAAAAATAAAAGTACACATATTAGGTATCGCCGCGTCCATAACGACCCGCCCTATAAAACTGTCCCATTAGTTAACCCCTTTAGCGAACCCCTTAAAAAATAAAAATAAAAAACGAAGCAAAAAATAATGATTTATTATCATACCGCCAAACAAAAAGTGTAATAACGCGCGATCAAAAAGACACATATAAATATCCATAGTACCGCTGAAAACGTCATCTTGTCCCGCAAAAAACGAGCAACCACACAGCATCATCCGCAAAAAAATAAAAAAGTTATAGCTCGCAGAATAAAGCAATGCAAAAATAATTATTTTTTATATAAAATAGTTTTCATTGCATAAAAGCTCCAAAACATAAAAAAACGACCTAAATAAGGTATCGCTGTAACCATACTGACCCGAAGAATAAAACTGCTTTATCAATTTTATCGCACGCGGAACGGTGTAAACGCACCCCCCCAAAAGAAATTCATGAAACGCTGGTTTTTGTTCATTCTGCGTCCCAAAAATCGGAATAAAAAGCGATCAAAAAATGTCACGTGCCCGAAAATGGTACCAATAAAAACGTCAACTCGTCCCGCAAAAAATAAGAGCTCACATGACTCGGTGGGTCAAAATACGGAAAAATTATAGCTCTCAATATGTGGTGATGCAAAAACTATTTTTACAATAAAAAGCGTCTTTTAGCGTGTGACAGCCACCAAACATAAAAACAGCCATAAATAGTAAATCAAACCCCCCGTTATCACCCCCTTAGTTAGGGAAAAATAATAAAATAAAAAAAAGTATTTATTTCCATTTTTCCATTAGGGTTAGGGTTAGGGCTAGGGTTAGGGTTAGGGTTAGGGCTAGGGTTAGGGCTGAGATTAGGGTTAGGGGTGTGTTGGGGTTCGGGTTGGAGTTAGAATTGGGGGGTTTCCACTGTTTGGGCACATCAGGGGCTCTCCAAATGCAGCATGGCGTCTGATCTCAATTCCAGCCAATTCTGAGTTGAAAAAGTCAAATAGTGCTCCTACCCTTCCAAGCTCTGCCATGCGCCCAAACAGTGTTTTACCCCCACATGTAGGGTATCAGCCTACTCAGGTCAAATTGTCAAACAATTTTTGGGGTCCAATTTCTCCTGTTACTCTTAGGAAAATAAAAAATTGGGGGCAAAAATATCATTTTTGTGGAAAAAAATGATTTTTTTATTTTTACGCCCAAGCATTATAAACTTCTGTGAAGCACTTGGGGGTTCAAAGTGCTCACCACACATCTAGATAAGTTCCGTGGGGGGCCTAGTGTCGAAAACGGGGTCACTTGTGGGGAGTTTCAATAGTTTAGGTACATCAGGGGCTCTCCAAACGCACATGACACCCGCAGACCATTCCATCAAAGTCTGCATTGCAAAATGTCACTGCTTCCCTTCCGAGCCCCGACGTGTGTCCATACAGTAGTTTTCTCCCACATATGGGGTGTCAACATACTCATGACAAATTGGACAACAACTTTTGGGGTCCAATTTCTCCTGGTACCCTTGGGAAAATAAAAAAATGGTGACTAAAAGATCATGTTTGTGGAAAAAATACGAATTTTTTATTTTCACGCCCGGGCGTTATAAACTTCTGTGAAGCACTGGGGAGTTCAAAGTGCTCACCACACATCTAGATAAGTTCCTTGGGGGTCTAGTTTACAAAATGGTGTCATTTGTGGGGGGTTCCACTGTTTAGGTACATCAGGGGTTTTCCAATCGCGACATGGTGTCCGATCTCAATTCCAGCCAAAAACGTCAAATGGCGCTGCTTCCCTTCCGAGCTCTGCCATGCGCCCAAATAGTGGTTTACCCCCCACATGTGGGGTATCAGCGTACTCAGGACAAATTGCACAATAACTTTTAGTGTCCTGTTACCCTTGGAAAAATAAGAATTGAAGGTGAAAAGATCATTTTTGTGGAAAAAATATGATTTTTTAATTGTACCGCTGTACGTTATAAACTTCTGTAAAGCCCTTGTGGGTTCAAAGTTCTCACCACATATCTAGATAAGTTCCTTGGGGGGGTCTAGTTTCCAAAATGGGGTCACTTGTAGGGGGTTTCCACTGTTTAGGTACATCAGGGACTCTCCAAACGTGACATGGCGTCTGATCTGAATTCCAGCCAATTTTGCATGGAAAAAGTCAAACGGCGCTCCTTCCATTCTGAGGTCTGCCATGCGCCGAAACAGTCGTTCCCCCCCACATATCAGGTATCAGCGTACTCAGGACAAATTGCACAATAACTTTTGCAGTACAATTTCTCCTATTACCCTTGGTAAAATAAAAAAATTGAACCTGAATTATTTTTTTTGTGAAAAAAGGTTGGATGTTCATTTTTTTTAAATATTCAAAAAAATTCCTGTGACGCACCTAAAGGGTTAATAAACTTCTTGAATGTGGTTTTGAGCACCTTAAGGGGTACAGTTTTTAGAATGGTGTCACTTTTGGGTATTTTCTATCATATAGACCCCTCAAAGTGACCTCAAATGTGATGTGGTCCTAAAAATAAAATGGTGTTGTAAAAATGAGAAATCGCTGGTCAACTTTTAACCCTTATAACTTCCAAACAAAAAAAAATTTTGGTTCCAAAATTGTGCTGATGTAAAGTAAACATGTGGGAAATGTTAGTTATCAAGTTTTTTGTGTGCTGTATCTGTGATTTAAGGGCATAAAAATTCAAAGTTGGAAAATTGCGAAATTTTCAAAATTTTCGCCAAATTTCCGTTTTTCTCACAAATAAACGCAAGTTATTTGAATGAAATTTTACCACTAACATGAAGTACAATATGTCACGAGAAAACAGTGTCAGAATCACCGGGATCCATGGAAGCGTTCTCAGAGTTATGACCTCATAAAGGTACAGTGGTCATAATTGTAAAAATTGGCCCGGTCATGAAAGTGCAAACCACCCTTGGGGGTGAAGGGGTTAAAGGCTGCAAAGTTCTGAGATTTGATCTTCTGTGGCTTTTAAAATTACTTTTTTTTTGGTGGGGGCAATTACAACTTATGATATGGGGCCTCACGATTTATGCTCCTGGGTCAGCTATTTTCTTTGATCTTGTTAGATTGGTTTATTGCAAACAGCAGAAACTTTCTACATTTTACTATAACCTTAATTGCAATGGGGGTTGAATAAATTTGATAGCATCTGTATAACA
Organism: Dendrobates tinctorius; assembly: GCF_039654945.1. Classification (NCBI taxonomy): domain Eukaryota; kingdom Metazoa; phylum Chordata; class Amphibia; order Anura; family Dendrobatidae; genus Dendrobates; species Dendrobates tinctorius. The sequence continues at coordinate 51,735,899 of NW_027361738.1, read as the reverse complement.
TAACATTATGTGATGGGGATTCCACTTTAATCTCTACTGAACACACTTCCTGCAAATAATTACTAACTTTAAATTACTCCAGCCACTAGCCAACACTTTTTCTACAAAATAATAAATGAATAAATGCAGGTTAAGCATTTGATTTCCTGTGATATTATAATAAATAGTAAACTTAGCTTCCACGACTGTTGTTCTAGATATTTTCTGCATCATCCACTGTGCAGAATACCAAAAATTCACAAACATGAAATGTGATGAGTCAGTAATCCAAGTTACTGCCAGTCCTAGAGAGCGATTATGGTGCATTCGTTATTGGGATATGTGCTAGGATTTCAGAACAGAGCTCTTGCAAATCTCTGTCTCTTTCGGTGTCAGCGGAATTTGGACTGGATAGCGAAACCCGGCCTCCATTGTTTTTCAATTTGCTCAGGCATCTTTCATTGTGATTGATTGATTGATTGACTCTCATGGAGTTAAAATTTTGAACATGACAGACAGAAGGTAAAGATGAGAAAAGTTGAACTGATGGGTGTGTGTAAGTTTCCTCACGGGTGCAGGTCTGTAAGCTTACAGTATGTACTCAAGGCAAGCTGCTGTCAGAATCATGCACGGGGATGATTCTCACCAACACCTTTGCTTTATAAGACATCGTCTGTTCTCAGGATTTAATCCCTGAAAGCAAATCTGTTACCAGATTCAAGCTTACAAACTGCATACATTACTTAATTAGCTTATATGATAATCTACATGGATGGTTGTATCATCATTTTTGAAATTACAAACTCCATCTCTGTCAACTCATCCTAGTGTGGCGCCCCCAGGAGTATTGCCGCCACATTGGCTTTGCCTTCCTCCAGGGAGGGTAATGCCAGGCTTGGAAGCAGTGAAGGGTCTCTCTCGCAGATAACCTACACATGCAACACAGTTCCACTCCAGGCCAGCAGGGGGGACTCTGAACCGGAATTGAAGGGAGCAGTGCTCTCTGAGGGCCAAGAGGGAGGAGTGGTCAGTTAGCATGAGGAGGGTGAAGTGTGCAGACGTGAGGAAGAAGCGCGGAGATCGAGCGGAGAGGAAAGGCTCATCTCCAGTGAGAGCGCATGAACTGGAGCCTGGTCTCCACGGTTGTACAGATGCTAATGGTCCTGCAACAGACACCAGAGGAGTAGGAGGCTGTAAATGCCCTACTCCATCTCAGACTCGGAGGCACAACAGCACGGAGTGAGCCAAGAGAAGAATAGCGGCTACAGCTGTCTGCCATACGAGGAGTGCAAGTAGAGGAGAATTAGGAGGAACTTCAGTGTAACTCAGGACTAGGAGTACATCACTCAAATAAGCGCTAAGAAGGAGACTGCACAGCCCATCTGCTAAGAGAGAATCCCTGAGCTGCTTCCAGGCTAGCCTGGTCTGGTACCATCTGTAATCAGGACCCTGGACTGCATTTATCAAGTAAAGGTACAGAAATTGCACCCCGCTGTGTCTTTGTCTGCTTCCTACCCTTCCGACACTGCTACATCCCGCGCCAACCACATCTACTCTGCCCTGGGACTACAGCTTCACCTGTGAGGAGCGTTTACATCTTTGCTGCACCATACCATCAGTCCCAGTGGATCTGCATGCAGCATCGGCTTAACTTCTCACTTGCCGAACATCACAGGTGGCGTCACAAACTATTCCATTCACTACATTCCACCATTCAATTTCCCCTATCCCCTAACACTTGGGTGCCCAGGGCCACGGACCGGGTTACCGCTGCTGTGACACATCCCGCCGACACCGGCCCGGTACCGAGTACCCCACAGCCCTGGGAGGGCGACCCATTGCCGTAAAAAAAAAATAAAAAAAATTGTGGTAGAATAGCTTTTTCCTTAAAGAATCCCTCAAAGTTTTTATCCTCTTGATATATTGCAGTCATCATATTATATGGCACTGTGTACTTACAATTGCTCATTTTGCCTTTCTACCCAGCTAATTCTTCTATTTTCTCTGCTCTTGTCCCTGCATTTATCATTTCCTTTACCCAGCTGCTCCCACTTCCCCCTGTCATGGACTTCTGCAGTGACTCATGACTCAAACAGGGAAAATTGACCTCCTGTTTCTACATAGAGCTTAGAAGGATTCAGCTAGTCGGTTTTTAATCACGTGATGTCATAGACCTAATGGAAAAGAGAAGAATTAGCTGGGTCGAAATGCAAAATGAGCAATTGTAAGTACACAGTGCTATATAATTTGATCACTGCAATATATTAAGATAAAACTTTGATGAGAGTGCGCCTTTAAAATGTAATTCATGAAAATTAAAGGGAATTTGTCACCAGGTTTTTGGTACCCCATCTGAGAGCAGCATAACATAGGGGCAGAGACCCTGATTCCAGTGCTGTATAAATACTATACTATATTTTCTGTATTTTTGCTTAAAAAGTATTTTATCTGCTGCAAATCTACCAGTTCTCTAAATGCTGAGCTATGTACCGTATAATCCTGTCTACACCACTGCCAGTTTCTGTGTACACTCTGCATAGACAGAAAGCTGGGGCCGTGGTAGTCATCTAATGATAATTTGTTAATAACACAATGAATTTTTTTAAATCTTAAATAAGCAACACAGTAAGTGACACATCACCACAGTCAGGGTCTCTGTCTCTACATCATGCTGCTCTCAGATTAGGTGGCAAAAACCTGGTGACTGATTCCTTTTAAACACTAAGACTGATGCTCACCACACATTGCACATAGAAAGTAACAGTAAAAAATGACTGTCTAATAATTTTAAATAGTTGTAAAAAGTGTTGAACTTTGGAATGCCAGGAGTAAAAACCAATACGTAATTAGTCCTTGAGGCTAAAATTGTTTTGGTCCTTAAATGACTGAGCTATGTATGACCTTAACATCCAGTTAAGACATTTGCTTTTACTTTATTTTTAGTCTTTTATTTTTAGATTGTTATGAAAACATCTTTTTTTGGCTGAAATGTTGCACCATGTGGCTAATAGAAAGCAGTGTATCAGAGGGCATTGATTCTGTCGACAGACAGCGCCCTTATTCTCAGTGATTACTGGCAACTAAGCAAGGTTTTTAAGCAAAGAATGGCTCACACCTTTCACACCTCTCTAGGGGTTAATGTGCAGTACATATACTAACATATTCCTCAGTTATATACTAATGAGCCCATAAACTATTATTACCCAGATAAACTGTATGCCAGCATTGTGCCATGTTGGCAGACTTTGCCTCAGTTGACACTTTTCAGCACAGGTGTATAAAGATATATATATTGTACTGTACTGTATAGGTTTTTACATGGCATCGATGGTAGAAGTTTGCAACTTTTAGCATTAAAGCATCTTTGCAATTTGCTTCTTATTAAAAATCCTCTGTTCTTAGGAACAGCAGGATTATTAACTCTATAGTTTACTACTTAGCGCCTAGGTTACTGACCGCCTCTGCAGTCTATCAGAGGTGGTCGGTCTTCTAAGCAAAGCAGGCAGTACTTGTAAGCTCTGTGTTATAAAGATGGATCCCTTTGCATTCCTCTGGTGCTGCAGAGGCAAAGATGTCAATGCTTGCAGCATCAGAGTGCGAAGTGCAGTCCAGTGGCACAACTTTGCCACTGGCCCAAACTGTCATCCAGGAGGACACTTTTTGCCCCCAACAAGCAGGAAGCCATGAGGCTGAGAGAATTTTTCCTAAACATTGATATTAGGAAAAGTCCTTCAAAGCATTTATTCATCCGTTTACACATTGGCAGAGGAAGGTGTGTCTAGCGGAGCAATGGTCTGGTATCGGCAAGGAAATGGTGTGGTATCAGCATGGCAATGGTCTGGTATCGGCAGGACAATGGTCTGATATCGGCAGGACAATGGTCTGGTAACGGCAGGACAATGATCAGGTATTGAATGGTCTGGTATCGGCAGGACAATGGTCTGGTATCGGCAGGGCAATGGTCTGGTATCGGCAGGGCAATGGTCTGGTATCGGCAGGAAAATGGTCTGGTATCGGCAGGAAAATGGTCTGGTATCGGCAGGGCAATGGTCTGGCATCGGCAGGAAAATGGTCTGGTATCGGCAGGGCAATGGTCTGGTATCGGCAGGGCAATGGTCTGGTATCAGCAGGGCAATGGTCTGGTATAGGCAGGGCAATGGTCTGGTATCGGCAGGGGAATGGTCTGGTATCGGCAGGGCAATGGTCTGGTATCGGCAGGACAATGGTCTGGTATCGGCAGGACAATGGTCTGGTATCGGCAGGACAATGGTCTGGTATCGACAGGGCAATGATCTGGTATCGGCAGGACAATGGTCTGGTATCGGCAGGGCAATGGTCTGATATCGGCAGGACAATGGTCTGGTATCGGCAGGGCAATTGTCTGGTATCGGCAGGGCAATGGTCTGGTATCGGCAGGGCAATGGTCTGGTATCGGCAGGGCAATGGTCTGGTATCGGCAGGGCAATGGTCTGGTATCGGCAGGGCAATGGTCTGGTATCGGCGGGGCAATGGTCTGGTATCGGCGGGGCAATGGTCTGGTATCGGCAGGGCAATGGTCTGGTATCGGCAGGGCAATTGTCTGGTATCGGCAGGACAATGGTCTGGTATCGGCAGGGCAATGGTCTGGTATCGGCAGGGCAATGGTCTGGTATCGGCAGGGCAATGGTCTGGTATCGGCAGGACAATGGTCTGGTATCGGCAGGGCAATGGTCTGGTATCGGCGGGGCAATGGTCTGGTATCGGCGGGGCAATGGTCTGGTATCGGCAGGGCAATGGTCTGGTATCGGCAGGGCAATGGTCTGGTATCGGCAGGACAATGGTCTGGTATCGGCAGGGCAATGGTCTGGTATCGGCGGGGCAATGGTCTGGTATCGGCGGGGCAATGGTCTGGTATCAGCAGGTAAGCTGAAGCACTTCTAATGCGGTAGTGACAGATGCTGTTTAAATACTTTAAATTACATTAGAAACCTATTTCAGCTTGTCTACGTGAATGTAAAATTAAAATGTGGCCTAAAGCTAGTGTGTTCTTTCTCTTTTAAACAATTATTAAGATCAATTGCCATCTATGAATTCCATATGTATTTATCTAACATGTATTGATTTATTCAAAGGTAACCTTGCAGCAAAGAAAGTAGTGTTGTGGCTGTACAGGTCCTTGTCCCCCAATAAAAAATTATGTCTTTTTTTAGAATTTTTATGTGCCATAAAGAGAGATCTAGTGAGATCTAGAGAGATCTAGTGTAGAAGCTGTACAGTATGTCAATCAGGCTGGAAGTGCAAAGAAGGCATGTCAGTGCATTTGGACTGCTTCTTACAAGTGCACTGACACTCCCCCAGTGAACTTCCTGCCTCATTTACATGTGACTTTTATTCCATTATTATTTAAAAGTGCCTTCACAGCCATACAATTACTTCCATGTGTAAAAACAACCATTTAATGGTTAAATTTGGGTATTTTTCATTCTTGTCATAAATGTAGGTATATAGGTTTTGTATTAAACTAAAAATGTTACAAACTTGGCCAAACTGTATACCCGATGGGTTTAATACCTGAGAGGATCAATGATATCTATCATAGCTTACTTCATAGATGCTGAGGATTTCCCTTACGTGTCTACATGATTGTCAGAAGAGATGACCTTGGCTTTGGTACATCCACCACATGAGTTGAGCCAAAACAAACAGCTGGCTATTGCAATTGGAGTCATATACCTACAAGGTCAAACAGCATCCAATCTGTTCTGACTGTGTTTATGGATACCCCACTTTGACATAGGGAATAGTAACATCCAGTTGTCAGAGAAATTGCACAGTACAGAGCTACGAAAAATGAACTGTCAGAACTGTTTCATGCCTTCTTTGTGGTTTCTGGAATAAACTTGAATGGTATCCAAGAAATATATATAATTCCTTTACGTTACATAGCACCAAGATATTCCACATCACTGGACAAAGAAAACAGTAAAGATTAAAGGCATAATCTGAATGTACATTATGAATGTCTTTTAATATAGCACTGTTGTTGTGTCCTGAAATGATCTTGAATGGATGTTCTCCTAGCCTACTTCTTCCGAATCTGGATATCTCCCACCATGTCCTATATATACAAATAAGTAATCTTCCGGATCATGTAATACAGGATTGCTATCAACAGGTCATGTCTTTTCTATTGACAACTGTGCACTTCCTCATGTGTAATGTTCATGTTTTCCTGAGAAGCACAGATGTGCCTGTTATCTCCGCTATCCCTCCTCTCTATACCTCAAATTCATCCAGATGTTTCCATATTTTTCCACAATCTTTCAACCTTACAAAATCTGACATTTCTCTTTGTGCACACTTCCTAAAACTTAAGTTTAGTGTCTTCTTGTATTTAATTCCAACCAGTCCTTAAAGGGGGCTTTACACATAGTGATATCGCTAGCAATATCGCTAAAGCGTCACCGATTTTGTGACGCAGCAGCAATATTGCTAGCGAACTCGCTACATGTGATACTTACCTCCGACCGGCTCCCCCCGCTGGCTATCGCTGATCGCACGAGAACGTCCTGGGCCGTTTCTCGGCGGCAGCTTCCTGCTGGTGCCGACGAGCGACGCGTGGACGCGGGCGGAGGACATCATCATCGCCGCGTCTGACAGGTAAGGCTGGTTTCACATTAGCGCATTTTCAGCGCGCGCACGGCCGGGGGTAGCTCCGCCCCCGAGCCGGCTCTCTGCCCGGCGTGCCCGCCCCTTGCTTGTAGCGCCGCCTACTAGCGGACAGCGGCGCCTGCGATCGGCGCACCCTATCTTTAGCATAGGGTGCGCAGATCGTGCGCAGGCCGTGCGCTAGTTGCGCTTTGACCTGTGCTGCGCACTTTTGATGGTGCGCCGTGCGCGCCAAAATCAAACTTTTCGGATTTTGGCGCGCACGGCGCACCGTCAAAAGTGCGCAGCGCAGGTCAAAGCGCAACTAGCGCACGGCCTGCGCACGATCTGCGCACCCTATGCTAAAGATAGGGTGCGCCGATCGCAGGCGCCGCTGTCCGCTAGTAGGCGGCGCTACAAGCAAGGGGCGGGCACGCCGGGCAGAGAGCCGGCTCGGGGGCGGAGCTACCCCCGGCCGTGCGTGCGCTGAAAATGCGCTAATGTGAAACCAGCCTAAGTAACGACCGCTACTGCATCGCTGTTGAGATTTGCCTGTTTGGCAGCTCACTAGCGACCACCTAGCGATGCACCAGTGATCCTGACCGGGGCATATCGTTGTCGGGATCGCTGGTGCATCGCTAAATGTAACGGGGCCCTTATTCCTCATATTTAAAGGATTCTATCACGATTTTACAGTCAGGGAATATCCTTCGAATCGGCCATCAGTGTGTATTCTACAGAACAGCCTTAGGAAATCAGCAGAACCAGACAAGCCACATGTATCAGGGTTACAGGTTTTGTAACAAAGTAAGTTCCACTGTCCAAGGTTCTATTGATTAGTGGGAAATACTACATGAGACTTCTACCAATTACACACTGATTGCCTATTTTAATGATAGTCAATTAATGTAAAATTCCAGAAAAACTCTTTGACCTCTTCACATTCCAATCAATTTCCATGTTTGTGTTTTCCTTTTTCCTCACCTTCTTCCCAGAGCCATACATTTTTTTTAAGTTTTCTGTCCACATAGACATATGAGGGCTTTCTTTTCTGTGGGATAAGTTGTACTTTTGAGTGACACTATTAATTTCACCACATAGTGTACTAGAAATCGGCCAATTTCCAAGCGGTTAAAAATTGTGAAAACCGTCTGACATTGTTTTTCGGTGATTGTTTTTACGGTGTACATTGTACGGTAAAAATGACCTTGCAATATGATTCTGCTCATCAGTACGATTACGACAATACCAAACATGTCCAAGTTTTATATTATTTTAGTGGTGAAAAAAATCTGAAGTTTAAAAAAAATAATTTTGCAATTGTGTCATCATTTTCCGAGATTGATAACATTTTCATTTTTCTGTCGATGGAGCCTTGTAAGGCCTTTTTTGATGGCAAAACAAATCTTTTATTGATACTCTTTTGGGATAGACATTACATTTTGATTGCATATTACAGCACTTTAGAGGTATTGCATCGACCAAAAAAACGTAATTTGGGCATTCTTGAATTTTTTTCATTTACGGTGTTTATTGATCGGGTTAATTTTTTTTATTTTGGTAGAACGGACTTTTCTGAGGGCTGCAACACAGCATATACTTATTTTCTTTATTTTTTGTTATCTTTATTTTAATGGAGAAAAAAGGGGGTGATTTGAACTTTTATATATTTTTATTTTCGTCATGTTTTTTAAAACATTTTTCACAGCATCTAAGCAACATACAAATGTGAAACTGAACCATTCACGTTACATTTTTTACTCATCTGTGAAGTCCTTTTCACTTTGCCCTGCTACTTTCTTTATACCACAGGGTATTACATATGCATTGGCACAGATTCCGGTCTTGTGACTGGCAAATATAACATGATTTATATTTCCTCATTGTACTTGTGCTTGTACAACCTGCCATTCTAATGAGCAAAATGAACAATTTGTACTTAAGCCTAATTGGTCTAAAGTAGGACAGATTATCTCCAGAAATGCATGATGCATAGGACGTCAAGTATTGAAGGTCTTTAAAAATGAGGATATTGATCTTAAGTTTGCAAAAACTTTGCGGGGAATTTCTTATTGCAGTTTTCTGGCATCAAAAAAATCTAAAAAATTTGGCAAAAAGGGTATTTGTGCAAAAAAATTACTTCTTTTTTGCAATTTGTGTCAGTACTGTCACTTTTCTAAAAAGGGTATAACGTAACCATGGGTAGCGTGATCAATTGTCACATGCAAAATTTACAATAATGCCTGCCAAAAAAACTTGAGTACAATTGGAGCTGAAATCTGCACCAATTTAAAGGCATATTTTTATTTTTTGGCACATGGACAGTCCCATGAAGCACCAAGCCATAACTTTGGCACAACTTACTATAGAGGACTTTTAGTTATAAAGTTATAATCACAAGTTTATTATTATGGGTCCCATATAGTTCTCCTATTATGGGTCACATTATTATGGGTCTCATTTAGTGCTCCATACAGTATTATGGAACCCATAAAGTCCTCCATACATTATTATGCATGCCATGTAATCCTCCATACAGCATTATGAGTCCCATGTAGTCCTCCATGCAGTAGTTAGGGTCATTTGTAGTCCTCCATACATTAATATGGGTCCCATGTAGTCCTCCTTACATTATAAGAGGTCCTGTATAGAACTACATACATTATTATGAGTCCAATATAGTCCTCCACACAGTATTATGGGTCCCATTTAGTGCTCCATACAGTATTATGGAACCCATAAAGTCCCCCATACATTATTATGCATGCCATGTAATCCTCCATACAACATTATGAGTCCCATGTAGTCCTCCATGCAGTAGTTATGGTCATTTGTAGTCCTCCATACATTAATATGGGTCCCATGTAGTCCTCCTTACATTATAAGAGGTCCTGTATAGAATTACATACATTATTATGAGTCCAATATAGTCCTCCACACAGTATTATGGGTCCCATGTAGTCCTCCATACATTATTATGGGTAGTATATAGTCCTCTAGATATTATTATGGGTTTCATGTAGTACTGCACACAATATAATGGTGCCCACATTAAAAATAAATACACAAATCCTCACCTCTCCCTGGAACCCGCTGCTCCGGTATCAGCAGTGCATCATCTGACAATCTGCACTGCTCAGCACAGAGGGTGAGCAGTAGTGTCTTCATTGTGTCCTCTGAGCTGAGATGTCACAGAGGTCAGACGCAGAGGGGTGAATGATGGGAGAGGCAGTGTAAGCTGACCTTCCTTTTCCCATCATTGCAATCAGCTGTATCGGCATCCAGGATGCCGATACAGTTGAAAGCACAATGCCGGGTGGGGGGAGCCCAGTGCTGGTGCTGGCAACAAGCCCTCAGACTCACAAACCCCAAAGCGGCCGTGTGATCTGGTCTGTTGCTGCTGCAATCCCTTGCCCCCCGGATTTAGCTGTTGGGCTTCAGCACCCACACAACCACGGACTCCAGTGTCCGGTCTTTAGCACTTGACCCTGAGGTGAGCTTAACTCTAGCTCCACTCCTCAGGTCCTTCATTCACGTCCACTCTCCTCTCTGTCCCCCTCAGACTGCCAAACTAACTCCACCCCCAGCTCAGAACTTGCTGGAAAACTCCCCTGAAACTGGGTTTAGAGCTCCCCCTTCTTATCTGGAGTAGGAAAGTGTTCTATGCTGTTGTACCTGGCCAGTGAATCCCTTCTTGCTTTCAGGCAAGACATCACCCCCCAGGAGGGAGGCAATGCTACTGTGGCAACCGGACTCCTGGGGTGCCACAATTACCTCATCCATGACTACTGACCTGCACCACGTTAGGCCGGTTTCACATTAGCGCATTTTCAGCGCGCGCACGGCCGGGGGTAGCTCCGCCCCCGAGCCGGCTCTCTGCCCGGCGTGCCCGCCCCTTCCTTGTAGCGCCGCCTCCTAGCGGACAGCGGCGCCTGCGATCGGCGCACCCTATCTTTAGCATAGGGTGCGCCGATCGTGCGCAGGCCGTGCGCTAGTTGCGCTTTGACCTGCGCTGCGCACTTTTGACAGTGCGCCGTGCGCGCCAAAATCCGAAAAGTTTGATTTTGGCGCGCATGGCGCACCGTCAAAAGTGCGCAGCGCAGGTCAAAGCGCAACTAGCGCACGGCCTGCGCACGATCGGCGCACCCTATGCTAAAGATAGGGTGCGCCGATCGCAGGCGCCGCTGTCCGCTAGGAGGCGGCGCTACAAGGAAGGGGCGGGCACGCCGGGCAGAGAGCCGGCTCGGGGGCGGAGCTACCCCCGGCCGTGCGCGCGCTGAAAATGCGCTAATGTGAAACCGGCCTTACTGAGACAAGTCCCCATCAAAATATGGAATATTTCAGACCAATAGGGGCTAATAGTATGGGAAAGGTGAATTATGTTGAAGTTTATTATTTTCTTTATGGAAGTTTTTTATTATCTCCTTCTGTGAAAATACTGCCGTTTCTGGATATAACTGATATACACAGAAATACTGCTGGCCGTGAATATAACATTTTCTAAATCCTTTTTTTTTCTGCTGTTATTACAGAATCTTGGTAAAATATTTCCACCTTTAGTAACTGGGATAATGCCAGCAATTTATTCAGAACGGTAGCTCGGAGGCAGTGAAAGCCGTCTGCTGTCTGCATGTAAAAATATGAAAAGTGCGACACACAGATACGCATTGTGCTGGTCTATTTTCGCCAATACGACGGCCGTTAATAGGATAAACAGACATCTTTCTCCTCACCTGAATGCCCAGTAAAGAACTAAATATTTCCTTTGTCCAAAGTGTGTAATTTGTGACTGGAAAAATGCCTAGACAGTCATAGGATTGCATGACTCACTTGGCTTGGCTAAAAGGGATAAAGAGAAAATAAGAAGAAAAAAAGTGTTGAATTCGATTATGTCATGCTCATATGTTCATGTTACATATAATTTGGATAAAGTCGCTGCTTCCGAATGGCCAAAATGTTAACAGCAGCAGCAGAGAGGAAAGAGGTAATGTTACAATGTAGGTAATGTTAGGCTTTACCTCGCATTAAATAATATCTTTTTTATATGGCGTGCGGAGTCTGTAAGTGTTACTGGACAAAGAAAAGTCCCGCTGGCCGAAAGTGAAGCATTAGGTTGTTCAAGGAGCATTACTTCCCAGATCATTTTAATAAAATACTACCTATTGGCACGAGATTTGCACAAAAGTGATTCAAATAATTTCGTCTACTCAACTCATTTTTTAATTTTGTATTACAAAGATTGTAGAATAAATTTTTATTTTTAATGAAATCCATCAGCAGATTTGGATATGTAATCCGATAGCAGCCCAATGTAGGGGTTGAGATCTTAATTCCAGCGATCTATTACTTACTAGGCTGTGTGTTGCTGTTTCAATAAAATCAGTGTTTTATCAGCAGGAGATTATCAATACAGAGCTAGCTGTCTCGTGCCTCCTAGTTAGTCAACTAAATAATCATGCCTCCACCACTGATTTGCAGATTTCTGCCTATGCACAGTGCTACCCTACTCTCACAGCCAAACCAGATCTTACACTTTGCACTGACGAGGGGCAGTACCCCGAAACACAATGTCTGCAAATTGAGATTCTGGCTCGGCTTTTATCCTAAGTCATGTAACAAGGCTCGCTAAAGGGCCGACATTGGCTTTTAGCATTGCTACTTCCAATAGGTGGCACTAGAGTTTTAGTCCTCTTCTTCTCTGAAGAGACAATTTGCATAATTAGCATATTTCCCAGAAGAGCATTGCGACTTTAAGTCTCCTCATCTCGACATGCTTAGCAAGGAAAAATGATACTTCTTGGATACGAGTAGAGGGAAGAATGTATTCAATGAAATTTCAACAAATTCTTGATAGAAACATAACACCATCTGTAAAAAAGCTGAAGTCGAAAAGAGGATGGCTTCTTCAAATCGATAATTATCCTAATCACAAGTCAAAAAACACAATAGACTACTTCAAAAGGCGCCAGCTACAGGTTTTACACAGATCTCACTGCTGCCACCAGTTTGTCAGGGGAATGCAACTCTGCTGCCTCCAATCGTCAGGTCAACTACACAACTGACTGATGAGGGATGGACGAGGTCACGGCTGCTTCACAGTGAGCGCATGGTATATACACCTCTGATTCCAGTACATGGAATATACTGTGTATAGATATATATACACAGCGTTGGACTGGCCCACCGGAGAACTGGTGGATTCTCCGGTGGGCCCTGGCATCTGGTGGGCCCTGGCACCTGCTGGCATACAGGGCCAGCAGTTGCCTAGGGCCCCCGCTGCTCCAGGGGCCCCCAGCCAGTGGTGTGTCGCACACCATGCAGCTGCTATGGGGGCCCCTGCCAGCGGAGTAGCAGCGGGTGTCAGGAGGCAGGAGCCCCTGTCCCCGCTGCTAAAGAGAAATGAATATCATTTCAGGTCTCCACCCCCAGAGGCCCCGCCCCCAGCCCAGTAAGCCGCTCTGCATCAGGGCCGGCGCCGCCCTCAATCCCCTCTGCTCCTGACTCACAGCCAGTGCGCGATGACGTCACTACATCGCGCACCCGCTGTGTGTCTGGCAGAGGGGGCAGCTCCTGACACTGAAGCCGGGATCAGCGTGGGAGCGAGGAGGAGAGGTGAGTATTGTGTTTTGTTTTTGTTTTTATATCTCTCTCGCTCTCTCTATCTGTCTCTATCTATCTATCTATCTACCTCTATATCTCTCTCTCTATCTCTCTTATATCTATCTATCTTTCTATCTCTATCTATTATCTATATCTATCTATTTCTATATCTATCTCTATCTATCGCTCTATCTTTATATCTATCTTTCTATCTCTACATCTATCTCTATATCTATCTATCTCTATATCTTTCTATATATATCTCTATATCTATCTATTATGTCTATCTATCTATCTCTATATCTATCTATCTTACTCTATCTCTATATCTATTATCTCTATATTTATTATCTATCTAGCTACCATCTATATCTATCTATCTATCTTTATCTATATATATATCTCTATCTAATATCTATATCTATCTATCTCTATACCTATCTATCTATTTATCTATTCGTTATCTATCTCTATATCTTTTCTCTGTATCTATCTATCTCTATATCTATATCTCTCGCTATCTATCGCTCTATCTCTATATATCTATCTCTATATCTATCTTTATATCTATATCTATCGCTATATCTATTTCTCTCTATATCTATCTCTATATCTCTCTCTATAGCTATCTATATATATATCTCTATCTATCTCTATATCTATCTCTCTGTATATCTATCTATCGCTCTATCTCTATATCTATCTTTCTATCTCTATATCTATATATCTATCTATCTTTCTCTATCTATTTATCTCTATATCTTTTCTCTGTATCTATCTCTCTATATCTATCTATCTCTATATATATATATATCTATTATTTCTATATCTATATCTATTTCTCTCTATATCTCTCTATATCTATCTATCTATTTATCTCTATCTCTATATCTATCTCTCTGTATATCTATCTATCTTTCTATCTCTATATCTATCTATCTTTCTCTAGCTATCTATCTATTTATCTCTATCTATTATCTATATCTATCTCTATCTATCTATTGCTCTATCTCTATATCTATCTTTCTATCTCTACATCTATCTCTATATCTATCTTTCTATCTATCTCTATATCTATCTATATCTATATCTGTTATGTCTATCTATCTAGCTACCTCTATTATCTATATCTACCTATCTCTATATCTTTCTATCTTACTCTATCTCTATATCTATCTGTTATCTCTATATTTATTATCTATCTTTATCTATTATCTATATCTATCTCTCTATCTATTTATCGATCTCTGTATCTATCTCTCTCTATATCTATCTCTCTCTCTATCTACCGCTCTCTCTATCTCTATCTATCTTTATATCTATATCTATCTATCTCCATATCTATCTATTATCTCTATATCTATCTACCTATCTATCTCTATATCTATATCTGTTTCTCTCTATATCTATCTCTATATCTATCTCTCTATAGCTATATATATATTATCTCTATATCTATCTATCTATATATTATCTCTATATCTATCTATCTATCTATCTATCTCTATATCTATCTATCTATCTATCTATCTCTATATCTATCTATCTATCTCTATATCTATCTATCTCTATATCTATCTGTTATCTCTATATCCATATCTATCTCTATATCTATCTATCTATCTCTATATCTATCTATCTCTATATCTATCTTTTTATCTAACACTATATCTCTATATCTATCTCTATATCTCATTATCTATCTATCTCTATCTCTCTCTTTATCTATCTATCTATTGATCTATCCATCTATCTCTATATCTATCTCTATATCTCTCTATTATCTCTATTATCTATATCTATCTATCCATCTATCTATCTAGCTATCTATATCTATCTCTATCTCTCTCTATATCTATCTATCTTTCTAACTCTATTTCTATCTATCTCTATACATATCTCTATATCTAGCTATTATCTCTATTATCTATATCTATCTATCCATCTATCTATCTAGCTATCTCTATCTATCTCTATCTCTCTCTATATCTATCTATGTTTCTAACTCTATATCTATCTATCTATCTCTATACATATCTCTATATCTAGCTATTATCTCTATATCTATATCTATCTTTCTATATCTATCTGTCTCTATATCTATCTCTTTATCTATCTATCTATCTATCTATCTCTATATCTATTATCTCTATATCTATCTATCTCTATATATATATCTATATCTATTTTTATTTATAGCCATCTATCTATATATATTTATCTCTATATCTATCTATATATGTCTATATTATTATTATTATTATTATATCTGTATATCTCTATTATCTATCTCTATCTATATATCTATCTATCTCTATATCTTTCTATCTATAGCTATCTATCTCTATATCTATCTATCTATCCATTATCTATTTTCTATCTATCTCTATATCTATCTACCTACCGATCTATCTATCTCTATATATCTCTCTCTCTATCTCTCTTATATCTATCTATCTTTCTATCTCTATCTATTATCTATATCTATCTATCTCTATATCTATCTCTATCTATTATCTATATCTATCTATTTCTATATCTATCTCTATCTATCGCTCTATCTTTATATCTATCTTTCTATCTCTACATCTATCTCTATATCTATCTCTATATCTTTCTATATATATCTCTATATCTATCTATTATGTCTATCTATCTATCTCTATATCTATCTATCTTTATCTATCTCTATATCTATTATCTCTATATTTATTATCTATCTAGCTACCATCTATATCTATCTTTATCTATATATATCTCTAATATCTATATCTATCTCTATACCTATCTATCTATCTATCTCTATATCTTTTCTCTGTATCTATCTATCTCTATATCTATATCTCTCGCTATCTATCACTCTATATATCTATATCTATCTCTATATCTATCTTTATATCTATATCTATCTCTATATCTATTTCTCTCTATATCTATCTCTATATCTCTCTCTATAGCTATCTATCTATATATCTCTATCTATCTCTATATCTATCTCTCTGTATATCTATCTATCGCTCTATCTCTATATCTATCTTTCTATCTCTATATCTATATATCTATCTATCTTTCTCTATTTATCTCTATATCTTTTCTCTGTATCTATCTCTCTATATCTATCTATCTCTATATATATATCTATTATCTCTATATCTATTTCTCTCTATATCTCTATATCTATCTATCTATTTATCTCTATCTCTATATCTATCTCTCTGTATATCTATCTATCTTTCTATCTCTATATCTATCTATCTTTCTCTAGCTATCTATCTATTTATCTCTATCTATTATCTATATCTATCTCTATCTATGTATTGCTCTATCTCTATATCTATCTTTCTATCTCTACATCTATCTCTATATCTATCTTTCTATCTATCTCTATATCTATCTATATCTATATCTATCTATTATGTCTATCTATCTAGCTACCTCTATTATCTATATCTACCTATCTCTATATCTTTCTATCTTACTCTATCTCTATATCTATCTGTTATCTCTATATTTATTATCTATCTTTATCTATCTATCTCTATCTATTATCTATATCTATATCTATCTCTCTATCTATTTATCGATCTCTGTATCTATCTCTCTCTATATCTATCTCTCTCTATCTACCGCTCTCTCTATCTCTATCTATCTTTATATCTATATCTATCTATCTCTATATCTATCTATTATCTCTATATCTATCTACCTATCTATCTCTATATCTATATCTGTTTCTCTCTATATCTATCTCTATATCTCTCGCTCTATAGCTATATATATATTATCTCTATATCTATCTATCTATCTATATGTTATCTCTATATCTATCTATCTATCTATCTATATCTGTTTCTCTATATATCTATCTCTATATCTCTCTCTCTATAGCTATATATATTATCTCTATATCTATCTATCTATATATTATCTCTATATCTATCTATCTATTTCTATATCTATCTATCTATTTCTATATCTATCTATCTCTATATCTATCTATCTCTATATCTATCTATCTCTATCTGTTATCTCTATATCCATATCTATCTCTATATCTATCTATCGCTATATCTATCTATCTCTATATCTATCTTTTTATCTAACACTATATCTCTATATCTATCTCTATATCTCATTATCTATCTATCTCTATCTCTATCTCTCTCTTTATCTATCTATTGATCTATCCATCTATCTCTGTATCTCTATATCTATCTTATATCTCTATTATCTATATCTATCTATCTATCTAGCTATCTCTATCTATCTCTATCTCTCTCTATATCTATCTATCTTTCTAACTCTATATCTATCTATCTCTATACATATCTCTATATCTAGCTATTATCTCTATATCTATCTCTATATCTATCTTTCGATATCTATCTGTCTCTATATCTATCTCTTTATCTATCTATCTATCTCTATATCTATTATCTCTATATCTATCTATCTCTATATATATATCTCTATCTATTTTTATTTATAGCCATCTATCTATATATATTTATCTCTATATCTATCTATATATGTCTATATTATTATTATTATTATTATTATTATTATTATTATTATTATATCTGTATATCTCTATCTATTATCTATCTCTATCTATATATCTATCTATCTCTATATCTTTCTATCTATAGCTATCTATCTCTATATCTATCTATCTATCCATTATCTATTTTCTATCTATCTCTATATCTATCTACCTACCGATCTATCTATCTATCTATCTATCTATCTATCTATCTATCTATATTTCTTTCTATATCTATCTTTATATCTATCTCTATGAATCTTTCTATCTATATCTATCCATTATCTACTTTCTATCCATTATCTACTATCTATCTCTATATCTATCTATTTCTACATCTATCTTTCTATCTATATCTATCTAACTCTATATCTATATATCTATATAGCATTATACCCTATGAGGGGGTGCATTATTCCCTATGAGGGGGGCAGTATTATACCCTATGAGGGGGCAGCATTATACCCTATGAGGAGGCAGCATTATTCCCTATGAGGAGGGCAGCATTATTCCCTATGAGGGGGGCAGTATTATACCCTATGAGGGGGGCAGTATTATACCCTATGAGGGGGGCAGTATTATACCCTATGAGGGGGCAGCATTATACCCTATGAGGAGGCAGCATTATACCCTATGAGGAGGGCAGCATTATTCCCTATGAGGAGGGCAGTATTATACCCTATGAGGGGGGCAGTATTATACCCTATGAGGGGGGCAGTATTATACCCTATGAGGGGGCAGCATTATACCCTATGAGGAGGCAGCATTATACCCTATGAGGAGGGCAGCATTATACCCTATGAGGAGGGCAGCATTATTCCCTATGAGGGGGGGCAGTATTATACCCTATGAGGGGGGCAGTATTATACCCTATGAGGGGGGCAGTATTATACCCTATGAGGGGGCAGCATTATACCCTGTGAGGGGGCAGCATTATACCCTATGAGGGGGTGCATTATTCCCTATGAGGGGGGAAAGTATTATACCCTATGAGGGGGTCAGTATTATACCCTATGAGGGGGGCAGTATTATACCCTATGAGGGGGTGCATTATACCCTATGAGGGGGTGCATTATTCCCTATGAGGAGGCAGCATTATACCCTATGAGGAGGCAGCATTATACCCTATGAGGAGGGCAGCATTATTCCCTATGAGGGGGTGCATTGTTCCCTATGAGGGGGGCAGTATTATACCCTATGAGGGGGGCAGTATTATAACCTATGAGGGGGCAGCATTATACCCTATTAGGGGGTGCATTATTCCCTATGATGGGGGCAGTATTATACCCTATGAGGGGGTGCATTATACCCCATGAGGGGGTGCATTATACCCTATGAGGGGGTGCATTTTTCCCTATGAGGGGGGCAGTATTATACCCTATGAGGGGGCGCATTATACCCCATGAGGGGGTGCATTATACCCTATGAGGGGGTGCATTATACCCTATGAGGGGGTGCATTATTCCCTATGAGGGGGTCAGTATTATACCCTATGAGGGGGCAGCATTATACCCTATGAGGGGGGCAGTATTATATTCTATGAGATGGCTGCATTATATTCTATGAGATGGCTGCATTATACTATGTGAGGGGACTGCTTTATATTCTATGAGGGGGCTACCCCAACTCCTGCTACATAATTAAGACATGTACAGCCTTATATTATGCCCGGATATTAGCGTGTTTTACCGCATAATTGGTGGTCTGGTATTTAACTCTATGCAGCTACATAGTGGGCCCCAAGAATGATTTTCTCTGGTGGGCCCAAGGTGTTCCAGTCCGACGCTGTATATATATATATATATATATACAGTGGGGCAAAAAAGTATTTAGTCAGTCAGCAGTAGTGCAAGTTCCACCACTTAAAAAGATGAGAGGCGTCTGTAATTTACATCATAGGTAGACCTCAACTATGGGAGACAAACTGAGAAAAAAAAATCCAGAAAATCACATTGTCTGTTTTTTTTTTCATTTTATTTGCATATTATGGTGGAAAATAAGTATTTGGTCAGAAACAAGCAATCAAGATTTCTGGCTCTCACAGACCTGTAACTTCTTCTTTAAGAGTCTCCTCTTTCCTCCACTCATTACCTGTAGTAATGGCACCTGTTTAAACTTGTTATCAGTATAAAAAGACACCTGTGCACACCCTCAAACAGTCTGACTCCAAACTCCACTATGGTGAAGACCAAAGAGCTGTCAAAGGACACCAGAAACAAAATTGTAGCCCTGCACCAGGCTGGGAAGACTGAATCTGCAATAGCCAACCAGCTTGGAGTGAAGAAATCAACTGTGGGAGCAATAATTAGAAAATGGAAGACATACAAGACCACTGATAATCTCCCTCGATCTGGTGCTCCACGCAAAATCCCACCCCGTGGGGTCAGAATGATCACAAGAACGGTGAGCAAAAATCCCAGAACCACGCGGGGGGACCTAGTGAATGAACTGCAGAGAGCTGGGACCAATGTAACAAGGCCTACCATAAGTAACACACTACGCCACCATGGACTCAGATCCTGCAGTGCCAGACGTGTCCCACTGCTTAAGCCTGTACATGTCCGGGCCCATCTGAAGTTTGCTAGAGAGCATTTGGATGATCCAGAGGAGTTTTGGGAGAATGTCCTATGGTCTGATGAAACCAAACTGGAACTGTTTGGTAGAAACACAACTTGTCGTGTTTGGAGGAAAAAGAATACTGAGTTGCATCCATCAAACACCATACCTACTGTAAAGCATGGTGGTGGAAACATCATGCTTTGGGGCTGTTTCTCTGCAAAGGGGCCAGGACGACTGATCCGGGTACATGAAAGAATGAATGGGGCCATGTATCGTGAGATTTTGAGTGCAAACCTCCTTCCATCAGCAAGGGCATTGATGATGAAACGTGGCTGGGTCTTTCAACATGACAATGATCCAAAGCACACCGCCAGGGCAACGAAGGAGTGGCTTCGTAAGAAGCATTTCAAGGTCCTGGAGTGGCCTAGCCAGTCTCCAGATCTCAACCCTATAGAAAACCTTTGGAGGGAGTTGAAAGTCCGTGTTGCCAAGCGAAAAGCCAAAAACATCACTGCTCTAGAGGAGATCTGCATGGAGGAATGGGCCAACATACCAACAACAGTGTGTGGCAACCTTGTGAAGACTTACAGAAAACGTTTGACCTCTGTCATTGCCAACAAAGGATATATCACAAAGTATTGAGATGAAATTTTGTTTCTGACCAAATACTTATTTTCCACCATAATATGCAAATAAAATGAAAAAAAACAGACAATGTGATTTTCTGGATTTTTTTTTCTCGGTTTGTCTCCCATAGTTGAGGTCTACCTATGATGTAAATTACAGACACCGCTCATCTTTTTAAGTGGTGGAACTTGCACTATTGCTGACTGACTAAATACTTTTTTGCCCCACTGTATATATATATATATACATACATATACCCTAGTACGGCCACTGCCAGCTCCACAATAACAAAAAAAGGAATCACTACTTTCATGATCAATCATTTATGCAAGCTGATTGGACACCCATTACAACTAGCATTTGGCTTCAGGGGTGCGATTTACAGAGCAAAAGAAACAGAGCTATTACTTTTTATATATTTAATCCAGAAAGGTAGGCATTATTTACAAAAAATTATCCACAGTTGATGCAAAATGGGAATAAAATAATACAATATATACAATTATATAAAATAAAAAGGAATAACGAAAGATTATTACTAAACTTCATGTTGTAGGAATAGTTCTTACGATTATGGAGGGAAGCACTATGATTGGGAAAATGGAACACTCTCACAGCAAACTTATAACTTCCAGAATGAACAACACAGAGGCCTAAACTTTCATTTTTATTAGCTCAAGGCTATGCTAACATGCCTCCCCTTGGTGAGCTCATGTGTGGGCTGATTGTGGGATGGGCTATGTCTGTTAGAATTTTATGAGATCCCCAAATTACAGGATATCTTTGTCCCTGGAGGCCCTTGTCAGTAGATATTTTAAAGTTTCCTACTGTGATGTTATCTTTTTTATAAAGATGAAAAATGATATGGATAGCATCATCCATTGGTCGTTATTAAGTTGGAGGGGTTAGAATGACCTTATGGTGATGTGAGTGAATGTGTTCTGTTCATCCTTTTGATACAATACTACAAATATATCTCCCATAAATATTGGATCAATGCAAACCCCAATATTCATATCTGGACACTGGAGACATAGTGTCTAACTGCAATAGTCCAATTTTTATTTGAAGAGAACAAGAGATACGTCTGAAGGTGTTTGATTTGTCACTTCTCTGCCTCTTTAATATACGGATCTCAGACCTTGTGTCTTTTTCTCAGAGCATGTTTATGTATGTTGTGATTACTTGGTCACTGCAGGGGTATGCTCCTTCAATGGAGATGGAGGTCTCAGTTCTCTTTCCCTCTTCCTCTGGTATAATTAGTTTTACATTTCACCAGCTATAAGTAAACCCATATGCTCCTTGTGGAAAAAGTGATTTGTCCTCTCTCCAGAGATATCTTATGGATTTGTAAATTTTCTCTATGACATATAAATATATATACACTAGCTGAAGAGCCCGGCACTGCCCGGGCATAGTAACTAACTACGGTTAGTTATAACAAATTATAATGATTATATCTATATATATGTATAAAGCTGAGTGTATAGCCCTGCCCACTCCGCATAGCCACATTCACTATAATATCCCACATCTTCCCGTCAGCCAGAGCTACCGGACTACTACCCCTAATATCCCACATCGTCCCGTCAGCCAGAGCCAATGGACTACTACCCCTAATATCCCACATCATCCCGTCAAAGCCAGTAAAAGTAGAATAGTGAAATTGCACAGAAACATGGTTCACTAAGATCCCAGGTTTTCTACTGATCAGGCTGATATTCTCACTTATCTGCCACCATAAATATCACAGTCATGCTTTTCACCAATGGACAGGCACAAACCTTATACATTAGTACAGTACAGAAACATTCTGCTGGGCTGGCGGAATGCACCAGATTATAAAATAATAGTAGCCCGGGGTCCACAGTGCAGAGGTGGTACACTGCTGGTAGATAATGGAGGACGCTCAATATAGCGGTATAATGGCGGAACATACATGGGTTAAACGTCACTCGGTGTGCACAGGGCGAACTCTGTTGCTTCACAGAGCCGCCGAACCGCTAAACACAAATACAGCGCCTATTCAATCTCACAGAGCTCAGGTAGATTAACGCTCAGTATATGGTCACAGGACTCGGGCCCAAGGACACAGGACCAGGGTCCCTCTAGACCTACTGAGTGTGTGGCGTTGCAACCACGAAAGCAGCTAACTGAGGCTGACTGCAGCGGAGCTACAGTGACTGCCGCGGTAGGATGGTGCCCTATAGTAGGCGACACCATCGGACGCTAGTGCTGTGGACTGATGTGCACTGTGGCTTATAGCTTAGCCACTGACTGGCGCTGACTCTAATACTGATACCCTAACCACATGCGTAATATCCAAGGGAGGGGAATCTTAATAAGTCATTCACTAGGTACATGCATCCGTCATCATCCACACATATAGCAATTAGAGTCTATACTAGTGCATAGCTGAGTAGCCATGCAAGTCTTTTATAGCCGAGACCTTCCGGATCCTTCCAGATCCCCCTGATGGACTAATCAGAACGGGAGAAGGACCTGAGCATGTGACTCCCGATCCCCAATGGGGAATCGTCCCATGAGCATGCTCAGTGGAGCGATGGAAGGACTTAGATTCTGGAGTCTTTTGCTGCTGGCCAGGGTGCATTGTCATACCTGAACCAGAGGTGGCAGCAGCAACTGATCCCACACTGTTGGTCTGGGCAGAGCGTCAGGACCGATGAGACTGCTGAGCAGGCTCCACTGCGGCTGAAGGAGAATGGTAGACCGCCAAGTGCAAGGCTCTGGGTTCCTGCTGTGCAGTGGCAGGAACCCGACGCCTAACACCTTCACACACATTTTCATGCACTGTCAACTTGTAATTTATCCGGCTGAGTTGCTCATGGATGTACAGCATCTGTATGCAGTATAGTATCATATTTAATGGGTTGTTATGGGAAAAGCATTACATGTTATATGGGTATATTCAGGTGAATTATAGGGAAAGTAGCACTTTAAAAAAACTCATAGCATCAGAGCACATTAACACATCAATAATGCATAAAAGTGTCTGTGAGAAAATATTAAATCCACATGACATTTAATATGTGCACTTTCCTACATTCATGTGTGTCACTTAATGATACCACACGGGAGGGGGGGATTAATTTCTGTCATGTGCTCTGTGCTCCTTTCTGGGGGGCAGACAATGGCTGCGAGCTTATGTTCCCAGGGATGCTAGATTTCTCCCACCACGTCAGTGTCTGCTGAGGTGTTGTCAAGTGGGAAAACGTGCTCATAGCAACCAATCACAGCTCACCTACTTTTAACCAACTCTGGTGAAATGAGAAATGCTTAGTGATTTGTTGCAAGGAAAACTGTTGATCATAGCAACCAATCACAGCTGAGCTTCTTTTGAACAGCTCTGGTGAAATGAAAGATGCTTCGTGATTGGTTGGTGACACCCACATACATACATTCATTTTTATATAGAGAGATTATTTTCTTTTATGCATAATGCTCAATTACTGGCCAGGATAAAGTAAGATACCCTACCTCATGGTCATTTTTTTTTCTCCTGGGCAAATTATATTTTTCTCATGGGAAATGCAATGCTAACAGAATTAATTTGTCCTACCTAATCTAATTTATGAAAACAACATCTAAATGCATAAGACATTACTTCCAAATCTCTACTTTTGAAACTGTAAACCTTATTGCAGATTTTAATATATATCTATCTAACTATATAAACCAAAACCATAACCCCAAGAGGGGTAGCAAGTCCCAAATAGCACAAGTATAAAACTGAGGCCAGTAATCATAAAGTGCAGAACAGGAAAAAAAAATTAAACAAAGTAATAATAATAACAGCAATAACTTATATTGCAAAAAACGGTTAAAAGACAAAAAAGTTGATAATGGTAATTGTCCAAACACAGAGGACACAATTGACACATGTTGGTAGGGGAAGCAAAAGGGAAACGGACCCCTGGAAGTTCTTTTCCTTTTGCTTCACCCACAAACACGTGTCGATTGTGTCCTCTGTGTTACGGAAATTACCATTATTAACTTTTTTGCCTGTTAACCATTTTTTTGCAATATAATTTATTTATGACATAACAAATTCCCCCTGAGGAAGCGACGAAGTATCAAGCGAAACGTGCTTTGGGGAACGTGGTCACAGCACGGGCAGTCACTATGGGTAATTAACCTCTTCATTCTTAGTCATGTAGCGGTCTTTGCATATGTATACATATATATTCATTGTTGATACCATGGTGAAGTTTACGATTTAGGGGCACTTGTTCAGCATACCATTGCACTGCATGGTTGGCTATATGAGCCACCTGATACTGAGTGAATCAGCTGCCTGATGTTTACATTTACTCTTTCTATCACCATTGGTTTGACATAGGTTATTTTTTGCTCTGTCCGGCTATTATGTTCTGCTCATAGTCTGTGGCCATCAGTCTTGTGGATCATGTGTATCCATACATACTAATTGATATATATTTTATTGTACATTTTAATATTTATGTAATTGATGAACTTTTGTATTAATAAATACTCATTTTTCATTGTATATGGTAAACTCATTTTTTCTCGGTATTTTTTGATAACTTATTTATTGTGTTCTTGACCAGATATTTTGCGCCACCTTCAGTGTTGCCGAAATAGAAAATATTATTGCAGACTACAAATAGATTGAGACAACTCTGTGAGCATAACTAAAATTAAGCACATAAGGAAAACATTTGCTTCTAGAAATCACCAAGGGACTGTCCTGAAAATAAATCTGTATTTTCTTCAATTGAACAAAAAAATTATTGGGAACTTATAAGACCTAAAAGGGAAATTTTATTGAAAAGTTGAAGTGGTTTGTTCTGTAAAACAGCCAGTAAGCGATTAGAAAAGCGTTAGTCGGCCGGGGAAAATTATCTTAACAACACTTTAGAAGGTTATAAAATACCAAGGAAAAACTCAACCAAGATAAAACACTATTACTTAAAAAAAATCTTGTCACTTCTGTTCCTCCACTGGTCCCTATTTCCCATGCCTGAGAAAAACTTCCAGACAAAAACATGTAACCGCTGCTGTCAACTACTCACTGCAGTGGTGACGACTTACAAGCCAGTGACTGGCTGCAGCAGTAACATGTCAGAGGGTCAGGGACATAATCATTGGAGCAAGAAAAGGACTGTGAGGAGACGCAGAAAACAGCAATATCGGAGCTAAGAATTGCTCTTTTTCTTATTTTGTAACCTAAGTTATTTTCAAATTTATGCTGCCTCCCTGAATGATTAGTATTTCTTCACTGCATTAGTAACAGCTGCCAAAGCTTCTGAACATTAGTACTTTTTCATGTACATTATGCTGTAGCTTCATACATAGTTAAAAGGAGTCTGTCAGCACAAAATGACTATATAAACCAAGAACAGATGCCCGGTGACAGTGGTGTCCTGCCGATACAATTGAAAACAGTGACGGGAAAGGGAGCCGTCAGCCGACGCTCTCTCTTCTATCATTCCCCCTCTATATCTGAGCTCTGTGACATCAGTGCAGAGGGTGCGATGACTTAACTACAGAGCGCCCTCTGTGCTGAGAAGTGCAGAGAGTCAGAAGACCCGCTGCAGAGATCGGAGCAGCAAGGAATAAGACTAAGTGGTGTCCATAATACTGTATGAGAGACTATAGGATGCCCATCATACTATATGGAGGACTATATGGGGCTTTTATACTACATGGTGACTATGTGGAGCCCCTAATACTGTATGGAGAACTATATGGAGCCCATAATACTGTATGGAGGACTATATGGTGCCCATAATACTGTATGGAGGACTATATGGAGTTATTAATATTTTCTTAATGCTGTAGGGAGGAACATATGGGGCCCATTATGCTGTATGGAGGACAATATGGGGTTCATAATACTGTATGGACAACTATATGAGGCCTTTTGTACCGTATGGTGAGCTATGTGGGGCACATAATACTGTATGGAGAATTATATGTGCCCACAATACTGTATGGAAGACTATGTGGTGCCCATAATAATTTATGGAGTGTTAGGCATCAGGTTTCTGCGTCTGCTCTGCAGGAATCCAGAGCCTCACATTCTGCGGTCTCCTGCTGTCTATCTACTGCAGAGAAGATTACTTTGCA
This sequence comes from Dendrobates tinctorius, assembly GCF_039654945.1. NCBI lineage: Eukaryota > Metazoa > Chordata > Amphibia > Anura > Dendrobatidae > Dendrobates > Dendrobates tinctorius. The sequence goes on along the minus strand of NW_027361738.1, from coordinate 51,708,853 downwards.
CCAGACCGTTCCAGAGACTAAGTTCCTCTGTGCTCATACTGGGCATGCTCATGAGACAATCTCCCATTGGAGATCGGGAGTCATGTGCCCAGGTCCTGCTCCAGATCTCATTGGTCCATCTCGGAGATCTGGAGGGTCCCGCACGGCTATAAAAAGTGCGCATGACTGTTCGGCCATGCGCTAGTATAGACTATACTTGCTATGTGTGAATGGTGACGGATGTATGATTCTGGTGACTGACTCATTATAAAACCCCTTCCCTCTGATATTACGCATGTGGATAGGGAATTAGTTTAGCAGTCAGCGCCAGTCAGTGGCAAGCCTTAAGCCACTGTGAACACCGCACTAACTACGCTAGCGTCCGACATTGCGCCTGCTTTGTAGCTGTGTCGTCCAGCAACAGTGTCCTACGCCGCGCTGCAGTTGCAGCCCTTCTTGGTGCTCGCAGTAGCGATGCCGCACACACGATAGATATAGACGGATGCAGCTCCTTTGTCTTAGGTCCTGCTCCTGTGATACTAACTTGTCTGTCGTTACCTAGCAGCGGTGTAACATCTACTGCACGGTGGACCCCGAGCGGCGAACGCACTTTATTATTTATTTTTATTTAGTGCGTTCCACCATTCCTAACATTATACTAGCGCCAGGATCTGGCTAGTGATGGCAGAACAGCAGCAACTCTTACAGTATATTCGGCCGCTGGAGGGCCGGTTGGCTACTCTTGAAAGTGCTATCTCAGCTGCGAAATCCACTGAAGCTGCTTTACAGGCAATCGCAGACGCGGTTTCACGTATGTCCACGTCCTCCCATGCGCCGACAGTTACCCACCTCCCGTTGCCCGATAAATTTTCTGGCGATGGCGGCTCCTGTAGGGGTTTCGTCAGCCAGTGCTCTATCCAGCTGGAGTTACTGGTTGCGTGATTCCCTACGGAACGGGCCAAGGTGGGGTTTATTGTTTCTCTTCTGTCGGGCAAGGCTTTGGAATGGGCTACGCCACTATGGGTGCATGGTGACCCAGAGGTTCGGACCGCTGCTCAGCTTTTAACACCTATTAAGCAGGTCTTCCTGGGATCACGGGTCATGCACGACACCTCTCTTCAGCTACTTGCTTTGACTCAGGGATCTCTCTCGGTTAGTCAGTATGCCGTTCATTTTCGGACACTGGCTTCCGAGCTGGAGTGGTCTGACAAAGCCATCTTCCCTGTGTTTTGGAGAGGTTTGGCAGAGCATGTTAAGGATGCTCTCTCTACCAGAGAGGTTCCTGCAAGTTTGGAAGAGCTGATTGCCATTTCCACCCGCATTGATCTCCGTTTTTCGGAGCACGGCCTTGAGCGTGCTCAATCCAAACGGAAGGTTACCTCGGCTCCCAACTTTTTTGAGCCTCTGGAACCACCCGAGCCAGAGACTCCACTCCCAGAGCCCATGGAGGTGTCTCGCACCATTCTCAAGGTGCGTCCAGCACAAAACTCCATTTGCAGTTACCATTGTCAACACGCTGTTCCCCAGGATAACGGGGCCCCGCAATGGCCAAACTCTGTGCCCCCAGGCAAGATCTTTGTCTCCCCTCGCCTTCGGCCGAAGGTTCTCATGTGGGCACATGCGTCCAGGGCGGGTGGTCACTGTGGCTACATGCAGACCACAAAACTCCTGGAAGGGTCTTATTGGTGGCAACACAGGGCTCGGGACATTAAAAAATATATTCAGGCATACGCCTCATGTGCTCGGGTTAGTCTCCTTAAACAGAGAGTGGAGACGTCCGCTGACACACCGCGGCGTTCCACTTCAACTTATGCACCAGGAGGTTTTGCTGCACCCGTTGTCTCCCACGTGTCCCTTCTTAAACCTGGCAATCTTGCTGCCTCTGATACCTTCCACATGTCCCGGTTTTCCGTGTCGCCTACAGGGACATCAGACTTGCCTTCAGACGAGTCTGAGGCCTTTGCCTCTGATGGGCACAAGGTGGTGGATTGGAAGGCTCAGAGGGGAGGGGGCCCTAGGAGAGGGGTAATGTTAGGCATCAGGTTTCTGCGTCTGCTCTGCAGGAATCCAGAGCCTCATAATCTGCAGTCTCCTGCTGTCTATGCTGCAGAGAAGATTACTTTGCAGCAGACCGCTCCAGAGACTAAGTTCCTCTGTGCTCATACTGGGCATGCTCATGAGACGATCTCCCATTGGAGATCGGGAATCATGTGCCCAGGTACTGCTCCAGATCTCATTGGTCCATCTCGGAGATCTGGAAGGTCCCGCACGGCTATATAAAGCGCACATGACTGTTCGGCCATGCACTAGTATAGACTATACTTGCTATGTGTGAATGGTGACGGATGTATAGTTCTGGTGACTGACTCATTATAAAACCCCTTCCCTCTGATATTACGCATATGGATAGGGAATTAGTTTAGCAGTCAGCACCAGTCAGTGGCAAGCCTTAAGCCACTGTGCACACCGCACTGCTACGCTAGCATCTGACATTGCGCCTGCTTTATAGCTGTGTCGTCCTGCAGCAGTGTCCTACACTGTGCTGCAGTTGCTGCCCTTCTTGGCGCTCGCAGTAGCGATGCCGCACACACAGTAGGTCTAGACGGACGCAGCTCCTCTGTCTTAGGTCCTGCTCCTGTGACCTGATACCGTGTGTGCATTTACCTGAGGCCTGTGATAATAACAGACTCAGTGTTTTTGTATGTTTATGTTGCGGCGCCTACGTGTGTGAACAGAGCCCGCTTTGCGCACTTCGGGTGAAGTCTAACCTGTGCGCATTATACCGCCATATTGCTTGTCTGTCGTTACCTAGCAGCGGTGTAACATCTACTGCACTGTGGACCCCGAGCAGTGAACGCACTTTATTATTTATTTTTATTTAGTGTGTTCCGCCGTTCCTAACATGGAGGACTATGTGATGCCCATAATACTGAGTGGAGGATAATATGGGACTCATAATACTGTATGGAGAACTATGTGGGGCATATATGGGTCGCCCTCCCAGGGCTGTGGGGTACTCGGTACCGGGCCCGATGAGCTTCAATGGGAGATGTCACGGCAGCTGGGACCCGGCCCGTGGCCCTGGGCTCCCATTGTAAAAGGGGGGAATATTCAGTGTGCTTATGATGATTAGAGTTTATGAATGAATGAGTCGTGACACCACCTGTGGTGTTCGGCAATGAAGATGTTGAGCCGACGCTGCAGGCAGATCCTCTGGGACAGATGGTGTGGTGCAGCAATGATGTTATAGCCCTCCACAGGCAGGGCTGTAGTCCCAGGGCAGAGTAGGTGAAGTGACACTTAGATGATGTAGTGTTGGGTGCAGGGGATGTAGCAGTGCTGGGCAGGTTGACGCAGGAATAAGTGGAGGACACCCGGGCATGTAGTTCCAAAGTTTTACTCACAGTCTGTTGTGGCACCAGAGCCCGCATCCGTGCCGCGTCCTCCGGGTCAGGAGCTCAGCCAACTTCCAGGCAAAATGAAGTGCTCCTTTCCAACACTCCGCCAACATATGTGCCTTTTCTGAACGTCTCCCTCTTAGCGCCTTTAGTGAAGTACTCACAGTACAGAGTTACACTGGAGTTCCTCCTGTCAGATGTTCCTTCCCATGAACTCTACTTGTACGCCAGACAGCTATAGCCTGCTTCGGGGACTCCTTACTACCTAGTCCCGACTCTCTTACATTGCTATTGTGCCCCCAAGTCTGGTGTGGGAATCAAGGGGTGACAACTTCTATTCCTCCGGTGTCTGCTGCAGGACCATTAGTATCCATACAACCTCGGGGACCGGACCCCAGCCTTGCGCTTAGAACTTGGGAAGGGTTCTCCTCTAACCCTGATCCTTGGTTCTCTTTTTCTCCTCATGTTCCGTACTAATCCTTTCCTTCTTATGGAGAGTCAAGCTTTCTATTAATGTTCCTTTCCTGTGCCAGCAGACCCAGATCACTGAGGTCGGCTGCAGCACTTCCTTCATCCATCCCACTCAGGGGATCTCCTTTCACAGACTGACCTCGTCAGACTCCTGTGACTAGCTGACTAAATCCTATCCTCTTCCCGCTCTTTTAGTGCAAACTAAACTCCACCCGCCTCCCAGCACGCTTCGTGTTCCAAGCAGGGAGCCACCAAAGGGTGCTTTGCTACACTACTATGTTGTGTGGCATGCAGGTGTTGGAGTGTGGTCAGGTGTCTCCATCTTACCTGAATAGTGGGGTACCACACCTCAGGAGGAGGTGCAGTACCTCTGTGGCGACTGAACCCTCAGGGGCGCTACATATACTACTGTATAGAAAACTAAATCAGACCATAATACTGTATGGAGTACTATGTGGTGCCCATAATACTGTATGGAGGATTATGTAGTGCCCATAATACTGTATGAAATATTATTTGGTGCCCATAATACTGTATGGAGGGCTATATGGTGCACATTATTCTGTATGGATGGTTGTATGGGGGCATAATACTGAGTAGAGAAATGAGGGGGCCCATTTTACTGTATGGAGGTCATACTGTGTTGGTGTCAGCAAACTTTGCAGGGGGAGGATTGAGGGGGAGGGTCATATAGTAGGGCCATTAAACCCTGTGTATAGGGTACTGTGGAAGAGTTCACTGTGGGGTATCATAGTGTGTTTCATGGGGACCATAGTTGGCATCATACTTTATCGGGGCAATGAAAGGGCAATCTAGGGGCTGCAATAGGAGGAAAATGATTTTGTAAGGATTGCAAAGTTGTTAGTTGTTATGCTCTTTCTGTGTCCCTGCCCAGTATTAAGTCTTTTGGGAGTGGGTCCTATTAAAACTGTTGCTATGGGACCCCATGATTTCTATCTATGCCCCTGTTCGGTGGTTAGGGTGTTGCACTGAACTGATTGGCTACGCCCAGTGTGCAACGAGTACCTGTGCTTGGTATGAGCAGTCATTATGTGCTGACAGCCTCCCTTTTATCTAAATCTCCATGGTATCCATAGCAATCACATTTTAATGTGCAAAAACAGTTATTTTACTGGTTGTACTTTTGTGGTTGATTCAGGAACTGTTGTTCATCGCATTTTATTATACACAGCAACGGCTTAGCAGTTTCTTTTTTAATCACTGTTGTGCCTTGATTCTCCTTGTTAAAAGCTAAAAGGGAATTCTCTATGACTCATATCATTTCATGTCTGTCATTAGCAAGCCTCAACTGTTATAAATACACTGGAGTTGGACATAACCACTATGGCTTTAAGGAAGAAACTGTAACTCACTGAAATGTCAAAAAAGAAAAGGTTTTCCCCTTACTATAGAACATTTCAGGAGAACTTTGAATGAAAACATTGGCTGGATAATCGAAAGAGGAAGGGACATGTACAAGTGACTAATACTGACCAAAATATATTTGGTTGTCATGGCAGGCCTCCAAACGAACATAACAGATATGTCCCGGAACCATTCGCCTTCTGCTAGCAAACAATCATTTCAGCAAATTGAGGCAGGCATAGCTGGGGCTGCATTCTGTCATTACTTGTGTTATCTTTGTCTAATATTTAAATTTGTTTGGTGATCTGAAACATTTAAGTGTGACAAAAGAACAGGACATCAGGAAGGGGGCAAACACTTTTTCACACAACAGTATATTGTGTATGTTTAATACCAAGCTACATTATGTTAACCCTTTCCAAGATTTTTGACTCGAAAAACATATGGTTTACAGCTTAAAATCAGATGAACAACATATGAAGCATGAGATCTGACAGAGACTTGTTTTATAGGAAATTCAGTGTCAAAATCTTTGTCTATATGGCCACACTTAGAAGGCCAATGGTATGGCTGAAATTACATCATGTCACTGTACTTCAAAGCCAGGCATAAGTAAACAATATTAAAACAGTCTCTTTGATCTCCTTCGGAAACATTAGCAGGTTACCAAGCCAGAGACTAGTTCCTAAAGTCAATATTGAAAGATCTGAACCTGACGTATTGTCAGTTTTCAAAACTATAGGCCATGGGAAACTGGTCTTATTACAATTAAACCAAGACAAAGAATAGAACATTTAAAATGTGGTAAATGTGGTAAAATGTGGTTATATACATTAGTCTATATTGGAAAAAAAAAGGGATGACTACTTTCACCCAAGACTTTCACTTGTTGGTCTTAATTAGAGTTGAGCGAATTTGCTCGGATTTGGTTCCGAATACGATCGGCAGTGAATGTTGTTTTACTATATTCGTCGAACACATCCGAACGTCATTAGACTCAATGGGAGTAGAAATTACCGAAAATGTTCGGAACCGATCATCAAACATACATTTGGCATGAATAGGGTACAAATATGGCACGAATATGGCAAATTCAGGTTTGGCAACCGTATCCGAACAAATTCGCTCAACTCTAAACAATAAACTATCATTTTATCTAACCAATGACAGATCTCATCTTGAGCGAAATTGACTACATTTAGATGTTAGATACTGTAAGATCTTTCCATGTAAGAACAATCCCAGAGTTTAACCAAAAGCTTTTCAGTAAGAGCATTCATCAGGGGCAAGTGTGATTGCACATTTATGGCTAGTATGAACTATTGTGACAGCCAACATGAACTAAAATGTGTAGGGCTGTTTTGACAAAACGATTGTTCACCAGAAGATTTGAAGTTGATCAACCATTAATCTACTTGCTTCCAATATGCATGGCCACCATGTACCAATGACAAAGCGTAAAACTAGAGAAGAAGCACTCATAGGTTTAATATGAATAATGCAGAGGAAAGAAAGGACAATTGCCCATCTGAAAAATGCTAAAATGGGCACAACTGCAATTAGGGAAGTAAACAAATGAAGCTCGATGAATTGTTGCCAGCGTCCGGTGTCCGCAAACTGGTTTGTTGGGTCACACTGAGATTTCTAATGGTTTTCATAGGAGTAGCATGCTATCATTTGATACCTCGAGAGGAGACACCATGAAAGGAGCGATTGGAGGCTCACATTCCTCTTTTTCACTGGTGTCTCACATACTTGAAAAAGAAGCCTATGAGCCTCAAAACGCACTGTGTAAGACGTTGTCATTAAAAGGATTGTTTGGTCATATTTGCTTTTATCTGCACCTTTCATACTTGAATTTTTTATATATTTTGTAAGCTATGTTCCAGTCCACCTTGAGGAAGCAACCCTATATTTTAGGTCTCAATACAAAGAAGCATTATTCACTAATACCCCACCATCACGTACAACTGACTAGAAGTAAATGACACAGCATCAGCATAGAACATCCCACACAGTATGTAATTGCAGTCTATGAATCAGAACGCATGCTTTAACTATAACTATCCAGATCATCTCTAATACTATGTATGACAGGGAATACGTGTAATTTCCCGTCCACAAGTTTAAGGATAGATTCCTGGCACTCTATACTGTGCAGCTGATGCAAAGTCATCATTGGTGTAAGTCTATTTATATTTATGGAAGCAAAAAAAGCCCCTTGGTCAAATGCCAGCATGCACGTAAGAGGATCAAGTAGGATTATGATAGGAGACTCCAAACTTACTTAGGTAGCTGTAGTTGCGCACAGCATTAATCACATCATTATGCAAAACGTGAACCATTTAGTCTTTCAAAACTTTATCTTACAAATATTTGCTTTATGTAATGTAATCATTAATTTTCAATTTTTACAAAATTGCTAAATGCCAGCAATTTAAAGAGGACCTGTCAGCAGGTCAAAAGCGGTCAGTGCTTGCCTTTATTTTATTCCAGCTGTTTCCCTGAATATTCAAGATTTTTTCTGTTGTTGTTTCCTTTTGATGATTATTATTTTAATCTGCCATATGGATCTATAGATATGAGCCTTTTTATTTAGTGCTAATTTTTATTGTCTTTACTTGATTTATTGCCTCACTTGCTTGATTCTTTGGCGGTATATCTTTAGGCTTCTCTGCATTATTACCCTGTGAGCACCACACCCTTGTAAAGACCACAAAAATTAGTGCTTAATAAAAAAATCCTTATTTCTGGAACTGTATGGCAGATATAAAAAAAAAAATAAAAAAGGATACTCAAGGGAGCAGCAGGAATAAAGAAAGAGCAAAAACAGGAAACTTTTGATTTGCTTACAGGTCCGTTTTAAGAGTTCTGCTGAATTTGAAGTTATATTTCACAAGACATTTCAAGACAAGTTGGGTTTCTCAACAAGTTAACACTTTTAAAAATTCAGAGTTTAATCTGAATAAAAAAAATTTGCAGTTTTTTTTTTGTCATAGTTCTCAGCTGTTTTTGCCTGGGAAATCTCCATCGGTCAAACATTTTTTATGCCTCATCCACTGTAGTAAAGGATAAACAGCGTATGCACAACTTCAGAAGGTGCTCAAGTAGGGTCCAACACCATACATGAATAATAAAGAAAACTTGGCACTCAACTTCTAGAATATTTTTTTGGATTTTTTTAATGCAGCCAGAAAATACCTACCATGTCTAGATATTACCTTGTCATTCTAGATTGCCCAATCCTGTATATACTTCATTTTATTTGTTTTTGCTGTAATTTTCATTGATATATTCTCATTGTCAATTATATGCTGTATATATTTTTTTCACTTATAGTTACTGATGAAGGCCAGTGAGGCCGAAACATCTATTATTTTCTGGCTGCATTAAAAAATCCAAAAAAATATTCTAAAAGTTGAGTGCCAAGTTTCATCCACTGTACTAGACTGTTACTGTTACATATAATTGAATTAGTGATGGGTCTTTTTTTTGGTGATCTGGATAACTTGCCTTCACTCACCAAAGAGAGACATATTTTTTGTTTCTCAAATGGATTTGTATTAAATATGTGAACACATATTTAAAGGGAATCTGTCACCGGAAGTTGGAGGCAATCTTGCTTTGCGCATGCGCAGTATGCTTTTCCCAACTGCGGGCAAAGCTGAAAATCCTTACTGCGCATGCGCTGGTCACTATGTCTGGAATATAGTGTACTGGCGCATGCGCAGTAAGGATTTTCGGCTTTGTCCGCAGTTGGGCAAAGCATACTGCGCGTGCGCGAAGCAAGATTGCTTTGCGCATGCGCGAACGATGGAGAAGAATACCAGAGAAGATCGTGGACGGGGGCCACGGATGGGGTGGAGAAGAAAGTAGAAACACCGCCCATCGGACCGGACCCAGGCCTTTTACATAGGCCTCCAACTTCCGGTGACAGATTCCCTTTAAGATAAAATCACTGCAGTTGAAGCCCCATCCACTCATAGCGGAAACTCCTCCTACCTACATCTACCCAATTAAATGGCTGGGTGGGCAGGTTTTTGTAAGCATGGGCAGGGTTTTGGATGTTGAACCTCATCACTTTACACCAGTGAGGGCCATTCAGAGACTGTAAGTAGCTCACACTGGGTTGCCAGCAGTCATTGTTCACAAGAGGGAGTTGACTCTTTGTACCGGATAATTCGTGATCACCACATTGCTAAGCTGAATAGATGAGCATGGATGGACTAGTTCTACCAAAGGGGAAGAATCTTTTAGCAGAAGAGGCACCCCTTAAATTATGTGGTTTATAATTATCACCTAAATGAGCCTGAACAGTGAGGTCACTTCTAGCTGTATTTGAAATTGCAGGTTTTTTATACTAGCGAAACATCTAAATCAAAAGGGTTGACCCCATTCTTTGAGAGCTGTGATGATTCCGAGGTGAAGACATTCCAAAATGGAAAATATCTCTATATGAAACTTGGACTATTGTTCTACAGGGTATTTGTTAATATATTATAAATTATCATACCGTATTTCCAAAAGTAATACATTTATTCCAAATGGTCGCACTGGGGCTGAAAAAATTATCTCTACCTTAAATAATGTGACATTGCTATAAGTTCAACATACAGCATGATATACTGAATCTATAGAAGCATAAATGATGATTGCACAAAACTTATGAGCCTACTGGGTACAAGGACTAATGTGATTGATTGCAAGCAATGCGCTGTGCTTTAGAATACATAGGTATAGTATATGGAAACATAGGAATAAGAAACCATCACATGAAATTACAAAGCAAGGGTTCAGAGGTTCTTCGGTGTAAATTATGCGCATATATATACTGTATATATATATATATGTATTATGTTGACATATATATGTATTATGCTACTGCTGATATGTATTATACATATATATATGCATTATGTAATATATATATATATACTGTATCAGCACCCTCTAAGCACTAAGATGTATGAAACCATTGAGTAATTGAGTATATGAAATTTGGACTACATTACTGCTAAATGGAATATTCTAAAAAAAATAATGGTACTTAGCGCTCAAATTCATGTGACAATTCATGAGAGCCCACTAGCCGTGACAAGGCGTACCTTTCTTCTGCATTTATGCATACGATTTTGTTTTTTGCGAACGCATTTTTTTTATCAAACAAGCCTCTCCCGAGCATACAGTATCTATATATCTCTTTTTTGCATTAGTGTTTATTGCATTTTGTATGTTGTCCTTGTACATGATATGTGAGGATCAGGTTACCTTGTAGCCTAAGGTACGGATCAGAGACCATTACTTGACAAAAGCCGTCAAATTAAAATGTAAAGTTCCATGAAACCTTTGGCTACAAATTCTGGAATGTAATTATACAATTTTGTTCTCTGGGTGGAACTGACTTCCAAAGACGATGTGCCTGGAGGTGACCACATACAGCTCTAAAATGTACCTGGCAGCCAAATGGGAGTGCTGTGCCAAAAGGAATTGTTATTCTTCTAATTAGGTGAGGATGTTTGTTACTGGAAGCTATTAATATATTTGCTTTTCCTTTCGTGCCATTAAAAGTCATACAGAAGTGAAAGCGCGCAGCCAGCTTTATAGTAAAGAACTTACACTTTGATCCTAATAATCTCTTTAACATCTTTTCCTGTTCTGTTCAGAAGTGACCTCTTTTAGACAGCATCAGGCTGGTTTCACATTTGCGTTTTTTAGCGCTGGAAAAAAACGCACATGTGCGCATGCGTTTTTTCCCCTATATTTAACATGGGTGCGCATACCTGCGCGCTTGTAAGCGCATGTATGCGATTTTCATGCGCTGCGTTTTTTTGGGGTGTGCGATTGGATTTTCCAGACGCAGCATGTTGCATTTTTTGGCCCTGCAAAAAAGCGCATGCGCACATATGCGCACGTTTTGCGTTAAAAATGGCCATTATAGCCTATGGATGCGCATATGTGCGCACTGGCATGCTCATGTATGCGTTTTTTTGCATAAGCGTTTTTTTTTTTTAACCATGGAATTTAGGGGTTTGGGTTAGAGTTAGGGTTAGTTAAGGGGGTTTAGGGTTAGGGTTAGGGTCAGGGTCAGGGTTAGGGTTGGGTTTTGGGTCAGGGTTAGGGTTAAGTATGGTTTGGTTAAGGGTTAGGGTCAGGGTTAGGGTCAGGATTAGGGTTAAGTATGGTTTTGTTAAGGGTTAGGGTCAGGGTTAGGGTTAGGGTTAGGGTTAGGGTCAGGGTTAGGGTTAGGGTTAGGGTCAGGGTTAGGGTTAGGGTCAGGGTTAGGGTTAAGTATGGTTTTGTTAAGGATTAGGGTCAGGGTTAGGGTCAGGATTAGGGTTAAGTATGGTTTGGTTAAGGGTTAGGGTCAGGGTTAGGGTCAGGATTAGGGTTAAGTATGGTTTGGTTAAGGGTTAGGGTCAGGGTTAGGGTTAGGGTTAGGGTCAGGGTTAGGGTTAGGGTCAGGGTTAGGGTTAGGGTCAGGATTAGGGTTAAGTATGGTTTTGTTAAGGGTTAGGGTCAGGGTTAGGGTTAGGGTTAGGGTCAGGGTTAGGGTTAGGGTTAGGGTTAGGGTCAGGGTTAGAGTTAGGGTTAGGGTCAGGGTTAGGGTTAGGGTCAGGATTAGGGTTAAGTATGGTTTTGTTAAGGGTTAGGGTCAGGGTTAGGGTTAGGGTTAGGGTCAGGGTTAGGGTTAGGGTTAGGGTTAGGGTCAGGGTTAGGGTTAGGGTTAGGGTCAGGGTTAGGGTTAGGGATAGGGTTAGTTAGGGTTTAGGGTTTGGGTTAGGGTTAAGTATGATTTGGTTAAGGGTTAGGGTCAGGGTTAGGGTTAGGGTCAGGGTTAGGGTTAGGGTTAGGGTCAGGGTTAGGGTTAGTAAAGTCATGGTTTGGGTAGTGTGAGGGGCCACCTAAAAATGTTGGAAAAAAACGCAAACGCGGTAAAAACGCACTAAAAACGCATACAAACGCTTAAAAACGCTGCGTTTTTTTCATGCATGCTCATAAAAATGCTTGAAAAAAACGCAGCAGTTGTATGCTTTTGTATGCGTTTTTCCAATGCGTTTTTTTGCAGGAAAAACGCGCTGCAAAAAAAAGCAAGTGTGAAACTAGCCTAAGAGGTCACCACAAATAAAATCAATGAAATGATTGTGCTTAGAAGTTAAAGGTTTGTTATATGGACGATCAGTGGGCTTCCATTTGACGTTTTGGCCCATATCAATGCAAAAGTGCATAAAAAAGCCTAATATTCTGTAAGATGTAGGAAGCAATCTCCATTTGATATGCCATTTGTTGCTCAGTATGGCTGTCTTTTTGGTGTTGTTATGGAAGAGTATGACCAATATATGATCTGAGTCAGCTGAAGAAACCTCTATAACGCTATGTGCACACGCTGCAGTTTTTGCTGCGGTTCCGCTGCGGTTTTGGCCCTGCGGAACCGCAGCAGTTCCGCAGACATGGTACTTTACCATGTTAGCCTATGGGTTTTCAAAACCGCAGTGCTCACGCTGCGGTTTTTTCAGCGCGGTTTTGCTGCGTTTTTTTTTCCGCAGCATGTCAATTATTTCTGCGGATTCTGCTGCAGTTTCACACCTTTAACATAGTAGAGGTGTGAAACCGCAGGCCAAAACACAGCAAAACCGCAGGTCATTTTACCTGCGGTTTTACCTGCGTTTCCGCGCGGAAAAATCCGCAGTGGAATCCGCAGCATGTGCACATAGCCTAAGGATGGAGAAGAATGTAAAGCCCAAGCGCCATCGTATGTTCATGTGAGAGTATTTTGTCTAGTTTTACAGGTTCATTACTGTATAAATTATCACTGTAAGAGATTATGCAGATGACCGTATTTTGGTACAATTGCGAATGCGATTCAACAAAACATAGGATCACACTTGTACCAATGTTAGTCTATTGGGGCCGTGCACATGTCTGATTTTTTTCCATGGACCAAGCCACTTCTAGGAAAAAAATCACAGCAGCCCAAGTTTAATCCAATTTTCTGATCGCACTCGGCTATGCGATTAAATGAGTGCGTGGAAAACATCGGAGTCCACTTGGATGACATCTGAGTGCTGTCTGATTTTCATGGACCGACAGAATGGAGAGGATAGAGAATATTTTTTCTCCATCCTCTCTTCATCCGAGAAAATCTGATCACTCTATGATCACACTGATCACAATAATACGTAGTCTTGGACATGATTACCTAAGGCTAGTTTCACACTAGCGTTTATTCCACGCAGCGCACGGCGCCGCTAAGCCCCGCCCCCTGCCGGCTCCCTGCCCGCCCCATCCGGTCATCGCCGCCTACTATTGCACATGGACGCTTGCGATCTGCGCACCCTATCTTTAGATAAATGTACCAAGTATGACTGGGACACATGGTAACAATCATTATATATAATTAGTTAGAGTCCCCATGTGTCCACTCGGATTAGTTATGCCTATCACCAAATATAACATATCCAACGAAAAAAACGATGATTAAAAGGCTTTTATTACTAATATAAAGAGAAGCTTTATTATTTAGAACCATAGATAAAATATTACATATCACCATTTGGGGGATTAAGGGGAAGTAAACATACACATAAGTATATTGTGATTACACATCTAAAAAGACGCACATAACCAGCACCTGAAGATGTAACCTATACACCTCCAATTATATGACTATCCAAAATCAACAGTTTTGCTGAAAATTAGTACATCAATCTCAAAGTGGACACTACAATATAATGTCCTCATATCCTACAGCCAATTTAGAAAATTCATATTAGATGACTATTATATCATGCCTCCACCGCCGAGAAACTAACCGTAATATAAAATGGACGTAATCATATATAATAATCTATCTTATATGGTGTGGTAACTAAATGTAGCCACTTATCTTGGCTAATCACCCATAATATTATCTACAATACCGCCAGCAAGTGGCCACTAAACATGCCATAGTAATCATCACCGGCAACAGCCGCTATGTACAAAAAATCGCATCACACCATACTGGCCATTATCAACAATGGCCGCTACATATGTAGATTAACGTCCTTACTAAACTGATAATTACCGGCAGTGGTGGTCAGGAGGTGCACAGGTGCCTGGGTAGCGCGTCCGCCCCGATGCGCGTTTCGGACCTGCCTTTTTCAAGGGGCCTGGCCGGTATGTACACCAGCGTCCTTAAATAGTGTACCCGGACGCCGCGAAGTCGGCGTTACCGGAAGTCGTGTCTGCGGCCCGGAAGTGACGCGCTCCGTCACCGAGGCAACCACAACACCAGTCAGCATCGGCGTCACACAGCGGGAGTGGCCGGGGCGGGCCAACCCCATCATGTGGAGACGCCACATGCGGACAGGGGCAGTGGTGACAAGGGGACAGGCGCGTACAGGGCCGCTGGCACCGACCCCTAGCTACACGGAAAACATACAAGGAGCATATTTATTGAAATATATACATACTACCAATTATACACAGGATCAACAACCATCTATAAGGACACTACCATATATAATTTTTCTATAAGCTATAACAATTATTACACCATAAGCAATAATCCTTGCATATCATTATTAAACTAAGGATATATATAATGTAAACATCATGATCCTTGTTGACTTCCTCATTTCTTGGCAACAATTATTCACCCACAAGGGGCTAGATTATATATAATGTCCATAGATATATGGTTCACTTTGTCCGTCCTTATAGCTCCCAACACTAAAGTAATAAAATAAGACATTAAAAGAAAATTAAAATAGTGATATCACAAATCATAGGCGATGTTTACCCACAGAGCAGTGTTCATAGGAATGGGGCATAACTGATGTTTTCATTGAGTCCAGATGGATGGACTGATCCAATTGTCCATATCCATCTGGACTCAAGTTGGGCCAACTTCTTAGAAACCCCACCCCCACGGATCCCTGTCTCGACCATGTCGATGCCCCTCACCCTGAGGAGGCTGCCATCGCAGCCATGATGTCTCCGAAAATGGCGTGGAATGGTCTTTAATGATGTTACATCCTCCGCGGTCGCTGCTGCCTCTATGCCCAAAACATGTTCCCGCACTCTAACCTTTAGCTGTCTAGTAGTCATACCCACGTAGATCATATTACATGGGCAGACAGCATAATATACTACATTTTTACTGGTACATGTAATATATTTTTTTAAACTCACGGGATCCATTTTGGGTAACAAAAACTTCTGTGCGATCAATGTTTGGGCAAGCGACGCAGCGACCACACGGAGCACTACCACAACGACCAGCCATTTGATCTAAGAAGGTGACCATTGGCTCACCTACATAATGGCTTTGCACCAACTTGTCGCGCAAATTCCTTGACCGCCTGGCCACGATAGCAGCCCTATCCGGCAGGAGACTCGACAAGACCGGATCTGCCTTCAATATGTGCCAGGATTTATCTAGAATCTTACGCATACGCGGGAAGTGTGAATGATAATTGGTAACAAACCTCACTTTACCTGATTCTTTACTAGATTTTGTACCATATAGGAGTGTGTCTCTTGACGAGTATCTGGCCCTGTTGAATGCCTTTTTGATCATTCGGTTACTAAAACCACGTTCAAGCAGCCTTTCCTTTAAATCTTCCGCCTGCCTGAAAAAGTCTTCATTGGTCGAGCACAACCTGCGTAATCGCAGGAATTGTCCGGTGGGAACAGACTGGACCATATGTCCCGGGTGGGAAGATGATGCGTGGAGCAACATATTGGTAGCAGTTGGCTTACGGAAAATATCCGTTTGTATCTCACCCCTATGATCTTTCTTCAAGACTATATCTAGGAAATCTATTGATACCGGATCATATTTATAGGTAATGTAGATATTTAAATCATTATTATTTAAGGATAGCATAAAGGACTCGAGGTCATCCCTAGACCCCTGCCAGATCAGCAGTATATCATCAATGTACTGCGTCCAAGAAAGGACGCGGCACATCGGCATCTGCTGATCTGGCAGGGAGAGGTCTCTCTCCCACAGCCCCAGGAACAGGTTAGCATAAGCAGGGGCAAAGGATGCCCCCATAGCTGTTCCCTGGAGCTGTAGGAAGAAAGACCCCTTAAAAACAAAAAAGTTATGCGTCAATGTAAAACGCAATAACTCAATCACCAACTCTTTAATCTCTACAGGTAAATTGGACATACCAAGAAAAAATGTTGTAGCCCTAATGCCATCCTCATGCCTGATTCTGGTGTACAGGGATTCAACATCTCCTGTCACCAGCATCATGTCATCTTCCAAGTGCAAGCCATCCACACGCCTCAACAGCTCACCCGTATCTTTAAGAAATGATGGCAACCCCTCCACTAGCGGTTGCAGTTTGGAGTCTATCCACCTATTTACATGCTCCAGGTAATTACCTCTACCCGATATAATGGGCCGGCCTGGGGGCGTCCGCGCGTCCTTGTGGACTTTAGGGAGTAAATAAAAAGTCGGGATAGTGGGTTCCACGACCATCAGGGCATCAGCCAACTCCTTAGTGATGCTTCCTACTTCCCTTGCTTTATTAATAATAGTATGTAGCTGTAGGGAATAGGCGGACAAGGGGTTAAATGTGAGTTTTTTATAGCAGATTTTGTTATCTAACTGGCGAAAGGCTTCTTTTTCATATAACACCTTTGGCCAAACTACTACATTGCTCCCCTTATCCGCCGGTTTAAAAACTACATCCCTTAAGTCTTGAAGGACACGCAGACGTCCCCGTTCTTCTTTTGTAAGGTTATCACCACAAATATATTTTGGAATATCCAAAAATTCTTTACTTACAATTTGTACAAATAAGTCCACATTGGGACATGATGATATAAGGGGAAACCTCTTAGATTTGGGCCGTATCGAGGGTGGAACCTTACCTCCCTCTGGAACACTGTGTTCGGTGGCTAGATCCTCCAATGTCTGCAATGCTATTTGTTCTTCCTCTGTTGGAAATAAATTGGAGAGGTTGCCATCAAAAAAATGTTTTTTTATAAATCAATGAATGGGCAAACAGATGTAGATCCTTAATTGCCAGAAATGCATCAAAGGATGCAGATGGAGAGAATGAAAGACCCTTCTCCAATAACTTCAAATCAATTGCAGTAAATTTATGATCACTAAGGTTAATTACCTTGTTACCATATCTAGTGGATACGGGAGAGCGATCATGACGTCTATATGGATGAAACGTGCATTCTCTTTGATTCCGTCTCATCAATCCTGATCCAGTAGTCATAGATGACCCTGATCTTTCTGACATGTCACTTAGAGATGAGACTGACGTTTGAGATGGAGTACGACCTAATTGATGGCCATGTGATGGAAACTTCCTCCATAAATATACTGTATTATTTTCGTAATCTCGACGATCATGGTTAATTTTATTCAATTGTGTAGCCTGTATCTTCTTTACAACGGTTTCCAAAGTCTTATCCATACTACTATGAAAGATTTTCAATTTTTCAACTGTACCAATAGATTTGAGTTCTTCTTCAAGATTTTGGATAGATCCATCTAATTGAGTAATAATTTTGGTATTATGCTCACTTAGAAGTTGCATAAGGGATCTAGAACATTCATTGCATACATCTTCCCACCGAGACACGAATCCGCTGTCCTCCACCGGAAACGTAGGGATTACCCTGACTCGCAGGCCCCTAGGGATAATTTTCTTATTCAAATATTTCTCCAAAAAAGTGCGATTCCACCACAGTTTAGTTCTTTTAACTACCATATTTTGTAGTACCACCGTACGATCATCCCATTTTCCATCACTGCTCTGCTGTATGTTGGACCCTTCTCCCCCAAACACCAGGTCGATATGTGAAAGCCAGGCTTTCTCCTTGGCCTGGAAATCCATGTCACACAAGAGACCTGTGCTATCGCGGCCAGGCGGTCAAGGAATTTGCGCGACAAGTTGGTGCAAAGCCATTATGTAGGTGAGCCAATGGTCACCTTCTTAGATCAAATGGCTGGTCGTTGTGGTAGTGCTCCGTGTGGTCGCTGCGTCGCTTGCCCAAACATTGATCGCACAGAAGTTTTTGTTACCCAAAATGGATCCCGTGAGTTTAAAAAAATATATTACATGTACCAGTAAAAATGTATATTATGCTGTCTGCCCATGTAATATGATCTACGTGGGTATGACTACTAGACAGCTAAAGGTTAGAGTGCGGGAACATGTTTTGGGCATAGAGGCAGCAGCGACCGCGGAGGATGTAACATCATTAAAGACCATTCCACGCCATTTTCGGAGACATCATGGCTGCGATGGCAGCCTCCTCAGGGTGAGGGGCATCGACATGGTCGAGACAGGGATCCGTGGGGGTGGGGTTTCTAAGAAGTTGGCCCAACTTGAGTCCAGATGGATATGGACAATTGGATCAGTCCATCCATCTGGACTCAATGAAAACATCAGTTATGCCCCATTCCTATGAACACTGCTCTGTGGGTAAACATCGCCTATGATTTGTGATATCACTATTTTAATTTTCTTTTAATGTCTTATTTTATTACTTTAGTGTTGGGAGCTATAAGGACGGACAAAGTGAACCATATATCTATGGACATTATATATAATCTAGCCCCTTGTGGGTGAATAATTGTTGCCAAGAAATGAGGAAGTCAACAAGGATCATGATGTTTACATTATATATATCCTTAGTTTAATAATGATATGCAAGGATTATTGCTTATGGTGTAATAATTGTTATAGCTTATAGAAAAATTATATATGGTAGTGTCCTTATAGATGGTTGTTGATCCTGTGTATAATTGGTAGTATGTATATATTTCAATAAATATGCTCCTTGTATGTTTTCCGTGTAGCTAGGGGTCGGTGCCAGCGGCCCTGTACGCGCCTGTCCCCTTGTCACCACTGCCCCTGTCCGCATGTGGCGTCTCCACATGGTGGGGTTGGCCCGCCCCGGCCACTCCCGCTGTGTGACGCCGATGCTGACTGGTGTTGTGGTTGCCTCGGTGACGGAGCGCGTCACTTCCGGGCCGCGGACACGACTTCCGGTAACGCCGACTTCGCGGCGTCCGGGTACACTATTTAAGGACGCTGGTGTACATACCGGCCAGGCCCCTTGAAAAAGGCAGGTCCGAAACGCGCATCGGGGCGGACGCGCTACCCAGGCACCTGTGCACCTCCTGACCACCACTGCCGGTAATTATCAGTTTAGTAAGGACGTTAATCTACATATGTAGCGGCCATTGTTGATAATGGCCAGTATGGTGTGATGCGATTTTTTATACATAGCGGCTGTTGCCGGTGATGATTACTATGGCATGTTTAGTGGCCACTTGCTGGCGGTATTGTAGATAATATTATGGGTGATTAGCCAAGATAAGTGGCTACATTTAGTTACCACACCATATAAGATTCATTATTATATATGATTACGTCCATTTTATATTACGGTTAGTTTCTCGGCGGTGGAGGCATGATATAATAGTCATCTAATATGAATTTTCTAAATTGGCTGTAGGATATGAGGACATTATATTGTAGTGTCCACTTTGAGATTGATGTACTAATTTTCAGCAAAACTGTTGATTTTGGATAGTCATATAATTGGAGGTGTATAGGTTACATCTTCAGGTGCTGGTTATGTGCGTCTTTTTAGATGTGTAATCACAATATACATATGTGTATGTTTACTTCCCCTTAATCCCCCAATTGGTGATATGTAATATTTTATCTATGGTTCTAAATAGTAAAGCTTCTCTTTATATTAGTAATAAAAGCCTTTTAATCATCGTTTTTTTCGTTGGCACCCTATCTTTAGCATAGGGTTTGCAGATCGTGCGCTGGCTGTGCGCTAGTAGGATTTTGGCGTGCGCTGCGCACTTTTGAAGGTGCGCCCGTGTGCACCGAACGCAGCATGTTACATTTCGCCGCGCTCGGCGCACCTTCAAGAGTGCTCATCGCACGCCAAAATCCTACTAGCGCACGGCCAGCGCACGATCTGCGCACCCTATGCTAAAGATAGGGTGCGCAGATCGCAAGCGTTCATGTGCGATAGTAGGCGGCGATGACCGGATGGGGTGGTCAGGGAGCCGGCAGGGGGCGGGGCTTAGTGGCGCCGTGCGCTGCGTGGAATAAACGCTAGTGTGAAACTAGCCTAGCAGATTTGCTTCTTCAATCCTCTACTTCATTGGCTAATTTATAGCTGGAAAAGTAGTGAAGACATATTCTCGAAGACATTTCAGTCATAGTAAATAAAAGGGGTTGTTTTAATCTTACTTTTAACAAATGTGTTGGAGACATGATTTGTGGCATTTACTAATATACAAAATATTAAAAGTTTTCGGTAAAACAACTGCTGATAAAGAAGCATTTGACCAGTCCTTTCCATCACCCTCCTCCAATGGATAAAACTCTGCACATGGTAAAGCTTTTTCTATGAGAGGAGGCTGTGGACAAGTCTGGTCACTGTACATTTCCATGAACAGCCTTTTTGAAGACAGAAGAGATGTGCAGTCATGAAGGCGGTGCTACAAGTACAGGAGGTGAATTTGTAAGTTACCGTATATTATTACTAATGGCCACAAATTCAAGCCCCTTGCACATTTCTTTTAATAAGATAAAGTTGCCAAACTCTAAAAATTAAAATAAATCTTGTCTTTGCCTAATGGTTATTTCCAAACATAGAATTAAATTAAGTTCCTCCACCTTATTGTAGGACAGATGCAGGTGCAAGATCATTTACATGTAGCGATGATCATCAAAATGACCAAGCACACACAGATTTGTTCTTAATCATCGCCCAGTATAAACATGTCTGGCAACTGAAAGACAAATGACGACATGTCCATTTATCTCACTGCTACTGACAGTGTCATAAAAGGTATTGGTATGATCAATCATTTGGACGACAACCCAACTGTAGTTGCAGCAAGTAAATGTATACAAAGGAACGCTGGCTGACATTCTATATTGCCAATCTGTACTTGATATGGACAGATTATCTACAGTTATCAATGGGCTTTAAAAGGTTATCCACAGAAAAAACAGCAACAAGTTATTCCCTATCCATATTATAAGGGATAGCATGCTGATTGCTGAGAGTTCAACCATTGGGATCACCAGTGATTGAGGTTTTAGAAGCCTGGGAATGGTTCTCTGCAGACCCAGAATAGAACAGTGCTGATCATGCTTGCTCTCCATTCCATTCATTGTGTCACGGACTCACTAAGTGAGATGGGTCCTCTAAGCTCAAGGTTCAGGTGGGCATCGGTGCAGGAGATGGGTGAGACATCCTAGAGACTGCAAACAGTTAAGATACTAAAAACCACAGGCAGGAGAAATCTTGGAGACTGCAATCATGTTGCAGTGGTACTGAGGGCCACAGGCAGGTAACTGAGGGACTGGAAGCTGCAGGCAGTCAGGAGACATCTTGGAGACAGCTGACAGGTTCCAGAGGTACTGAAAGCTGCAGACAGCCCAGAGACACCCGAGAGACAGCAGACAAGTATCAGAAGTAATATAAGCTGCAGGCAGACAGCAGACATTCTGGAATCTACAGGCTGATGGAAAAATGAGGTACTGGAAGCCACCGTCAGACAGGAGATGTCCAGAAGACCACTGAGGTTGCTCAGATACTGGAAACTGCAGGTATGCAAAAGACATCCTGAAGACAATAGATAGTTTTCAGAGGCACTGAAAGAAACAGGCAGACCGGTAACTGAGGGACTGAAAGCCACAGGGAGCCAGAAGAAATTCTAGAGGTTGCAAATAGGAAACTGTGCACAAACTAAAAATCTTACTAAAAAGTCTTAATGCCAAGAGGCAGGTGTGTGTCATGGTAGTCCTTATATAGAAAGGTCAACCCATGGGAGCACGCAAGGCTACTTGCAAAGCCTGATGTGGAGAACAAGAAAGTTTGGTGAACTGGTGTGTAGGGAGCAGACCACAGACCTGGGACAGGTGTGTAACACGCTGTCTATGTGACTGTCGAGTTCAGCATTCGGCTTTTTCTGGCAGTCCCACAGACAATGAATGAAGCGATGACTAAGTATGTGTCTCTCTGCTCCATTCAGGATTCCAAAGCTCCAATCTTGGAATCACTCGGCAACCCTGACAATGGGGATCTGCAGCTCCATCGTGAGTGGAGCAGAGGTGCGTATGCTTGTGCTCCATTCCATTAATTGTCTATGGAACTGACAAGTTCAGCATATGACTTTTTTCGGCAGTCTCTTAGCACCTCTTCTCTATTTATTACAGGCTGAAATGCTCAGTTCTGGGAGTTCCAAAGTCCCAATCATGGAAGCTCTGGAGGTTCCACCAGTAGGGATCCTAGCAATCAAAAAGTTATTTCCTATTTAGTGATTTGGTGTTACTTGTTTAATTGGGAACAGACCTTTAAGGATATAGTCACATGCAGAAGGTTTGTTGCAGAAATTTCTTTACACTGTCCCTTTAATATGAGTGAGGCTTATAGAAATAAATATACTCCTCCTCAAAACAATCCCATTTGGATATGGCTGGTTGGAGGAGGGGTGGCCACAATACTTATATAGATCCGCTCATTAGATCCTGTATCTGTACCTTTTGTATTCTTCTGTCCTCCAGTTTATCCAGTAATAATAAGGCGCTCTCTCATAATAGCACCTGTTTTTTGCTTCCATCCCTGCTGCTATTGCTATTACACAGGCTGGGTCATTGCTTTCTTTTGTTGTCTGCTCTGCTACAAATTGGCTTAAACATGGATAATTTTTTTCACAGACTTCCTCCAGCTTATTTGGTATAATTCCCCGAGTGCTCATATTTCCTGAAAACTATTATTTTGTCCTTACAATTTCTATCCACCTACTGACTTAGGAGTTCCCAAACCAGTGAGGAATTTCTTTGGCTTGCGATAAAGCTTTGTATTTCTCTATGTGTAAAGCATCTGTTTATTACCGCTGCTCATTTTACTGCTACATTTTACACTGGGATAACATCTTAAGTGCAGTATATAGGTATTGAAGGAGTCATAAACATGGGATTCAAAATTGGGAAACTGAAGTAATAGACTTTACAGTCTATTTATCTAATGTATCCAGTAATGATGTTACATTAAATAGTGATCCTCTATAATTGTAAATTGTGTAATGAACTACAAGATGGAATAGAAGACGGATGATGAACGACATGTGCTGAAGAGTCTTAATTTCTCTATGGTTTCCCACTGAGGGGGAAATGTGGAAATAATTAGAACTTAAGGTGCTAGAGCTGATAAAGGCAACAAGTTACTAGATTTTTGTTTTCTAAATGGCCAGCATGTCACATTGTCCAGTCCAGTAGCCACAGAGATACTGCACTTCACCCAGAGGTGTGGTGTCCCACTCCCCAGGTATGGAGGGAACACCTCACAGGACTCTATCACCTGCACCCAACACACAACCTATAGCAACAGGGCATCTGGATGTCCCCTACGGGAGGAGGATCTCAACTCTGCCTGGGTAGTAAAGGGTGTTGGGAGGTGGGTGGAGCAAGTAGCATGAGAGCGGGAGAAGAGAGTTTAGTCAGGCCTGAGGAGGATGTGAAAGTGGAAAGATGTGTGTGAAGCAGATCCCTGTCAGGAGGAGCTGCAGGGAAGGAAAGAGACAGAAGGAAGCTCCCTGAAGAAGGAAGGGATCCTAGAGACACAGGCAGCGAACATACTGCCCGTGGGGCTCGTTCCACGCCAGCTGACATCAGATGGAGGGATCAATCGAAGTATAGGGACTGGCCCTATAACTAGTGGAGTGGACAACGGACTCAGCTAGATAAACCAGAGGCTCTGAGCATTTCAAGTGCTGCAGCCAAATCCACAAATGCATCGCTGAAAAGGCAGACACATAAGATCCAGGGACCTAGAAGTTATTCCCACCAAGATCTGAGTCTGCTGGCTTGGGACCCTGTTTGTGAAGGTGCTGGACAGGAGGGAGGAAATCAGCACAGGGAGATGGCCAGGAAAGGAACACACTGAGGGGAGTTCTGGAAAGGTGTTCTCCATCTGCCTGTAAGTTTGCTGGACCCCTCACCTGGAGGATGCACCATCAAGCGGGCATCGCCGGCTCTTGAGAACTGTGAGGTGTTGGGAAAGAAGAGGCTAGAAAAGCCAGCACAGTGAGATGGCCAGGGGAGGCACCTGATAGTACTCTAACACTTGCACCCAACACACACCCTAGAGCAGCAGGGCACAGTGTATGAACCCTACAGGAGGAGGATCTCAACCCTTCCTGGGTAGTAAAGGGTGTTGGGAGGTGGGTGGAGCTAGTGGGTTTAGAGCCGGAGAGTAAAGTTTTAGCTAGGACAGTCTTCCCAAAGGGGAAGAAGAGGAAAGACGTGAGTGGAGCAGCTCCTGGTCAGAGGAGCTGCTGGTAGGAAATGGACTGAAGGAAGCTCCCTGTAGAGGGAAGAGATCCTAGCATCATGGTGCAGTGACCATACTGCCCGTGGGGCTCGTTCCATGCTGACTAACGTTGGGTGGAGGGATCAGGTCGCAATAGGGTGCTGGCCCCCTAGCCAAGTGGATATATCATCAGACTCAACTAGCAAGCCAGAGGTAGAGGCACTTTTAGGTACCTCAGCCATAAGCCACATTTATCTTCGCCGGAAAGGCAGCCATAAGGGAGCAAGGGAACGCAACAAGGACGTTACCCAACAAGATCCGCGGCTGCTGGCCTGGGACACTGACTGTGAGGTGTTGGGAAGGAAGAAGCAAGAAAAGCCAGCACAGTGAGATGGCAAGGGAAGGCACATACTGAAGAGAGTGCTGGAAAGGTGTCCTCCATCTGCTTGGAAGTTGACTGAGCCCCTCACCTGAAGGATGCAGTACCAAATGGGAATCTGTGCACACCAGAACTGTGAGTAAAGCTTTGGAACTGCACCCAGCTGTGTCCTCTGAGTTCTTTCTGCAACACCTACTCAGCACTGCTACATCTATAATCATCAAATACAACATCTCTACTACTATCACTGCCCTGGGACTAAAGCTCTGCCTGTGGAGAGCTATTCCAACGCTGCTGCATCCCACCATCAGTCCCAGAGGATCTGGACTGCAGCGCTGGTCACCTCTGACCAGAAACCACAGGTGGTGTCACAAACATTTTACTAACTCTTTATTTTTCCCCTGTAAATATCCCCTTTTATTGGACGCCCAGTGCCATGGACCAGGTCATGGCCACTGTGACACATCCCTTTAAAAACCGGCCCGGTACCGAGTATCCCCACTGCTTTGGCGGGCGATCCATTATATTAATAGTAATTATAGTTTACATACAGCATGTTCTTTATGTAAATTCCTGAAGAAGAGTCCTGATAGGAGTCATAGCATGGGCAGGGAATCAAGCGGCATTGGTCTTTGCTTTATCTCTTCACCAGATGCAGCCAAACATTTCTGATGATGGCAGAGGATCCCCAAATCCAGGTGTGAAAATCTTGTTGCATCATTCCCAAGAAGACTCATGGCTGTACTAGCTCAAAAGGGTGCTGCTACTCATTACGGAGCAAAGGGTCTGAATACTTATGACCAGGTGATATTTCAGTTTTTCATTTTTAATAAATGTGCAAAAATGTCTACATTTCTGTTTTTTTTCAGTCAAGATGGGGTGCAGAGTTTACATTAATGATAAACCCACTAT
Source organism: Dendrobates tinctorius (assembly GCF_039654945.1). Taxonomy (NCBI): domain Eukaryota; kingdom Metazoa; phylum Chordata; class Amphibia; order Anura; family Dendrobatidae; genus Dendrobates; species Dendrobates tinctorius. The sequence goes on along the minus strand of NW_027361738.1, from coordinate 51,683,035 downwards.
ATGGTGATTATAACCAAGTTGAATATTTCCTATGTACTGTAGCTACAGACACAGGATATTTGAAATGCAAGGCCCTGGCCCCTAAATTAGCCCACTCTCCAGCCACAAACAGTAATTTTTAAATAGTCCAATCCTGGACATCCTGGAAACCTGAACACCGGGTCAAATATATAAAAGCTGAGTTGCACGAAAGAAAGTTGTTCACATGTGGGGATCAGCATATGCTGATTGTGATCTATAATTCATTTCTCCATCCCTCAAGAAAACAATAGATAACTGTAGATGGAAATGTTTAACTATTTCTGCTATTCTCACTTTTTATTTTATAACTGATTTGCATATTTGTGTCATTATATTTTTACCTTTTTTATTATGGATGAGCGAATAGCTTCAGATAAGTACTTATCCGAATAGTTTTAGCAGTTTCCGAATAGCTGCATCGGGATCCCAGAGACCTGAAGCGCTCCCAATAATCAGTGGTTCGGCGTCGCAGCTGCGTGTGTCGCAGCTGTGTGACAGTCACAACATATGCACAAAGAGCCTGTTTTCTCTTTGTATATATCTCTCTGGTTAATCACCCCCATTTTTTCATTCTTTTATATTTTTAAACAGTTTTCTGTATGTATTAATAAAGATTTGTATAATGATTTTACATGGCTTGCATTGTTTCTTTTTTATGTTTTTGTCAATTAATCAGCAGTGCAAGTTATTTCCATCACCCTTGGTACATTTATAAGACTATACAGTTGATGCTCACAATAGTCTATGAAGAGGGGGGAGGAAAGCTTGCTGGAGGAGCCATAAGCAGACCCAGGCATTCTACTGCTAGTTTTCCTGAAATGACAGTTACACTTTTGCTGCTAAAGCTTATGCAGTCTCAGTGCCAATTACTGTCCTCAGTGGTGATGCTAGTATTTACAAGACCTATGAGGCCAATAACTGGCTACAGTGGTGACGTGAACGTAAGCAGGGCCGGACTGGCCATCTGGCAATTCTGGTCGTGGGCTGCCTTGTCTGCTATGTTGTTAACAGAATCGGGGGTTCTCAAGACACCCATACTGTTAAGAGTTGTGATGGAGCACAAAGTCACTAACTCCTTCACTTACCCCAGCAGGCCACAGGAGTCATTAGAAATATTGGTCTTGTACTAAATCTTGCTTTCCTCCATCCAGAGTATTATTAGTAATATATCCCATCTAGTGATTGGGGATGGGGACAGCATGGGCCTGTGTGATGTCAAATGCCAGGGCTGAATTTCAGCCCCAGTCCGTACCTGAACGTAAGTGATATCATAATTGCAAGGGAGAAAACAGAGACAGGTGAGGACCATTGGAGAAATGGTACTGGACCTCTGGATGACTGAACTGACTGACATCCCCTTTATATAATAAAATATGTAAGCACATAGAAAGAATGATGAAACCTTTAATTTGTGGGAGAGAACACATAGATACTAATTCATCAAAGTAATTTCATCATTATTCTGGTGCAAATGGCTTTGAAAAGTCACAAAATGTTGGCGCAGCTCAGAGTTGTGCAAAAATTTGGTGTCTCTTGGCATTCTCATGCCAGTTTTTTACAGCTTTTCTATGATTGGCAGAGCAGGTATGTCATGGAGGCGCCATAGGGGCATGGCGTCGCAGCTCATCTAATTGGTGAGTTGTGGCTTTCATTATGCCAGAAAACTAATTCCAATAAGATTTCTAGCAAGGCATGCGCCACTTCATGAATCAGGAGCAACTGACTCCACCAGGCCCTATCATCAAGACAGGCGGGAAAAGTGCCAGTCTTGATTAATTGGGGCCATAGTCTGTGGCTGCAATGTGATTTGGCAACTCTTTTTTGGGGTGGATTGGATTTAAGGTAGAATTTCATCCTACTTCTGTTTCTTTTTCCTTTTTAGTTAATGTAGAATTGTGTGCATTACTTGCACATGATGCTTGATTCACATGATTCTTTTGGAGTGGCCTCAAATATTTGCTTTGCCAATGTTTATTCATTAATTGTTACCCTTTGTTCGTTGAGGTGGGGTTACTATCATTGTAACTCCCGATTACCCTCTGAATGTAATCTACCATTCAGCTGTTATTAAGAACCAGTGTGGCCTGAAACGTGTAGACATGTCAGTGATTTCATGATGTGATTCAATATTACAGATAGATTTCTACTGCTGTGGTTTTCTCTCATCTATGAAACCAAGAACTCAAGAAGACAACTATGTATTCATCTTGTATTTTTCTGCTCATTGGTCTGAACACGAATGTCCTTTGACACTTAGCTGCGATATTTCATTACATTATAAATTATTATATTGTATAAATATCATATGATGAAGTATTACGGTCCAAAGGTTACAATTTCAGCTGATTAATCAGTACAGTGTTTTGCTGACACCAACGTTGAAGAAGCAAAAGTCTTTGAAGTTTTTACTTTGTCATGAGGAACAACACTTGGTGGTTTCACCCAGTTAGAGGCATGAGCTTGGTGACTACAATGCCAGGGGTGCAGTCTTTAATTATCACAAAAGCAGAGCAATTAGGAAAGTCTCTGGCACAAATAACACGACCTCACAAAAGTAAACTTTGCTCCTCATGACTTAGTCAAATACGATAAGATGTGTTTGTTGCAAAGACCTGGGGGTAGATCTTGAGGGGAAGTATGCTTCATCCCGCACCAAGACAGGGGTCATAGAAGAGGTAACACAATATTAGAATAACTTTACTATCTTTATACAGTCTTTGTTAGTTTCAGATACCCTATACCTCTGTTGGCCTGGTATGGAACCTGTATCTGTCTCACTAGAGCAAGATACAGGTGTAAATCATAACCACTGCTCAAGCAGGTGCCTATCCCTCAGACAACCAAATAGCAGTTCCCAAGCCCTGTATTGGCCACTGCTCCTCTGCTCTTTTATGACTCTCTCTTGACCAGTGGTTCCCATCACCAGTCCACAAGAGCCACCAAAAGATCATGTTTTCAGGATTTCCTTAGTATTTCTCAGGTGATAATTTCATCACCTAGACAAGTGATAATTCCATCATATGGGCAATACTAAGGAAATCCTGAAATAATGATCTGTTGGTGGCTTTTGGGGATTGGAGTTGGGGAACACTCCTCTAGACCCTACAAGACCCCAGATGCTTCACACTAAACATACAGATAGTACCCAGCCTTTTAGCTCATGGAAAGGCCTTTTTTTGACACCAAGTAACCCATAAGAAAGTGTTGACAGCACTTTGCCCCAATATGCCCCCAATACAAACTCTTCAGTAGAAGGCCTAGGGCATACACCTACATGTAACTGTAACATAATAGCACAATAGAATGCACTATTCATTCAATGCAAATGTTGAGCTCTTATGCAGGAACATACAATTCTCCTGATACGGTGGAATAGGCAATTTCTTTATCCTAGTGGCTCAAATAAATATAATTTAAAGTTATTTAGACTGTGAACTAACATCATCTGTGTAAAGCATCTGTTGATTATGTCTACACCATTTTATTATAAGTCTGATTCTGTGTTTTCTAAAAACTCTTTGCAAATGTTTGTGCAAAATTGCTTTTGCACATTTGCTCACAAAAACAGGGGGCTCTGGCCTCTCTCTCTTTTTCTCCTTCCACTGACTGACAGGTCAATCTTCTCTGTGACCTTCTTCCCCACCTGAGATCTTGCGCAGGCACTGTCATTCCATGGGCTAGTGCATGCACATTTCGATAGTCCGGCTCTCAAGACCTTACTTTTGTCATCAGGACCTTACTGTGCAGGAGAATGATGGAGCCTGTGTGAGGAGGTCAGGGTGGTAGTCATGGCAAGGAGCTGTTGCATCGCCACACCCTGGCACCCAACAAAGGAAACACAAAGCCCAGTCTGTTTTGTATAATGTCTACCAAGCAGAGCATTCACATTAGATTCCAGGGCTCCTTCAGATTCTGCAATCACAGCTCTGGATTCTTGGCCCACATAAACAACTCCAGACTCCATGGTCATACTCAACAGTTCAACTTTACTTGAACAGGGTTTTTGTTACAGATGTAGGACAGTTCACATACATGGGCATTCCTTGAGTTCTCCCTGTCTTTTCTGACACAGATTCCATACAGCAGTCACTGATATCCCTTGAGCTGTCCCTGTCTCTTCCGACAGCCTCTGTCCCACAGATACTCCTTTCTCTTCTGCGGCTAGGTGCACCAACTTCCTTCCATTTCCCCTGTCCAGTTTCAATTGGCAAAGGAAAAAGGCGCGCTCAGCTCTTCAGCACTGCCTAGTCTTGGCCATAGGCCCCGGATCCTCTCTGGAATGGTTACTTCTTAAGATGGTGACCATTCTCTTGCTGCTCAGCCTGAGGTCCCTTATTGCTTCAGCAAACTTCACCCCCATGGCTATCCGTCTGTTTGCTTTCACTGCTGCATCACTACTGCTCTAATCAGAAAGTCTCAACACTCTATCTTACAGCTCTGCAGTACACCCACCTGTAACTCCTCCCAGTCTGGAAAACCCCGTATGCTAACTATGCTAGTGCTGGCACTCTCATTCCCTATCTCTAGCATGTCCCACTATTCTAGTACCACTGTTGTCCTATACTACTGCTATCCTTCTATTCTATCTTCTATCCCTGATCCTATACAAAATACATGTAAAGTAAATACACATTGAAATAACAGTAAACAATTAAATTAACATTCAGAAACTTTATGGAACCATACGTATTTAATGTGAAAACTGTTCAAGGAGGGGGGGCATATGATGGCCTCTGTCACCCCCTTACACCTGCATGAGATATCAAGTGGGAGAGCAGGTAACAGAGAAGTGTGAACTGTCAGTATTCTGGTGGTGGGAGGATACAGAGGGAGAGAGGCCAGAGAACTGTGAGGGCAGGTCAAGCCCCTGCACTTTTCATCTCATTTGCAAAAACATTAGCAGATGGATTTCTAGAAAATAGAGAAATGGACTTATACTAAAAAGGTATACATATAATCAACATTTCAGATGTTTACATTGATGACGTTATTTTAGGGTGTAAAAACCTGCTGACGGGTTCCCTTTGACAGAAACCTTTAACTACATATAAATTAGACCTCAAGTGCACTAGTAAAAATATAACTGCACTTGCACCAATAAGGAAATGGCTGAGTCTTTGCTCTGTCGGCGTTCCCGTTGGAAACCTTTTTCTCGTTGATTCCAACAGAAACCAAGATCGGAGAGCACTGCACATGTGTGAACCTAGCCAAGACTTCAGAAAAGCCAGTTACCTTCTTCAAAAACCCTAGTAATCATACAGGCTAGAAATGAAGAGACTCTGCCATGAGGAACCAAGGGACCAAAAAAGCTTCCTATTAAGAGGTAATATGGCTGACAATGGTATGCATGTTATGTCCTATCCCATAAACTATATTTTTACAGAATTAGATATAGCTGTTAATTTCTTTTTGCCATAAAATAATAACAGGTTCTGTATCATTATTAGAAGAGATATACATATATCAAATTTAATTGGATTGAGTGCTGAAAAAGCATAATCACACAAATGTATCTCATCTTTCTGGGATAGCACAATGTGCTTTTGCTGTTCACTTTTATTAATGTCATGCTGGTAATCCTGAGCCGCCGCTATAAAAAAAAATCATAGGTTTCAAATGTTAAGTTCAGAAAACTATAGGATTTGTAAGCTGCTCCACTCAATCTCTACCGCACAGTAAATTGATAACCGCTGCTTATTAAACCTGGCGTCACACTGTTTCAGATCACAGTATATGGAAAGCACCCAGGTTGGTCATCTCTTTGTTATCTCGTAAAGCCAAGGGAAATATATTTGACCATACAAAGATTTGTTGTCATACTGTGTTACTATGGGAACATGGATAATAAAAAATAAGTGAAAAGCTACAGAAGTTTCCATACAACGAACACATAAGAGCACGATTCATTCAATGGAGGCTCAATGTGTAATCGAGAGGATTGTTTATATAGAGATTCCACATTTGTAACACATTAACAGGATCCATCCATATTCTGTGGTGTAATGGATTGACAGGGTTTTATTTGGTTTAAACATGGAAGAACAGTCAACGTTACATTATATTAATACCATCTATTTTTTTGTCACAGCACAATTTAAACTATCAATGGTTCATTTTTTGCCTCACCAAATTCCATCTTTTCTATTTTTGGATGTAGTTGATTGTATACAGAATTGTTTTTCTTTTCTTTTGCAGAATAACTTACACTTTTCCATGGTCACCATTTAATGCAATTGGAGTGCCTGCCAGGGCCGTGGGGATACTCGGTACCGGGCCGGTTCTTAAGGGGATTTGTCATGGCAGCAGTGACCCGGTCCATAGCCCTGGGAGTCCAATGAAAAATGATGATTAAAGGGGAAATAAAGTTTATAAAAGATAGTTCGTGACACCACCTGTGGTATTCGGCAAATATGAGATGCTAGCCGACGCTGTTTGAGGAGACCACTGGGGCTGATGGTGATTCAGCAGTGTTGTTACTGCTCTCCACAGGTAGAGCTAAACCCCAGGGCAGTGGTAATGAGATTCGATGGTGATGATGGTGGTTGTAGTGCAGGGCAAGTGACGCAGTAAATAAATTGGAGGACACAGCAGTGTGCAGTCTTCACAGGTTTTACTCACAGTTCTGATGTTACAATCCCCAGCCGGGGTGCTGTGTCCTCAGGGTCTGTGGTCCAGACAGCTCTCAGGTAAATTGGGGTACACCGTCCCAGAACCCCCTTCAAATGTTCCTTTCCTGGCCATATCACTGCGCTGGCTCCCTCCCCTCCTGCCCTGCACCTTCACACAGTATCCCAAGCCAGCAGCCCCGGATCTTGTTGGGTGACGAGCTCTAAGACCCCTGGATCCTATCCGGCTGCCTTTTCAGTGAATGTGTTGGATGTGGCTGCAGCACATGCAGATACTGCAACCTCCGGTTAGCTAGCTGAGTCCTTAGTTTCTCCACTAGTCTGGGGCCAGTTCCCTACTGCAACCTGGTCCCTCCACCCGACTAGGCAGGATTAAGACAGGCGCTTTCTAGTATGGGCACTTGGTGTAAGACAGCTCCTTATGTTCATGTCACAAAGCGCCTGTCTTAATCCTGCTCATTTAGACACTGTTCATATGTTCAGGTTTTAAATACATTAGATAGGGACTGCTTCAATACGGGTTACCTTGACGAGGTGGAGCAGCTTGGCATACTTTTTTTGCAAAAAAAATGTATCGACTAAATACCCTGTATTTGCTGTTACCTTTTATCAGCACTTGCTGACTACTGTCATATGTCTTACTGCAAGGTATTTCTGCACATTTGTCATTCTGTGCTTTTTGTTTGTGTTTCGGTCAGTGGGCGGTGTGAACATTGTCCAACACACTTGTTCACATTTGTGCATGTCACATGTGTTTTTAATCCAATTATGGTATGATGTCACCACAGTCCCCCGCACATAGTTTGATACCCGCAAAGTCCTCACCCACACAGTATGATGCCACAACAATCCCTCACACAATATGAGGCTCCCAGTTTCCCCCATACAGAATGACCCTACAGTCACCCATATATTATGATTCCAACAAAGTTCTGACACAAAATATGATGACTATACAGATCTCTCACAAACAATATGATCCTTTCACAGTTCCTCAACAACATTTGATGTCCCAACATTCCCACACACATAATATGAGGCCCCCACAGTTCCCACGCAAAAAATATGATGCAACCGCAGTGCCACCAACACAGTATGATGTCCCCACATATTTCACACAGAATATCTCCAAAGACCCGCACACAGGACGATGCCCTCACAGTCCCCTGCAGTAAAATGTCCTCACATTTCCACCACATGTAGTACGTGTGCTGATTGGTGGACGAAAAGACGGGAGTCAGACGCAGATGCTTGTTCAATTTAGGTCCTCTTTATTGGGTGTCTTCTCTGACATCAACAGCAATGCGACAGCTTCTGCACCCTGGCCTGGATACCTGTCACCTCTGCTTTCTCCCATCTGCGACGGCCCTCTATGTTCTATCACTGTGGCTGCCGTTGGGAAAGCCACAGTGCTTTCCCGGTCGAGTCTGTCCGTCCGGTACCCCTGGTGTCCTCTCGGTGCAGCTGTCCTGTCAGGGCCACCCCCCGACTGTCTGACTCTCCCTGGGAATCTCCCTCCTTTTATTCCTTCTTTCTGGAATTCCCCTTCTCCCTTCTAACTTTGCCCACCATGACTCTGCATTTCCTAGCTTCAGTTGCTGTTAGGTCCTCTTCTCACTGTCCAATGTCTCCCTTTAGTGGCCAAAACCCAGTACTACACCGTCTCTCACTAATGCTAGCTGTTTCCTCACACATATATACAATTTTCCGTCAAACATTGTACACAGCACATTTTACATTCACTTTTTCCATCAGACAGGTCCACATATCAGTCCACCCTCCTACACACACACACACACACACACACAATATGATGACACCACAGTTGCTACTTACAAAATATGATGCTCCCTTAGTTGCCTCAACACATTATGATGTTTCCTTAGCCCCCATACATAGTATGATTCCCCAACAAGTCCCTACATGCAACATGATACTCCTACAGTTCTCCACACTCGGTATGATTCCCCCACTTTCTCTCTATACACAGTATGATAACCCTATAATCTCCTCCACACCTCACATTACACTGTATATATATGTAATGAGAGAGAAGGGAATGAGAAACAGATGAATGTAAATGTGTATACATACAGTGTATATATATATATATATATATATATATGTATATATATATAATGCTCTTATATCTATGTATCTATCCATACTGCTATACTACTTTACACTATGAAATATACATATTATTTATAGTAATTTAGAATAATTTGTCTTTTCAAACCTAGAGGAAAATGTTATCTGGCAATTAAAACCTTTGCCATATCTCACATATTATTTATCTAAATATAAACATTTCTTTTAACTCCATTATCTGTGGATGCAGCATTTTATGTATCACAGAGAGCTGCTGAAATACGACACTGCTGCTTTGCTGAAGCTTAGGCGCCATTCTATTTTAATAAGTGTCATGCAGGCTTTGGGGCATATCAAAAATAAGTGACTGTATCTAGGTAAAGCAAACTCGACCACAGCTCTGTATGAAGTGCTCCACTTATTAACCCTAGGAGAATGAGGAAAAAATATAGCTGCCTCTTACAAAATGCTCCAATAGTCCAGGGTCGTGATTCTGATATACAGTTGTGCTCTAAAGTTTTCATACCCTGGCAGGATTTTTGCTTTCTTGGTCTTTTTTCAGAGAATATGAATGATAGCACCAAATCTTTTTCTCCACTCATGGTTAGTGGTTGGGTGAAGCCATTTATTGTCAAACTGCTGTGCTTTCTCTTTTTAAATCATAATGACAACCCAAAACATCCAAATGACCCTGATCAAAAGTTCACATACCCTGGTGATTTTGGCCTGATAACATGCACAGAAGTTGACACAAATGGGTTTGACTGGCTACTAAAGGTAACATCCTCACCTGTGACAAATGCCAGGAAAATTGTTAGGGATGCAAAGAAAAACCCACAAATAGCATCTGCTGATAACTAGACTCTGAAAACTAGCGGTGTGGCCATTTCAAGATGCACAATAGGGAGGCACTTGAAGAAAAATGGGCTGTGCACTACTGGACAGAGCAGTGCGCCTGCGCCGGATGGGCAGGAAAGAAGAGAACGTCATCGCTACGGCGACTCCCTCTTGACCCGAACCGGACCCAGACCGCCCCTGGTTGAGTATAATATAACTCCTTTTTCTTCTCTTTCAGGGTACATCGGGGGCTTAGCTACAGCATTCTGTAATACTGTAGATAAGCCCCTGATGGTGATGTCGGCAGCTTATAGGCAAAAAAAATTGGTGACAAATTCCCATTAAATACAAAATTCAGGAAATACCCAGAGGCTATGTTTACACTAGAACTCCATTAACTTTAATTGGGACTGCAATGGGCAGTGGATAGAGAACAGAGGCACTGACCCATGTTTGACTGAGCATATCCAAATGCCATGGAAAATGCTCCCAAATTGTACACCAAACATACCCATAAACATTTATGGACTCATTGTATGCTGAGTGTGACTGTATTATAGACAATAGCCATCTACCCTTTTAAACATGATGAGATCCTGACATAAAATATACATAATATATGCATTATCTCTTTCTAAATGGAGTCATTGGTTGACATCCGCAATTGTATGGCACCCAACTGTCTGTGTCATTTATGATGGGAAATTCTCAAGTGCGGAACATGCATGGCAAAAATCTGTAGTTTAAAAGTACATTTGTATTTGCAAATGAAGCAGAGTTCTTGCAATTATACTGTATTTCAGCAACTTCATCAATTTTTTATTTTAACCCCTTCACTCCGAAGTCTGTTTTCACCTTCCTTACCAGGCCAAATATTACAATTCGGACCAGTGTCACTTTATGTGGTAATAACTCTAGAACGATTCAAGGAACCCACCGATTCAGAGACATTTTTCTCATGACATATTGTACTTCATGATAGTCATAAAATTTGTTTGATATGATTACCATATATTGGCGAAATATTGTGCAACTTTGGAAAATGTTTTAATTTTCCAAATTTAAATTTTTATGCCCTTAAATCAAAGTCATGGCATACAAAATAGTTAACACACAACATTTCCCACATGTCAACTTTACGTCAGCACAGTTTTTGAAACATAATTTTTTTTGTTCAGAAGTTATAAGGAAGTTGACCAGCGATTTCTCATTTTTCCAACAAAATTTACAAATCCATTTTTTTAGGGACCACATCACATTTGAAGTGACTTTGAGGGGTCTATATGACAGAAAAAACAAAGTGACACCATTCTAAAAACTGCACCCCTGAAGGTGTTCAAAACCACATTCAAGAAGTTTATTAATCCTTCACGTGCTTCACAAGAATTAATGGAATGTGGAAGGAAAAATTTATAATTAAAATTTTTTTCACAAAAACATTTTTTAGTTTGCAAGGGTACCAGGAAAAAATGGACACCAAAATTTGTTATGCAATTTCTCCTGAGTACGCCAATACCCAATATGTGGAGGAAAACTACTGTTTTGGTGCACAGCAGAGCTTGGAAGGGACCGAGCGCCAATTGACTTTTTACTGGAATAATTAACAGGCGCCAATTCGAGTTTGGAGAACCCCTTATGTGCCTAAACAGTAGAAACCTCCCACAAATGAAACCATTTCGGAAACAAGACCCCTCAGGGAACTTATCCTATCTAGATGTGTGGTGACCAGCATGAACCCCCAGGTTCTTCAGAGTAGTTTATAACAGTGACCCATGAAAATAAAAAAAATCAAATTTTTCACACTAAAATGTTTTTAAGCCCAAAACTTTGCACTTTCACAAGGGTAACATGAGAATTTCACCATACAATTTGTTGTGCAATTTCTACTGAGTACAACAATACCCCATATGTGGGGGAAAACAACTGTGTATGCGCACGGCAGGGTTCAGAAGGGAAGGAGCTCCATTTGACTTTTGAATGCAAAAATTGCTGGAATCATTAGTGGACGCTGTGTCACATTTGGAGAGCTACTAATGTGCCTAAACAGTGGAAAACCCCCACATGTGATTCCATTTTGGAAACTAGACCCCTTGGTGAACTTATCTAGATGTGTGGTGAGCACCTGGAACCCTTAGTTGCTTCACAGAAGTTTTTTTATGTTGAGCCGTAAAAATAAAAAAATCACGTTTTTCCCACAAAATTGTTCTTTTAGCCCCAATTTTTTTATTTTCACGAGTGTAACAGGAGAAAATGCACCAAAAAATTTGTTGTGCAATTTTTCCTGAGCATGCTGATACCTAATATGTGGAGGAAAACTGCTGTTTGGGTGCATGGCAGGACTTGAAATGGAGAGAGCGCACCATTTGACTTTTTGAATGCAAAATTTGTTGGAATCATTAAAGCACGCCATGTCGCATTTAGAGAGCCCCTGATGTGCCTAAAGAGTGTAAACCCCACACAAGTGACCCAATTTTAGAAACTCCAAGTTCCCCTCAAGGAACTTATCTAGATGTGTGGTGAGTATCTTGAACCCCCAGGTGGTTCATAGAAGTTTATAACGTTGAGCAGTGAAAATGAAAAAAAACATCACAGTCAGTTTATTGGTATCATCTGTTCACCAATTTAGATTCCTGACTCCTTGTGTTTTTTCTTGTGTATATATGCATTCATTTTGAACTTTTCTTACACCGTTGATGAAGCCATCATGTGTGGCATAATGCCTGGGGCACATACCTTCTCCCATTTCTATATATTTTATATATCTCTGCTGAGATGTGTCATATGCTCATATGTCAGTTCCTTGATCTGACTACTATGTCAGGAATATTCTTATTTTCTTTCGACAGCTTGTTCATGCTTCATTTTTGTAGGATAGGTATAACATTTGACATTTATGCTATATTTACTAGAGTTGAGCGAAACGGGTCGAACAATTTCAAAAGTCGCCGACTTTTGGCAAAGTCGGGTTTCATGAAACGAAACCCGACCCTAGGATGAGGTCGGCCACGAAGTCGGCGACTTACGTGCCAAAGTCGCGTTTCAAAAGTTTGTTTAGCGCTCTTTTTCAGCCAATCAGGATCCACGGACACTGTGGGCAACGTGATGACATAGGCAGGGGTCACCACCATCTTTCAGAAGGGCATGCAAGTGATTGGCTTGCTTTGGTGGGCGTCACAGGGGTTATAAAAGGGCGTGCACGCCGACCGCCATCTTACTTCTGCCGATCTTAGCATAGGGAGAGGTTTCTGATTCTGTAGGGAGAGCGTTAGGCAGGGAAGAAGACAAAAAAACTGCTTCTGCTGCTAGCGATTTTGCCTGTGCAACACACCAGTCACTGTGTGTGCAGTGCAAGGGGAGGCTATATTGTGGTGGATCAGCGGTGTTGGTTGTTAGGCTGCCTTCTAAGGCTTCCTGACAGCTGCATTGCTGTTTCCCCACTGCTCTGCAAACTGCTTTTTTAAAAGCAATCCCAATTTTTTTTTTTGTCCTGCTGAGGTACTGAGCGTGCATTTATTCACACCATACAGCGGTGTACGCTCCTCACACAGTACCGTGTAATGGCTGTTATCACAGCCACAGTGAAGCTATCTGTGTGTCACTCTGGAAGGATAAGTGGAGGACTTGTTCCGTTCTTACAGACCTACACTCTAGGGAGATTCCTATTCTGCCCAATTCTACAATTCACTTTTTTCACACCTGTGCCATCGAGCCTGTGACATAGCGCTGTGATATTCAGTGGGCTTCACACAATCCAAAAGTGTCCAGTGTCCACAAGTGTCTGCAGAAATTCAAAATCTCCCTTATCCTGTAGTCACTTTTTTCACACCTGTGCCATCGAGCCTGTGACATAGCGCTGTGATATTCAGTGGGCCTCACACAATCCAAGTGTCCAGTGTCCACAAGTGTCTGCAGAAATTCAAAATCTCCCTTATCCTGTAGTCACTTTTTTCACACCTGTGCCATCGAGCCTGTGACATAGCGCTGTGATATTCAGTGGGCCTCACACAATCCAAGTGTCCAGTGTCCACAAGTGTCTGCAGAAATTCAAAATCTCCCTTATCCTGTAGTCACTTATTTCACACCTGTGCCATCGAGCCTGTGACATAGCGCTGTGATATTCAGTGGGCCTCACACAATCCAAAAGTGTCCAGTGTCCACAAATGTCTGCAGAAATTCAAAATCTCCCTTATCCTGTAGTCACTTTTTTCACACCTGTGCCATCGAGCCTGTGACATAGCGCTGTGATATTCAGTGGGCCTCACACAATCCAAAAGTGTCCAGTGTCCACAAGTGTCTGCAGAAATTCAAAATCTCCCTTATCCTGTAGTCACTTTTTTCACACCTGTGCCATCGAGCCTGTGACATAGCGCTGTGATATTCAGTGGGCCTCACACAATCCAAAAGTGTCCAGTGTCCACAAGTGTCTGCAGAAATTCAAAATCTCCCTTATCCTGTAGTCATTTTTTTCACACCTGTGCCATCGAGCCTGTGACATAGCACTGTGATATTCAGTGGGCCTCACACAATCCAAAAGTGTCCAGTGTCCACAAGTGTCTGCAGAAATTCAAAATCTCCCTTATCCTGTAGTCACTTTTTTCACACCTGTGCCATCGAGTCTGTGACATAGCGCTGTGATATTCAGTGGGCCTCACACAATCCAAGTGTCCAGTGTCCACAAGTGTCTGCAGAAATTCAAAATCTCCCTTATCCTGTAGTTACTTTTTTCACACCCGTGCCATCGAGCCTGTGACATAGCGCTGTGATATTCAGTGGGCCTCACACAATCCAAAAGTGTCCAGTGTCCACAAGTGTCTGCAGAAATTCAAAATCTCCCTTATCCTGTAGTCACTTTTTTCACACCTGTGCCATTGAGCCTGTGACATAGCGCTGTGATATTCAGTGGGCCTCATACAATCCAAAAGTGTCCAGTGTCCACAAGTGTCTGCAGAAATTCAAAATCTCACTTATCCTGTAGTCACTTTTTTCACACCTGTGCCATCGAGCCTGTGACATAGCACTCTGATATTCAGTGGGCCTCACACAATCCAAAAGTGTCCAGTGTCCACAATTGTCTGCAGAAATTCAAAATCTCCCTTATCCTGTAGTCACTTTTTTCACACCTGTGCCATCGAGCCTGTGACATAGCGCTGTGATATTCAGTGGGCCTCACACAATCCAAGTGTCCAGTGTCCACAAGTGTCTGCAGAAAATCTAAATGTCCCCTGTCCTATAGACACCTTGTACCTTGTTTTACATTACTATATAGTTTGTTGGATTTTTGTCTACATTTCTACCAAAAATGAGGAAGGCTGGTGGAAGAGGCCGTGGAATTGGGCGGGGGTTGGCAGCTGGTAATGATGGTGTTGGTGGTGTATCTGATGGTAGTGGCAAAAGCAAAATAGGACAGAATGCAGGAGGTGTTGAGCCTGCGTCATCGTCTGGCTCCATAAGGCTTCGAAGGCTTAGTTTTCTAGGAGTTGGCAAACCGCTTTTAACGCCAGAGCATCAGGAAAAAGTTTTGTCTTACATTGCTGACTCAGCCTCCAGCTCTATCGCCTCCTCTTCTGAAGTTGTAAAAAGTAAAAGCACTGAGTCGTCATTGGAGGCTCATGTTCATGAACCACACCTTTCCTTGTGTCCTTCACCCCAACCAAGATTGAAGGATGACGCAAGCCATACTACTGATTACTCCATGGAGCTGTTTTCACATACCATGCCTGGATTATCAAGTGAAATGGTGAATTACCCAGGCCAAGATGAATCTGACATGGAGTGCACTGATGCACAGCCGCTGATAGATGATTCAGCTGGTACATTCACTCAGAGCACTACATTGTCCTGAGCCAGATGCTGACCCTGATGAGACTCAGGTGCCCCTTCCCGCACACTATACCACCATACACGGTGACACAGAGGAAGGTGCACATGACATTGAAGAGGAGGTGATGGATGACCCAGTTGTTGACCCAGATTGGCATCCATTGGGGAAAGAGGGTGCTGCTTCCAATAGCTCAGATGAGGAGCATCCACAGCAGACATCGACATCGCAACAGCTGTTATCTGGCAGGCCCGGAGCACTCCAAAGACAGGTTCCAAAAATCAAAAGAGTTGCTGGACAGCTTGTCCAGAGGGTCAAAAGATCACAGCGTGCTAGGCCGCAAAATGTCTGCCAAAGTAGGAACAGTGCAGTGTGGCACTTTTTTGAACAAAATCCTCATGATCAGGCCAAGGTAATCTGTAAGAAGTGCGCAAAGACCTTTAGCCGAGGGAAAAATCTGAAAAATTTGAATACCAGTTGCATGCTTAGACATTTAACCAGCATGCACTTGCACTTTTGACACAACACCAAACCTCAAGTGCCACATGTGCAACTGATCACAAAGAAGGTAGTCAGCAACGCTACATTGTTTCCCCCACTGTAAGCCCACCGGTTAGCACAGCAGCAAATGTTGAGGTGTCGTTGCAAGGCCACAGCAGTCAGGGAATCCCACTGTTATATCAACGAAATACTGAATCTAGGCCATCAGAAAGAACACCAACTCCATCACCATCATAAACCCTCTCTCAGTCCGCCCTGTCCACCGCTACTTCCACCATATGCAGCTCTCAAGTCCAGCTCACCCTCCCAGACACTATGAGTAGGTCAAGAAAGTACTCAGTCTCTCATCCGCGTACACTGGGTTTGAACGCCCACATTGCCAAACTAATCTCGTTTGAGATGATGCCCTATCGGTTGGTGGAAAGCGCAGCTTTCCGCGAACTCATGGCCTATGCAGTACCACGCTATGACCTACCCAGTTGCCACTTCTTCTCTCGCAAAGCCATCCCAGCCCTCCACCATCATGTGAAAGACCGCATTGTCCATGCACTCAAGCAGTCAGTGAGTGGAAAGGTGCACCTCACAACTGATGCATGGTCCAGTCGGCATGGCCAAGGCCGTTACGTGTCCATCACTGCGCACTGGGTTAATGTGGTGGATGCAGGGTCCACAGGGGACAGCGGTGGTGGGACAGTGCTGCCTAGCCCACGGTATAGGAAACAGTTGGCTGTAGGCGTTCCACCCTCCTCCTCCTCCTCCTCCTCCAGAAGCGAAAGCTCGTCCACAGAGCGCAGTCGTACGAGCACTCCATCTGCAGCTGCCTCTGTTGCACACGAGGTGTCCCCCTATCGAGCAGCTAGTGGAAAGCGTCAGCAGGCTGTGTTGCAGATGATGTGTTTGGGCGACAGACACACTGCCGAGGTGCTGGCCGAGTACTTGAAGCGACAAACTGAGTCATGGCTGGGCAGTGTACATCTTGAGGCAGGCAAGGTAGTTAGTGATAACGGCCATAATTTTGTGGCAGCCATAGCCCTTTCAAAACTCAGCCACATACCTTGCTTGGCTCACACCTTGAACCTGGTGGTGCAGTGCTTCCTCAAAAATTATCCGGAGTTAACAGCCCTGCTCCATAAGGTGCGAAGACTGTGCGCTCACATCCGCCGGTCGCCTGTACACTCCGTTCGTATGCAGAAGCTGCAGCGATTGCTCCACCTTCCCAACCACTGCCTCATTATCGACATTGCAACAAGGTGGAACTCCACCCTGCACATGGTGGAGCGGCTGTGCGAGCAGAGGCAGGCCATAATGCATTTGTGGGAGGATACACGGCCAGGCACTTTGAGAGCAGACATGGAGTTGACAGGTGTGCAGTGGTCGAAGCTGAAAGACCTCTGTAAAGTCCTTCAGTGTTTTGAGGAATGCACACGGCTGGTAAGCGCAGACGACGCCATCCTAAGCATGAGCATCCCACTTATGCGTCTGCTCATGCAAACTTTGACGCACCTTAAGGAGCAGGCGTCTGCAGCCTATGTTGACGAGCAGGAAGAGGTGGAGGGAATCGTTGATGACATTCAGCCATTGTCTGCTCAGGGACCTCTCCTGGATGAGTTGGAGGAAGAAGAGGAGGAGGAGGATGATGATGGGGATGATTACTTAGGGGAGGAGGATGCATCTCGTGGGGCAAGTGAAAATGTTGGCGTGGCAAGGTCTGGTACAGGGTTTGTGCGTGACTGGAGGGATGTGGATTTGCCAGAAAGTGCTCCTCCAACCAGCACTCGCAGTGCATCATTGACACCGCGAACATTGGCCCACATGTCAGATTATGCCTTGCGGATCCTAAAAAGGGACCCCCGCATTGCCAAAATGATGAACGATGACGACTACTGGTTGGCCAGCATCCTGGATCCATGCTATAAAGGCAAATTACAAAACATCATGCCACAGGAGAACCTTGACCTAATATTGGCTAATAAACAAGCAACTCTGGTAAATCGGTTGCTTGAGGCATTCCCAGCACACAGCAGCGGTGATGGTTCTCACACGAGCCGTACGGGCCGGGGGCAGCTTGGCAGAGGTGTTCATGGTGCACACAGCAGAAGTGGCGTTGGAGACAGGGGTTTCATGACAATGTTGTGGACTGATTTTTCAAGTACCGCTCAGACAACTAGTAATACAGCATCGATGGAAAGTGACAGGAGACAGCAGTTGTCAACTATGGTTACAAACTACTTTTCCTCCCATATCGATGTTCTCCCACACAGGTCATTACCCTTTGACTATTGGGCCGCTAAACTGGACACCTGGCCTGAATTGGCACAATATGCCTTACAGGAGCTCGCTTGCCCAGCTGCAAGTGTGCTATCGGAAAGAGTCTTCAGTGCAGCTGGATCAATCCTGACAGAAAAAAGGACCCGTCTGTCAACCCAAAATGTGAATGATCTATCCTTCATTAAAATGAACCATGCATGGGTTTCCAAGGATTTTGTCCCACCTTCCCCTGATGACACATAGGGTGACAGAAAAATGGCTTGCTTTGGTCCACCTCTTTCTGGGACTTGACCTATTTCGCCTTTTGCATCAGCTGAATGTCCAACATCAACATATGCCACTTTCTAAAACTCCCTAACTGTGCAGCCTCCCCCCCCATGGCCGGGGTCACCACCTAGCGCACGACACCGTGCGAGTGCTATTGCCCTGGACAGGTGGGTAGGCCGACTCTTGGGCGCGGGCACTGGCACAGGGTCCCTCATAGTGCAATCAAGTGTCTCTGACGGTGGTGGTGCACACCCGCCATCAGACACACCGCCGTACTATGAGGGGCCCAGTGCCAGTACCGACGCCCACGAGTGGGTCCCCCTTGCTTGGGCAGGGCCCCAGCATTTGCAATCTTTACCTCTCCCTGCTCCTCCGCTGTGTAGTCTGGGCCGTCAAAAAAAATACTGTGCCTGACACCGTCTGAGCCTTCCTCCTGATGTATAGACATATCTTTTGAATGTGTACGCTATCCATACATGTTATCTGGGGATACGGTACCCTTTCTCACCTTTGTGCAATCACGTGCAAGCCATACTGGGCCTAACACCATCTGAGCCTGCCTCCTGATGTATAGACATATCTTTTGAATGTGTACGCTATCCATACATGTTATCCGGGGATACGGTACCCTTTCTCACCTTTGTGCAATCACTTGCAAGCCATACTGGGCCTAACACCATCTGAGCCTGCCTCCTGATGTATAGACATATCTTTTGAATGTGTACGCTATCCATACATGTTATCCGGGGATACGGTACCCTTTCTCACCTTTGTGCAATCACGTGCAAGCCATACTGGGCCTAACACCGTCTGAGCCTGCCTCCTGATGTATAGACATATCTTTTGAATGTGTACGCTATCCATACATGTTATCCGGGGATACGGTACCCTTTCTCACCTTTGTGCAATCACGTGCAAGCCATACTGGGCCTAACACCGTCTGAGCCTGCCTCCTGATGTATAGACATATCTTTTGAATGTGTACGCTATCCATACATGTTATCCGGGGATACGGTACCCTTTCTCACCTTTGTGCAATCACTTGCAAGCCATACTGGGCCTAACACCGTCTGAGCCTGCCTCCTGATGTATAGACATATCTTTTGAATGTGTATGCTATCCATACATGTTATCTGGGGATACGGTACCCTTTCTCACATTTGTGCAATCACGTGCAAGCCATACTGGGCCTAACACCGTCTGAGCCTGCCTCCTGATGTATAGACATATCTTTTGAATGTGTACGCTATCCATACATGTTATCCGGGGATACGGTACCCTTTCTCACCTTTGTGCAATCACGTGCAAGCCATACTGGGCCTAACACCATCTGAGCCTGCCTCCTGATGTATAGACATATCTTTTGAATGTGTACGCTATCCATACATGTTATCCGGGGATACGGTACCCTTTCTCACCTTTGTGCAATCACGTGTAATCCATACGGGGCGTGAGAACGGCTGGCGAGCTGTTAAGCAAGCTACAGCACCTGTGGTTTGCACACGTAAGTTTTTCATTTTTTCAGGAATGTCGGTTAGGCCTAATTCCGGAACTGCGGTTGACCTGCACTTACTGGGAAATCATCGTTCGCGAGTAATAATTGTATTCAGTGATCCCCATCACTAACGTTGTTCAGCGGGTTATCTGCACCTGTAAGCGACAAACGCTGGCCTTTTCAGTTTAGCGCACATGCAGCCATGGACATGTAAGGGCATGACACACCAGTTATTGGCCAATCTCATGTGCCAGAGCCTCACATGTCCCTCTAGTAAGCCGGACTCGGACCGCGGGGCATGACGGAGTCTCGTTCGTTAACGGAATTAAGCTTGCAATGTGTGCATCTGTTCTGTAGCTGGCATGGTTGAGGTTGCCCGTGTTGAGTCAAATTACGCCGTAGGCTCCACTCCTGGTGGTGCCCTTCTGGACATTCCTTTAAGATTCAGCATTGCAACCATACTGCCCACCTAAAACAAACACTTTGCCTTCATGAACGCTGTTTGGAGGGTCATGACTCGTGGGAATAACGCTGCCCAATCAGTTAACCTGCTAGAGAGATCCTTCGTTGCTCCCAAGCATGACATCACACTCCCTAGGAGAAAGGTAATGCCACTGTGGCGACCATACTCCTGGGGGCGACACAAGTGCACTGATGCCCAGCCACTGCTCGATGAATCTGCTGGTACATTGACCCAGACCACTACATTCCCCTCGCACGCTACACGGCCTGAATCTGACCCTGATGAAACTCAGGTTACCCTTCCCATATACAGTTCCATCTTACACCGTGACAAAGAGGAACCTGCAGATGAAAGTGCAGGTTCGGCCCACCCGCCATCAGACACACCACCGTACTATCATGGGCCCTGTGCCAGTGCCGTCGCCAACGAGTGGGCCCCCCCTGCTTGCTCAGGATCACAGCACTTGCAAGGTTGAAATACTGTGCAGTGAGATGGAAGATGGGGACGACGAGGAGTCCAGACTAGTACAGGGATTCCCTAGCGAGGAGACTTATTTCATTGTTTTCAATGTTGGGACAGCAATTTTTGGGGAGCACTATACTCTGGAGAATGATAGATGGGGCCCACCATACACTGGAACATTCCAAAGGTGGACATCAGACACTGGAGCAGCATTTACAGGGCCCATTATACACTAGAGCATTAGAAATGGGGCCCATTATGTTTGGAGCATTATTTGGGCCCATAAGACAGTGGAGCTTCATCCATGGGGACCAACATATACTGTAGCATTATGTGGAGCGCATCATATACTGTTTCAAACATTATATGGGACCAATGATTCTGTATGGAGAAATAGATGGGCCTCGTCATGAGATGTAAAAAGTGAAGTATTTTTCATTGTACTATACCGCTATTTCTCTGCCGTATCGGAGCATGATGAGTTGTGGTATTATGTGTTAAAGGGGCGCTCTTTTGCCGAGGGCACATGAAAACCTGGAGCCAGCCCTACCCCCCCACAACTTTAGCCAAATAACCCCCATTTTTCAGTGCGTAACTTGTATTATGAAGTTAATTAAGGTTGACCAGCTTATGTAAGAAGAATTGATGCTTTTGGCATTCAAATGAGCACTGTAGGTGTGTTTCCTGTCCTCCTCTCACTGCCGACTTTTATTCCCCATTGACTTACATAGGGTTTCGTGTTTCAGGACGACCCCGACTTTTCCCTATAATCGGCCGATCTTGCTCGACCCGACTTTTGGAAAAGTCGGGTTTCACGAAACGAAACTCGACCATAAAAAAACAAAAGTCGCTCAACTCTAATATTTACCTACATGTTGTGATCCCTGGCAGAAATACATATGTTGTATATTTAACATCTATTGTATTCATAGTATTCTACATATATCTTGTGATTCTTATGTATTTCATATTAATGGATTATGTTGGAGATTGTTTTGTTCATTGTATTATCATAATATGGACACTGTAAAGGTGGTCTACCCTTTTCCCCACTTTCCACCTTTTTCAGTGATCTGCATTGTTGCTTTTTTGCACTTTTTTATAAAATAAAGATACAGTTTCACACTATTTGTTGCTCTTAAATACCTTTGCATTACGATTATTACACTTTTTGGGCTTGTTAGTGCCAGTTATATACCTTTTCTTGTTCTTATTTGCTATTTCTTGT
The DNA here is from genome assembly GCF_039654945.1 of Dendrobates tinctorius. NCBI lineage: Eukaryota > Metazoa > Chordata > Amphibia > Anura > Dendrobatidae > Dendrobates > Dendrobates tinctorius. The sequence goes on along the minus strand of NW_027361738.1, from coordinate 51,660,958 downwards.
ATATGACACAAGTGTCCATTTATTTATCTTATATTATTATTTTTGCGGTGCTATTCCACCCTTTGCTCATAGATTAATAGCCAACTGGGCATGATAATAAAGTAGACTCCCACGAAGAAGAGTAAGGGACCACCCCCGCTCATCTAAAAGAGTTAAGATCTATATTTAGGGAAGAGGAAGCCGCATCTCAGGAATGAACAGTATCAGATTGAGAAGAATAAAGGAATTTACATAGTTTACAAAATTGACATATTTATGGCAAGTGACAGGATCTCAATTAACAGTCTCATATCAGGTGCACTGGAAGGAGAAGTCCCCAGATAATCATGAAAAAGGTCAGAATCTTTAATTGGGTCATCAATGTCTGATCGGTGGAGGTGCAACACCCAGCACCCCTGCCACTAAGTTGTACCCAACGTCAACAATGGCCGAAACTACTCAGCTACGGAGATGAACAGCACTGCTCCATTGACTTGAATAGTGGCAGTGGCTGGGTACTGCACATCCACCCCCTATTGATTTGAATAGGTGGCAGATGTGCAGTACCAAGCCACGCACACTATACAGTAGATGAAGCAGTGCTGTTCACCTCCAGAACTGGCCAGTTCTGGTTGCCGACCACATCTGGAACAGCTGATCATTGGAGTTGTCAGCTGTCGCACCTCCACCAATCTGGTATTTTATGATCTATTCTAGGGATAGGACATCAGTGTTAAAGTCCTGGACAGCCCCTTTAATAATCTAGCACCTTTGTATCTTTCATAAAATACTGTATGACCTTGAAGTCTTGATAGTCCGGTAGCTAATAATTATAGTCCTGTGCCGAATTAGCTGACTTTTACTAAATTGTCTGGTGCATACTGTATACTGTGTATGTCCATCCACTGCATAGTATACTGTACATCTTGACGGTTGCAGATTACTCTCATTTTACCTTGTGCATGCTCGTCTCTTCACTGTTCAAGCTGCTTAGTTGACATCTCGTTGTTACACGATAGCCGTCTGGTAATCCCATAGTTTACACTAGCACTTGCACAGAATATCTAAGTATCGGGGCTGGCAAATACCAGTAGACGCTATAATCTGCCTTCAGGTTCTTTTATTACACTGACATGCTCATCAACCTCCTAAATACCTGCTCAGATCACCATTGCCCGGTGGACCGCCATTACTCTTGTATTCACTGATTTGATGTGACAGTATCATTTAAAGGAAAAGTAACAGCTAAAGGAACAGTTATTTTCAGAGGGAAGGAATTGTACTGAATATATCATGGATTCGGTGCCAAGATAATATTAATTGAGATAAGTTTTGTCTGCCGGCTATACTTTAGTAACTGGTTTGTTATATGCTGATATGGCATCTATATATTTTCCCTTGTGATTTTTTTCTGAGGTTTAACTCCTTATGCACCAAGGCAGTTCTGTTCCTTGTAAATGTATGCTTAAATGCACAGAGATATGATAGGGTATGCCTAAGCAAGGGGCATAACTATAGGGGGCATTTTCACTAGCAGTGAAACCTAGGTGGGTATAATACTACCAGTATAAATGGCCTATCATGGGAGACCCTGACACCGATTTTTGCATCGAGGTGTAGAAGCTTCAAGTGACTTCTCTGACCTAAAGAATGGACCAACAGGCACTATTATTTACAGCATTGGGTACCTTTATAACTAGTTCAAGACCAGGCCATTTACCTTCATTCATAATCAGACACATTCTCAGGTTTTTTTCATACATGGTTTAAAGAGCTGTAAAAAACGTTCTCATTTGGATATTCCAGTAATTCTTCTGGGGTTTTTTTTTCATGATATATGGGGCTACATTTTCATGTCACTGCCATAGCCTTTCTTGTTTCCCCCTAATATTGGGCAATTTCAGTGGCAAAATAAAGAAAATATGTGGCTATTTTTACCATTTTTTTTACTACAGAGAGCCATTAAAATACATTTAAAAATGTGTTCCCAATTCTAAATAATTATTTTTATTTATCAAACAAGTTTTTTTTTTTTTAAGGAGCGAGGCTAGTAACACTGTGGATTGACAATGGCAATTTTATTGATTTATTTTGTACCTATTTATTTTATATTCATTTTTCCATTTTTAATTTATTTTAAACATAACATCATAAAATACCCTTGAGGAAAGAGAGGCATTACAAAATTTTATATTTTCATCTTATTTCCCATGTAACTGGGGCTTGCATAGTAACCCCAGTTACAGGGGAAAATAAACCTCCTGTCTGCATGGCAAAAGTCTCTGGGTCTACTATGACTAAGGAGCTCCTGCTCCCTCAATAAACACAGTGATTACATGACCACTAAGTATGGAGAAGGAAGAACTGTCAGTACTTTAAATTACAGTAAGCACAGCTCTTGTTTAGAGCAGTGCATGCAGCAATAGAGAAGGCAAAGTCGGTAATAAACCATCTGTGCCTTCTCTTTTGGGACTACGGCTGTCTCTGAAAGTTGGATCTCCTCTTCTGAAGCTACATGACCGCTTTATGCTGCGCTTCTATGCAGTGACATCTTAGAACATGACTGCAGAGTAGGAGCGAGACCGCCTGGAATTTTAAAATCTATGCAAGGTCTGGAAACGGTTAAGACTTCAAGTTATGAGTGCAAAACCATCAGAATTCAACTCCAGCAATAAGGATCACAGGGACTGGACAAAGGGATTGCCCTCTTTTTGTCAGCTCCACAATCAGCAGTGATTGCACTGCTAAACGGGTTAATTGAAATTTGCAGACACAATTGGTGTTCCCCACATAATCGCATTTATGTGCACCAAAAATTTAAGAAAAATTACTTTTCTCATGATGTACATGTATGCAGTATTTTGGTAAAGCGTTAATGTTTATTTCACTCTTGTATTTCCCATGAAAATGGCACTTTTCTATAGATTTCCAGCATAATGTTGATTTTTATTTATTTGCTATGCATGGACTAAATAATCTTTGAAACCGCTATTGCAGAGGATAATATAATGATTTCGGCTACAATATAAATGGAAGACATTCAGAGAAAATATTTTTGAAAGCACCTAAGGTAGAAGACATGAGAGATTTGCCGTGGTATCAGTCACAAGACCAGTTTCGTAGCCGGTTACCAAGGCTAATTAATTCCCTCTGGTTTTCTTCTAGGATTTTGTAAACATATTGACAAGACAGTCAAGGAGGCTTCAGACTGCTAAGAGTGTGATGCAACAGACAACAGCTTCCCATGTGGCATGGAAGTCATACATATTCTTTCAGGCGTCTTGAGATCTGATGAGATTTAACCACCTCAGTAAGTGTTATCATGCTTTTACTACATCACACATATATAACTATGCAGCAGTCAATGCTAAATATTCTTACAGCTGCAGGCAGACATATATTAGAGGAGAGAACTGTGTAAGAATTTAAGATCTACAACTGGAAAGAGAATAAAATAACTAAAAGTTATTTAACTAAAATATTCCACAAAGAATCTGCAGCCAACGACAAAGGAACACTTGACTAATATAACCGATACCACATGCCATGACATGGCTGTTGTAATTTTTTATGTGAAGTCCCCTGTCTGCTCCAAATGACATCTTGCTGTCTCCATCTGTCAGTCAGCTGACATCCTGTCTCAGTGACCAGAGTATATCGACCTTACTGACCTTACTGTCATGGTCACATACTATTATTTATATGGGGGCCTGGGAGAATGTAATGGAGGAGGAAAATCCAAAATAAAGAGCGCTGAGGAGTCCAGAAGTGGAATAATTACTCTTTATCACAATGCTATGCATTTTGGCACTGGACCAGTGTCTCCATCCATACTACAGTTATAACAAGGAAATAACAATAGACATTTTTTACAAAATCTCTGAATTTGTGGTGAAATTAGGATTTACAGTAAAATACTACCTAAAATATTTTTAAGTATTTCAAGGCCATGGATTGGCCATATCTGAACACAGGGGGCTGGAACTCAATGCTGCCTAGCGAAACCTGAAAGATCTGGAGATCTGAATGGAGGAGGGGGCCAAAATCCCCACTGCAGTGTGTGAAAACTTGGTCAAGAACTACAGGAAATGTCTGACCTCTGTAATTGCAAACAAAGGTTTCTGCACAAAATATTAAGTTCTGTTTTTATGTTGTATTCAACACTGATTTCATGCAATGCTAATTAATTATGTGAAATTCATACAATGTGATTTTCTATTTTTTATTTTTAGATTCTGTCTCTCACAGTTGAAGTGTACCTAAAATAAAAATTACAGACCTCGCCATTTTTGTAGGTGGGAAAACTTGCAAAATTGGCAGTGCATCATATGATTACTTTCCCCACTGTAGGTCCATTAAGTTTTACCTGGATAGGAATAAATCTTATCAGCACCCATAATCTTGATAGACTGATCTATTGTGGAAAAGCTGATCATTCAAAGGTATTTTTATTATTATACCTGAAGAGTAAAGGTGCATATACAACTGCTAAATGCCAAGTGACATCATCTCCCTAATCCTATTCAAGACCCATTAGGAAACACACCTAGACTGAGACTAAGGCTGTGTGCACACGCTGCAGATTAGGTGCGGATTCATCCGCGCGGATTTTGTAAAATCCGCAGGTGAAACCGCAGGTCAAAAGACCTGCGGTTTTACCTGCGGATTGCTCTACGGTTTTGCCCTGCGGTTTTTCATCTCCTCAATGGAGGAGATGGCAAACCGCAGGGGAATCCGCAGAAAGAATTGACATGTCAATTCTTTCTGCGGATTGAAAACCGCAGATAATCCGCGCGGAAAATTCCGCACCGTCTGCACTGCGGTTTTTGATTCCCATAGGGAATCATGGTACTGTACACCGCAGCAAAAACTGCTGCGGGTCCGCAGCGGCCAAAACCGCTGCGGAACCGCAGCAAAATCCGCAGCATGTGCACACAGCCTAAAGACTTTCATTTGGTGCGCTCCACCTTCTGAGCACACCGTGCCTTAATTTTCTTCCATCCCTGTTGGTTTCCACTATATCTGGCCGACTGCTTCCAAGATTCGTAAGTGTGGCAAATGTTTGATTCTCTAGTGCCTTCCTGCTTGCCGCACCAACACCCGGGGTCCTTGTTTCCACCCATACCTGAGACTTAGAGGATCCACCTCACCAGGTGAGCCTAAACAGATCATTAATATTATCACCATTACCAATAATTCATCCCTTTATTACTCAGAGCATTGGGCTGCCAATAACAATCATTTTAATTCCAGCATCAACTATGGATTTTGCTCTTTCATCGGTTAATTGCTGGTATGTTCACTCAAGCCAATAATTACCAATATCAACCGCTCATTCCCAATTATCCATTCCCGTAAATGGGCCTTTAATTTCCAACATCTCCAATTTAATATACCATTGATTAGTTCCCAAAATTCTGCTATCCTGTTTGGTAAGATGGTTTGTTATTTAGGTGTCACATCAGTCACACTCTTAATGGCACAGTTTTCCGAATTAGTAATGCACACAAGCCGTTGAAGGCACGCCAACCTACAAGCCATCAGAGGAACCAAAATGTATACATCCCACATATAGTCTAATCCTTGCTTTACTTTTACAACCATATAAAAATTTTGATCAAATGTTTGTGTGACAGTATTCCAACACTTATTGTGAACCTTTCCATGTGTTCTTTCTGCTTCTCTTTTCTACTCCATCAGTTTACAGTTATGATCAATAGAAATATTAGGCAATATTTTAAACATTTTTGATAATTTCATATGGAAACCATAAAACCAAAATAAAATGAAATTTAGACTTATCTGCTCTATACACTTTCCCTGTTGGAAAATATATTTACAAATTGGAGAAGAAGCTGCTGAAAAATTGGAAACAACCGTTATCCAAAATAATAAATTCTGGATTTTCTAACACAATTAAACGTTTTTTAATCCGAACTGTAAAAATTAAAACAAAACAATTTATTCCTAGTGAACTAATGGTGAGAAGAAGTGTTCCAGAATATGACAAATCTTCCTATACCTCCCCAGTTCCTGTGTGTGACATTTCCCAGCATATGAATGGAAATAGACTGTTAAACATTGTATCGTGTTTCAGTAAGTGGAAATATTCACTCAAAAGCTGAATATGTTCTCATTGCTTTGGTTACCCTTGTGTTTAGTCCTTATGTTAAAGCATCACTCCAATGTTTTTTTTTTTATTTTAAGGCTGGAGTGGTGCAACTAAATAAGTTCCCTGCCCCCTGTTATTATACTTAACAGTCACGCCGTCTTCATGTTATCGGCGCCGCTCTGGTCGTCTTCTGCAGGTTGAGATCTGCCACATCGCTTCAGTGTTTGTTGTGGTGAGACCTAAGTCACAAGTCAATGTAAGTGTATGAGAGTTAGACTGAAGCCAGAACAAGGATCTCATAGATTTGCATTAAGAGCTTGTGACCGTTACCTCTGACTTTCAGTTAGTCAGAAGCTGTGGTCATAAGATGGCAGACCTGGACTGGATCAGCTCCAGGAAGGGCAAAAGATGTCAGCTGCTGAATATAATACTAGGGTCAGAGAACTTACAATAATGGCACCATTCCAGCATGGAAATAAAAAAAAGCGCTGGAGTGGTGCTTTAAGAGATTTATAAAGCTGTAATAAAGTTGACTAACATAAAGAGCAGAAATATAAAAAATATAATACAGAGTACAAAATTAAGAATTAATATTTTTATATTAAACTACAAGCAAGATTACTATAAATATAACAAATAATAAAAAGGTGAAAGGACATCCTTATAAAGGCAACCGTTAACTCAAAACCGGACTTCCAATAACAGATGTGGCATAAGCCCCCCCAGCTAGTCAGGTTCCAGGAATGCCCTGATTTTTAGATCTCCACCTACTAAAGAGGCCCATGGGCTGCATCCACAAAGTAGATGAATGATGGAACTCATCTAGATTTGATTGGTCAGTAAGTCAGGTCAGAGCCTGCATGTAAGGGACAGTGATAAAATCAGAAGCCAGAGATTAAAGTCTGGTGAATAGCTAGGGTCAAGATCACAAAGAGTCAAGCGGCGGTGATAGGGAAAAAAAGGTATCAAACAGTCTAAGGTAAAATCAGACATCCATTTACAGTTAGAGTTCGGGGTGGAGAGAGAGATTTTCCAGCATCAAAGTTCGAGTCCTCATTGATTTCTATGGATGTGGGTTCAGGTTCAATTTTGGGTACAGTTCTGGCACCCAAACGAACCAAACTTTGGACTACAGTTCGGACCAACCCTAAGAACCCCAACATATATAGGTATGCTCATCCCGAGATATCCCTAGAAGTAATACAAATAACCTTAAAGGGTCACTGTGCTTTCAAGCATTTTTTCAGAATAACGTGTCTTGTGTGAGGACATGAGGCAAAGCACTATATCTGGCTATTACGTAATTTATATCCTGCATTCTCACTAGTTTTTTTTCCTTTGTGCTCTCTATCTGTAAATTGCAATCCAAGCAGGGGGAAGAGACAAGCTGCATTTATTTCTCCCATAGACAGTAAAGCACAGTGAGGGGAATCCCTACGCTTTATTCATTCACATTTTAGCTCACAGATACAAACTGCAGCATCATGGAGGGAATTATACAGCAGAGCTCAGCTGTCTACCTGAACAAAGCTCTGACGTGAGGAAAAAACAGTTACAAAGATCTGTACAATGTTTATTTGTCTTCCAGGGGGCATTCCAGTTGCAGAAGGTATAAACAGAGTCTATATGAGGTTTGTTTATATCAATGGATTCATAGCAGCTTTATATGGATCCCGTTTTTCGAACATTCAGAACAACAGAAAGAAGTTTCAAAATGCATTGTGAATGGAAATTAAGTGACTGTCTATTATCTCCAGTCAAGTGTAACCCGTTTCTAGCATAAAGAATAAAGTCATAACAGAAAGATGGGCTTTCAATATGGTGCAGTCACTGAACAATAGCAAGAAGAAGGCATGTTGATGTAAGGTCCTGCACCTACAGTGCTGGCAGAATGCTGATGAAGAGGATTCCTACACTTAAGAAGGGTTGATTTCTAGTTACAAAGCTTATAAGGACAAGAAAAGTGATTGAATGACCAGGTGTGTCCAAACCTTGGACAAGTACTTTACCTATGAATAAATTTGATGCTTTTTTTATGACAAATTGATTTATTGGCAATGGAAAGTTAATAAAACCATAAATTTATATAATTATATTAAACTGAGAATCTAAAAAAGAAAACTTGAATACTCAAATGTCAAGTATTAGCATAAGATAAGTCCAAGTCACAAGTGTTATTGTTAAAAAAGCTAAAATAAACCAAAACACAGAATGTATTACATAGACAAGTTATGTGTGCCATTCTGGCAAGAGATACTGTATAATCCCAGTGATATCAGAGCCACAGGAGCGTTTCACATGCAGATCACCAGACAACACGTAACTTAACCCTTCTTTGCGCTCATTCGAACATCAAAGCAGCATGGCAGCGTATTGACATGATCCATGCAGAAGGTCATCTGTGATGGATGGAGACGTCTTAGCAAGCAGTGACCTATATGACCAGCCAGACACAGATGAATCTGCACCTGGGGCTGTTTGCTATGATGTTACTGAAATATAGAAAAAAATCAGATAAAGTTTCATTGGATAAGGGCTTTTGTGTATGCATCTATATTTACAAGCATAGGCAATGCTGTAATTACCAATTATCATTCTTCTGCCATACAGAATGTCTGTTGAGATTTCCAGGAATAACCGGAAAAGTAACGCCTTTTTATAAAACACTGATATAAGATAGATTTATCCTTTGCTAAGAATATTACAAAAAATTGCAAAAATATAAAGATAAACACAGCAAGTTCCCCAATAGACCACAATAACATTAACTGTCTGTTCATACAGGCTCAGACTGGCCCTAGGGGAACAGGAGAATCCCCTTGTGGCCCATGTGCAGAATTAAGCTACTTACCCGCCCAACAAGAAGAGTAGTTGGCCCAATACATTTGATTCCATATGAAGATAGATAAAAGCATCATCTCTTCATTCATGTAACAAACAACCCAAAGAATTATTATATAGAAGCAGAGGTAAATGTGACAGTACCACCCACTGGACTAAAAATCCCAGAGAGCAGAGGATTAAATGATGAAAACACCGGTTATACTGAATCTTGTCCTACAAAACTGTATACTAATCCCCTCAGATTCCCTGCTCTCTAATATGTTGCCTGCAGATTACACTGCAATTTCATGGTGACAGGATCCTTTTAAATTCTGCTGTTAATCTCTGACAGTGACGTACAGTGGGTACGGAAAGTATTCAGATCTGTCACCTGCCCCGTCCTGTGTGACACGGCCAGCAGGCCGGTAACTAATACAACAGGACACGGCACGTGTAATTGTCCAGTGTGACGCGGCCCGCAGGCCGGTAACTAATACAAGACAAAGGGGATAGGGAAACATTTACAACGGTGGGCCCTGCGATAGGGGACTGGGGACGTGGAGACCTCCTACACTCCCCTGAGTCAGTGTCCCTAATGCTCCTAACGTTCCCTATGCCTGTTCCACCCCGGGTGCCACTCAGGAATCTGTAGCCCTGACATACCCTACACCTATCCCTTGCTAGGGAGCTGGGAGGCGCCCCACCGCTGCACTAACACCAACATGAGGAAAAGTGACAAACAGGGAAACACTTAGCTTTGCTCTGATGTACTTGCTCCTGGCAACAGAGACACCTGAGTGCATCTTCTGCCACTGTGTCCAACACCTGGGTGCAGCTTTACAGCAGCAGCATCCAGCACTGAGTGCCACCTTGGAGCAACAGAGTCCAGCACCCGAGTGCAGCTGTCCAGCAATCGAGACCAGCAAACTAAGTGCAGCTCTCAGTAACAGAGTCCAGGAAAACGGAGTGCAGCTCCACACCATAGCTGCCACTCCACCAAGCTTTGCAGGAATTCTTCACTGACACCATAGCTGCCACTCCACCATGCTTTACACGAATTCCTCGCTGACACCATGGCTGCCGCTCCAGGACTCTGAATGAGCTGCCCTGGACTCTCCTCCAGCTCCCCATCCAGCTCCTTCCTTCACCCAGGATGGTTGGAAAGCCCAACAATAATAATATCACCAACATGAGTGAGCACTACTGACACACCTTTATTAAGCAAACACACCTGTTAGTGATTCCCGTGCAATTACTCTAACCACCACCGGGGGCAAACTTTCTCTAAAAACACCAGTGCAATGACCATACTAGCCACCGGGGTAAAACTATCTCTAAGCACAAGTGCAATGACCATACTGGCCACCGGGGACAAAACCAACCCTGAGCAAAACAGCTCACAGGAATAAAAAGGTTACTTGTGCATTTAATCTGTCAGATCCACCCAGGATCATGACAAGATCCCTTTAAATTTTTCACTCTGTTTCATTGCAGCCATTTGGTAACTTCAGAACAGTTCATTTTTTTCTCATTAATGTACACTCTGCACCACATCTTGACTAAAAAAAACAGAAATGTAGAAATTTTAAAAAATTTATTAAAAAAGAAAAGCTGAAATATCACATGGTCATAAGTATTCAGACCCTTTTCTCAAATACTCATATTTAAGTCACATGCTGTCCATTTCCTTGTGATCCTCCTTGAGATGGTTCTACTCCTTCGTTGGAGGTCAGCTGTGTTTAATTAAACTGATAGGACTTGATTTGTAAAGGCACACACCTGTCTACATGTGACCTCACAGCTCACAGTGCATGTCAGACCAAATGAGAATTATGAGGTCAGGAACTGGCCAAGGAGCTCAGAGACAGAATTGTGGCAAGGCACACATCTGGCCAAGGTTACAAAAGAATTTCTGCAGTACTCAAGGTTCCTAAAAGCACAGTGGCCTCCATAATCCTTAAATGGAAGAAGTTTGGGACCACCAGAAGTCTTCCTAGACCTGGCCGTCCAGCCAAACTGAGCAATCGTGGGAGAAGAGCCTTGGTGAGAGAGGTAAAGAACCCCAAGATCACTGTGGCTGAGCACCATAGATGCAGTAGGAAAAGGGGAGAAAGTTCCACAAAGTCAACTATCACTGCAGCCCTCCACCAGTCAGGCCTTTATGGCAGAATGGCCCGACAGAAGCCCCTCCTCAGTGCCAGACATATGAAAGCCAGTATAGAGTTTGCTAAAAAAAAACACATGAAGGACTCCCAGACTATGGGAAATAAGATTCTCTGGTCTGATGAGATGAAGATAGAACTTTTTGGCGATAATTCTAAATGGTATGTGTGGAGAAGACCAGGCACTGCTCATCACCTGCCCAATACAATGTCAACAGTGAAATATGGTGCTGGCAGCATCATGTTATGGGGGTGTTTTTCAGCTGCAGAGACAGGATGACTGGTTGCAATAGAAGGAAACATGATTGCGGCTAAGTACAGAGATATCCTGGATGAAAACCTCTTCCAGAGTTCTCTGAACCTCAGATTAAGCTGAAGGTTCACCTTCCAAAAAGACAATATCCCTAAGCACACAGCTAAAATAACAAAGAAGTAGCTTTAGAACGACTCTATGACAATTCTTGATTGGCCCAGCCAGAGCCTTGACCTAAACCCAATTGAGCATCTCTGGAGAGACCTGAAAATGGCTGTCCACCAACGTTCACCATCCAACCTGACAGAACTGGAGAGGATCTGCATGGAAGAATGGCAGATGATCCCCAAATCCAGGTGTGAAAAACTTGTTGCATCATTCCCAAGAAGACTCATGGTTGTACTAGCCGAAAAGGGTGCTTCTACTCAATACTGAGTAAAGGGTCTGAATACTTATGACCATGGGATATTTCAGTTTTTCTTTTTTAATAAATTTGCAAAAATTTCTACATTTCTGTTTCTGTTTTTTTTTTCAGTCAAGATGGGGTGCAGAGTGTACATTAATGAGAAAAAAATGAACTTTTCTGAATTTAGAAAATGGCTGCAAAGAAACAAAGAGTGACAAATTTAAAGGGGGTCTGAATACTTTCAACACCCAAGGTATAAGTGGATCGATTACGTGATTCAATCAATCCAATGACCTTTGGGCCCTTTGCATCGAGATTGAGGGGTGCCGATACCTTGCTATGTCAGCTGGGGGCTTGCTAAAGCCCCTGTTGCTGCCATCTTGAAGAAGAGACGAGGAGTTGGAGCACTATTTATGATTGACTGGGTGTCTCAATCACCAAATCATAGATGTGTTCCACTTTAGATAAGATGCGGCAAGAATCAGAGAGCTACAGTGAGGAGCAGAAGGGCAGGAGAGCTGAGCGGTGAGGTGAGTATAAACATTTATTTTTTAAAACATTCATTTATTATGCTCTGGGTTTGGAAAGATACATTACATACAAATTTTGGGAGAATAATCCTAATTGTGTGTCTTATATAGCAAAAAGCTTTGTAAGCCTCAGTTGTCATAGGGACTGATGTGAATGATGATAATCACTTTGCAGCACTATGGAATATGTTGGTGCTATATAAGCAGCATGAATGAATAATTACATAAAAGACTGATACATTAAAGAGCCTTGTAACATGCCTAAGGATTTTTGGAAAAGTAGAGACACCCAATTGTAGACAGCTATTTCAGGGTTGTTTCTCACCAGTACAGAGAGAGTGTACTGGTTAATTGGGTGACATACCACTGATGTTGCCCTTCTAAGTTCCTAGAAATACTAAGACAATTTTCTTTATTTTGCATACTTTCTACCAGGAAGCATTGACTGTAAAATTTCCTATACCTGCTGTATCTCTGCAAGAGAACCATTATCATTGGCTGTATTTTTAATTATTCCATTTCAAGCTTGATAAAAGACAGTTATGGCTGAAACGTTGCTTTGTCTACCTCATCTTTTTATTATATCACTAAAGAAAAAATGTACACAAGAACCAGCTGTAAAAAAGAAATACAAATTTTATTCACAAAAAAAAAAGAAAAAACAGATAAGGTTATTAAAAACTGGGAAACAGCAAAGATGGCACCATACACTCACCATATGCTAAATAGAGGTTGTACACAGAGAGTAGGTGTGGTAGTCCTACACTCATACCTTGCTAAAAATTACAAGCAGAGCCATCCATACACTCTTGAAAGCATCAACTGGTGTGCCTCATTGAAATATTAAGAAAGTGTTGTTGTGGCACTTCTACACTCATAAAGGCTTTGCATGCAGTGCAAAGCAAGAAACAAATTATAAGGAGAGTCATCCATAGACCCTTAAAGACACCAATTGGAAGACATCATTAACATATAATAAAGTGTAGTTGTGGTACTTCTACACTCATAAAGGCTTTGCACACAGAGCAAAGTGAAAAAAAAATCTATGGAGGGTCATATATACACCTTGAAGGCACTAACTGGAATGCCTCATAAAAAAATTAAGAAAGCGTAATTGTGGTAATTCTACCCTCATCAAGGCTCTATACGCAGTGCAAATTGAAAAAAAAATTAAGGAGGGTCATCCATACATCCTTGAAGACAACAACTGGAGGGCTTCATTCATCTGGTGGTGTGTAGTGATGGGTGAGTAGCATCGTTGCTCGGGTGATCTCCGAGTATTTTGGCATGTTTGGAGATTTAGTTTTCGTCGTCACAGCTGCATGATTTGCGACTTGTAGACAGGTTGAATACATGTGGGAATTCCCTAACAAACAGGCATTTCACACATGTATTCAAGCTGTCTAGCAGTCGCAAATCATGCAACTGAGACGACGAAAACTAAATCTCCGAGCACGCCAAAATACTTGGAGACCACCCGAGCAACGAGTATACTCGATCATCACTAGTGGTGTGGAAAAGTCAGGGCTAATCTGGTCCCAGTGCCTTGCCCTGGCTCATTGTCATGATCCATGCGGGTGTGATTGCTGGCTCTGACTAAGGACATGTAATATCTGTCTGAAACGCGTAAGGTAGCCTTGCCTGTCATGGTGGCTTATTAATATGATTTTAAAACCTTCCTAATAAATGTGAGTTTTATCTTTTTTCACTAATTTTGGTGCTGGAGACCCCCTCTTTTTTTCTTTGGAATTGGATTTATAGCGCCAGTTGAACCGCACTGGACATCTCCCTGCATCAGACCGCTTATGGACTATATGGACACTAATGTACGGTAGGCTGAATATTTTTTCCTCTTTTTCTGCAACAGAGTAAAGCTAAGTGGTGTTTCCCTGTTTGTGTTTTCCCTTCGAGTGTATTAGCACAGCGGTGGGGCCAGTGCCTGCACCACCCAGCTCCCTAGCAAGGGATATGTGTAGGGTGTGCTAGGGCGACAGGTATCCTGAGCGGCACCCTGTGCGGAACGAGCGCGGTTAGGAGCGTTAGGGACACTGACTCAGTGGAGCGCAGGAGGTCTCCACGTCCCCTTTCCCTATCGCAGGGACCACCGTTGTAACTGTTTTCCCTTCCCTTGTCTTGTTGTTTTAGTTACCAGCCTGTGGGCCGTGTCACACAGGACTGTATCACGTGCCGCGCCTTGTTGTTGTTGTTTACAGTTACCGGCCTGCGGGTCGCGTCACACAGGACGGGTCATCGTGACACTCATGCTGCATGTGTAGTTACTGCTGGCCTTCCAGCTAAGCCTATGGTGACTACTAGTTTACACGTGCAGCACTGTGATCTGGAGCATATGTCCAGATTTCACCCTACTTGCATGTCCATGATATTCCCATTGGTGCTCGGATGTCAGGTACTCTGGTGATGTGGCAGCTTCAGATTAGTCCACAGGCAAGGTCCTCTCTGTCTGGACTTGAGAAAGGTATAAAAAGCTCTCAATGGTGCACGCCTGCACGCTAGTATCATGTGTGTTTGGTGTGTTGGTGGCTACTTTCCACCCTGTGTGCACGTGTGCCACTAATAGCACTGCGAATGTTGTCTAGACAGGCAGTGTAGGGTGGGATCTCCCGCTTGAACTTAGCATCTGCACCGGGCATCCTCAGGCGCGTGTGCTAAAGCACATCATGTGTCAGAGCAGGGTCAACCACCAGCTTAGTCTTCCTTGGAGGGTTAAGTTATAGAGAACCCAATTAGTATTTTTTTTCATACGCCTGTGCAATCTAACAGGGTATAGTCCTTTTGCATTGCTTCTTAGTACAGCTCTATGGTGTAACAGAGTTTGGTACTTTGTGCTCTGTGCACACTGAGTGACATTTAACTCAGTGTGCTTAAAGTGTTTTCTCACAGTTTTGCTCTGCCATTGTGCTAGCTACAGTTTCTCCATCACCGCACGGTAGACCCCGGGTTGCGAACACACCATATTATTATTTCCTATTTGGCGTGTTCCACCAATCCTAACAGTCAGCATTTTTTGTTGACAGGCGAAAGCATCTGTCCATAATGACCCCTCCCCAGTGGCACTAAAAACACCCGGTAAGACATGACGCTTGTGGCAGAGCAGCAGAATACCTCCAAGTGTCCAGCTTTGAGACTCAAAAGTTGAAGGTTGCAAAGGAATTAGGGAGTATGCCGTTTTTTTTCAGGCAGTTATTGCTTGATCATCTTTAAAAACTTTTTCCTCCTTGTCAAAAATACTCTGTCATCAGGGCCTGTGTGTTTGAGACAGGGAAATTTCATTGTGAGCCTGAAATAGGCTGAAAGTACAGTGATAATCACTGGAATATGTTGGCGCTATATAAGCAAAGTTGGTAATTAATAAATCCATTAATATAAGTGCTAACCATCTGGTAATGTTATGTGGGGACTGGAATAGTTATCAGGATGTGAATGCTGTAGAAAAAGCAGAGACAAGCTTAGAGGGTCAGGTGAATCAGATACACAAGGGTGCTAAGAACCAGTCTGTGCGTGCTAATATGCCTCTGTATTGTGCGGCTGAGCATTATTATACTATACTGTGCATGTGTTATACTAACAAACACATACCAAAGGACAGGATTGTACATTAGCATCATAGTAGAATTGCTTGTATAGTAATCGGGAATTTTTCATTTACAACCTGCATTTTTAAATACATTGGCAACCATTTATCAGTTTATGCCACTTTTTTGGTGTAAAAGCATTGAAAATTGCACCAGACAGGGTGAATTGGATAAAAAAAAGTTGCATGATGTGCAAAACTTTGTGCACTCACCAAAAGTTGTGAGATTGAGCATCTGCATAGTCAAGTAGATGGGACGCCCTCACAACCAGGGCTGTGGGGTACTCGGTACCTGGCCCGGTGGATCTCAATGGAAGTTGTCACGGTAGCTGTGACCCGGCCCGTGGCCCTGGGCGCCCATTATAAATGTTCAGTGTGAATGAATAAGTTGTGACGCCACCTGTGGTGTTCGGCAATGTAGATGTTAGGCCAACGCTGCAGACAGATCCTCTGGGACAGATAGTGTGGTGCAGCAGTGATGGTATAGCCCTCCACAGGCAGGGCTGTTGTCCCAGGGCAGCGTAGATATGGTGACACTTAGGTGGTGTAGTGTCAGGTGCAGGGGAGGTAGCCGTGCCGGACACGTTGACGCTGGAATAAGTGGAGGACACCAGGGCATGTAGTTCCAAAGCTTTACTCACAGTCTGTTGTACAACCAGATGCCCGCTTCCATGCCGTGTCCTCCGGGCCTGGGACTCAGTCAACCCCCAGGTCAGATGGAATACTCCTTTCCAACACTCCGCCAACTTGTGCCTTTCTGAACGTCTCCTCTTATAGCGCCTTTAGATGAAGTACTCCTAGTACTGAGTTACACTGGAGTTCCTCCTCTCTGATGTTCCTATGAGCTCTACTTGTACGGCAGACAGCTGTAGCCTGCTTTGGGGACTCCTTGCTACTAAGTCCCGGCTCACTATCCAGTTGCTGTTGTGCCCCCAAGTCTTGTGTGGGAATAAAGTGGTCACTACTTCTATTCCTCCGGTGTCTGCTGCAGGACCATTAGTATCCGTACAACCTCGGGGACCGGGCCACGGCCTTGCGCTTAGAACTTCTAGGAAGGGTTCTCTTCTCACCCACGTCCTCTGATCTCTTTTACTCCTCACGTTCCATGCTAATCCTTGCTTTCTATGGAGAGTCAAGCTTTCAGTCTATGTTGCTCTCTCTTTCTCTCTTTCCCATGCCAGCAGACCCAGATCACTGGGATCTGCTGCAGCACTTCCATCCATCTATCCCTCTCTCTAGGGATCTTCTTCTCTCTCCAACCAACTACTCATTACTTACTTAAACTCTTCCTGCTCCTTGAAATGTAGTCTAACTCCACCCACCTCCCAACATGCTTCGTGTTCTAAGCAGGGAGCCACCAATGGGTGCTTTGCGACACTCCAAGCAGGGATCCGCCGAAGGTGCTTTGCTACACTACTTTGTGGTGTGGGGTGCAGGTGTTGGAGCATGGTCAGGAGTCTCCACCTTACCTGGATGGTGGGGTACCAGACCTCAGGAGGAGGTGCAGTACCTCTATGGTGACTGAACTCCAGGGGCGTCACATAGACATAGACACCATGTTCAAGCCAAAATAATAAAAATAAACAAAAAATGGTGCAAATCAGATGCCAGCCATACAATGGTCCAACGATCAGTTGGCCTGCAGTTATCTGGTCTCTATCTCCCAGACATGTCTGATCTCAGCTTATCTCTAGGATAACAATACAATCAGCAGTCCAAAATCAGACATGCTGGTGTAAAGGGGATGCTGTATGTGCTTTGTGCCTTCCCCTTTAATTGCTGTATATATATAATATGTGCTATTGTAATGCTAAAGTAAGGTAGGGACAGCATAGATATGTAGTTAGGACACTATAATAATAATAATAATACATTTTATTTTTATAGCGCCGACATATTCCGCAGCACTTTACATTTCGGAGGGGATTTGTACAGACAATAGACATTACAGCATAACAATAATCACATACAGTAGATTATAACAAATACCAAGAGGAGTGAGGGCCCTGCTCGCAAGCTTACAGTCTATGAGGAAAGAGGTAGACACGAAAGGTGGGTGGTAACAATTGCCCTGATTGTATGGACCAGCCATAATGTTAAGTGTGTAACAGTACAGACACAGAGGGCTAATGGATGCATAAAGCATGTGGGAACATGATGCTGGGAACCTGGTTATGGTAAAATTTTTGGCTCTGCCACACAGGGATAGGTTAGGTTAATGTGTTGAGGCGATAGGCCAGTCTGAATAAATGCGTTTTCAGGACACGCTTAAAATTGTGGGGATTGGGGACTAATCGTATTGACCTGGGAAGTGCATTCCAAAGAATTGGCGCGGCACGTGTAAAGTCTTGGAGACGGGAGTGGGAGGTTCTGACTATTGAGGATACTAACCTCAGGTCATCAGCAGAACGGAGGGCGTGGGTAGGGTGGTATACTGAAACAAGGGAGGAGATGTAGGGTGGTGCTGAGCCATGGAGGGCTTTGTGGGTGAGGGTAATAAGTTTATACTGAATTCTGGAGTGGATGGGTAGCCAGTGTAATGACTGGCACAAGGTAGAGGCATCGGTGTAACGATTGGTGAGGAATATGATCCTGGCTGCAGCATTCAAGACAGATTGGAGAGGGGAGAGTTTTGTAAGAGGGAGACCGATTAGAAGAGAGTTACAATAGTCGAGACGAGAATGAATAAGAGAAACAGTAAGAGTTTTTGCAGAGTCAAAAGTAAGAAAAGGTCGAATTCTAGAAATGTTTTTGAGGTGCAGATGACAAGAGCGAGCCAGTGATCGAATGTGGGGGGCAAAGGAAAGCTCGGAATCAAGTATGACCCCAAGACAGCGGGCATGTTGCTGGGGAGTAATAGTGGAACCACAGACGGAAATGGCAATGTCGGGTGTAGGTACATTAGTAGCGGGAGGAAACACAAGGAGTTCAGTCTTTGACAGGTTCAGTTTCAGATATAGTGAGGACATGATATTAGACACAGCGTTTAGACAATCGCCAGTGTTTTCTAGAAAGGCTGGCGTGATGTCAGGAGAAGAAGCGTATAATTGGGTGTCATCAGCATAGAGATGGTACTGGAAACCAAATCTACTGATTGTTTGACCAATAGGGGCAGTGTACAAGGAGAAGAGGAGGGGGCCTAGAACCGATCCTTGAGGAACCCCAACAGTAAGGGGAAGGTGAGAGGAGGAGGAACCGGCAAAAGAAACAGTAAAGGAGCGGTCGGAGAGATAGGAGGAGAACCAGGAGAGAACGGTGTCCTTGAGGCCAATGGAATGGAGCATAGTGAGGAGGAGCTGATGATCCACAGTGTCGAATGCTGCAGAGAGATCCAAGAGAATTAGCATGGAGTAATGACCATTTGATTTAGCTGTTAGCAGATCATTAGAGACTTTAGTGAGGGCAGTTTCAGTGGAGTGTAAAGAGCGGAAACTGGATTGGAGAGGGTCGAGAACAGAGTTTTCTGAGAGATAGCGGATAAGACGGGAGAGGACCAGGCGTTCCAGGAGTTTAGAGATGAAGGGAAGATTAGAGACAGGTCTATAGTTAGCGGCACAGTTTTGGTCGAGGGATGGTTTTTTAAGTAGTGGATGTATGATGGCATGCTTAAATGAGGAGGGAAAAATACCAGAAGAGAGAGAGAGGTTAAATATTTTAGTTAGGTGAGGGGTGACAGCAGGGGAAAGGGACTGGAGGAGATGTGACGGAAATGGGTCACTGGAGGGGACACTAGGGGGTACTGTAGAGTTAGGGAGATTAGATGCTAGATAGGATATCAATAGTTAGCTGGTTTTAGCCAGAATAGAAACAGTTAAGTAGCTGTACCAAAGGTATTGTTGGTGGGAGGAGTTACCCAGAGAAGACAGAATTGTTCTAGAAAGTTAGTCAGTGTTTGTGTGTGGAGCCAACAGAGCAGAACAACAGTGCAGTGCAGACTGGAGTGACAGAGTCCTCAGGACTAGGAGTGAAGCCAATAGAGAAGGTCTGGAGGAAGTTTGGTTCTTGGAGCACCTGAAGAGAAAGATAACTGGAAGAATCTTGGTTTAGCGTCTGTGGGTCATCGTCTGTGTCATCTGGGGACCTAAGGTCCATTAAGAGACTGCAAGTGGCAGTCTGGTCTTTGCCCAGAATGGGGAATTTTGACAGGGAGCATCCAGTGACAGCTGACAGGAAGATTTGGGAAGTCTTGGGTTTGGAGAACATGGTGCAGCAAGAAAAGCAGCAGGGACAGGCCAGGAAGAGTGAAGGAGATGTTATGTTCATGCTTTGTGAAAATGGATGGACTGTCTCTGTTTTGAAGAACCATGATTTAAGTAAAGTTTTACAGAAAAAGAACAAGGACTCTGATAACATTTGTGTGTGCCTGCGATGGATTGGAGCTCTGTGTCCTGAGGAGGTTCCAGCCCCACAAGTGGGTGAATCACTGTACACACACAGCACATTACAAGTTGGGCTTTATATTTTTGTAGTAACGGAGCATCTGGGTGTGGAAGCGTTAAAGCCCCTCTCCACAGCAGACACCCGGACTCCCGTTGCAAAGTGGCGCTGCGAGCAGAGTGAAGAAATTTTGCTTAAGGAAGATGGAGGAAACCCCAGCATGGTCAAGATGGCGGCAGTGAGTACTAACAGGGCAGAAAATGGCGTGGAGACTAGTGATAGCTCTGCCTATCGTGGACGTCATATGAAGAAAGTGGCGCGAAAATCCGGCTGGCAGGGAGGGTGCCTTGTGCCTCAGCCCCATCCCCTTGTGAGCGGTGCCTACCCGTGGTGGGCGCGGCGAAGAAAGAAGAAAAGTTATCTCCCACAGAAGATTCCTGAGGAGCAGGAGGAGTCTAATGCTGAAGGGGAAGAACGGCCGGAGTTGGCACCACCCTGGCCCAAGAGGAGTCAGTTGGAAGAGATCCACATGTCTGGCTGGACAGCGCCATTACGGGAGACTGAACGCCAGACTGGAAAGAAGCAAGTGACACCCGGAAGGAAGAGGCAGACCCGGAAGAAGTCGCAGTGGCAGAGGAGGCACTGATGATCACGGAGCAGCAGCGGCAGACCCTCCAGTGAGTGTCTCTCAACCCCACATCCCTGAGCCCTCTGTTCTGGACCTCCTGGCTCTCAGTCCTGTGCCCTCACTCCCAGAGCCCCAGTCTATGTGTGTTGATGTTCGCCCCCGCGATCCCCGGCTCCAGGCTATCTGTGCCGTATCCTTGTCTCCTGGTCCCTCACCTCGGCAGCGGAAGAAGGGGGGCCCATTTACATCCTCCAGGCAGGCGTCCTGGGGGCCAAAGTTGTGGATGATACGGAGATGCAGGCGTTCCTGGAATGGGACCGGGAGCGAGAAGCGCTGCAACCGGGAAACCTAGATAACTGGTGAGGCCTATGTCTGTTTGCTCTGGTGCACCAGAGGATGCGGTGGCCAGAAGGATTCCAGAGCTGATGTCTGGAGCACAGGCTTGGAGCCCTGTTGATGCTGAGTGGGACCGGGAGAAATCCGGTACCCACCCTGGATAAATAGGACAGTGACTGAAACTTGACCTGAAGAGAAGTGGCAGAAGTTGTGCCTGTTGCACGGAAAAAAAAATGATGAAGCTTTTGGGACAGTTCTGCGTCCCTGAGGGCAGGAGCCTTAGAAATCATCAAGATAACGTCTGGATCAATGCTTGATTGAAGACTGTTTGTGTTTTTTGTGGGCAGGAGCCCAGATGTGAAGGCGGTCATAGTGGCTGTGGTTGCAGAAGAAAATTAGGCAGTCAGACTGGCTGCAGATGAAGAGAATGTGGTATTTTTGGGTTTCCCCTTCCCAGTTTTGTTGGGCACGTTGCGCCTCCCCTGCTGATTGAGGGACTAAAACCCTTACAGGGTTAATCACCTTGGACTGGGTAAAGTCTTGGAGCTCTCAAAGAAGGAAGGGGGAAACATCTGTGTGCTAAAAGGGCCCAAAGGGTCAGGACTGAGTGAATCATCAATGAGTGGTCCTCCAGACCTGTGTAAAGAGGAAAATGACCTGAGAGGTTCAGGTCTGTGTGAACTGTTAGCTGGTCCACTGGATCAGGATGGAAGAGTGACTCTGTGTGAACTCTTGGCTGATCTTCAGGATCAGGATGACAGCTGAAGTTGTTGTGTGGCCTTTCTTGTGTCCTGTGTCTGGCTACCTGGAGCAGGAAGGACTGAGTGGCTGCAGGAAGAAAATTGTTTCTTACAGGAGCAGAGTGACTAGGGTCTGCGGAACCCTGATTAAAAAGAACTTGAACTCTTGTTCCGGGACTCCAACCTAGTGGAGCCGGGTCCTGGAGGACCGACAGAAGTAAACGGAGCCTGTGACAAGAATACCACTGTATTTTTATTATGTATCTAATGCTATGTTTTGCTTTATAAGTCTTTAGTGATGCCGTGGTCGGGGATGACCATGCTTAAAGAAGGGTATGTGTTATGAATGAGTCACCGTAGGAGGCAAAAACAGAAATACTAGCTAAGTCCTTAAAACCAGAGAAGTTGGCAGCTATCGGATTGCAGACCCCTGAACCTATCAACAACAACTAGCAGTAGCCGTGGGGGTTCCTACGGTGCCCTAGACCCCTCGATCACAGCCGGAGAACTACATAGCCTAAAGACAGAAAGGGAAATCTAAACTGCCCCAGAGCAGACCCCAAAGCAATAGGCAGCCCCCAACATATAATGACGGTGAAGCAAGATGAAAAAACACTCACACAGATAGAAAGATAGGCTGAGCAAATGATGGGGCCCAAGCTAACTAGATAGGACAGGATAGAAAAGCTGCTGTCTGTAATCCGCCAAAACCCTATCAAAACAAGAGCCAACAGCTGATAGGGAAAAAAGCCCTGAAGACGCTAGGCTTCAAAAAGACTATATCAGTACTCAGGTATTTTCTGAAGACAGAGCAAAAAGGAATTCAGCTCACCCCAGCAGGGAATGGC
The DNA here is from genome assembly GCF_039654945.1 of Dendrobates tinctorius. NCBI lineage: Eukaryota > Metazoa > Chordata > Amphibia > Anura > Dendrobatidae > Dendrobates > Dendrobates tinctorius. The sequence goes on along the minus strand of NW_027361738.1, from coordinate 51,638,172 downwards.
AGAAATCAAGGAAAACAATGCAAAACAAAACCAAAACACAAATGCAAAAAGTAGAGCAGAAAACTTTTGAGGAGCAGGAATCAGACTGGTCTCCTAGAATCCCTCAGAGAGATCACCAGCAAGGCAGAAGGGCGTCGGCTGCCTTATATCCAGTCAGTAATTCCCGTCACCCAGTCATCATCATCCTGCCCAGGTGCTTGGTAATCAGCCTCACTACCTTCCTTCACCAGAAGAGGGAGTTCATCAGACCTCAATGGTGAAGGGGAAAATGAACTCATAACAGGTATGTAAAGGGGGTGCTGTATGTGCTTTGTGCCTTCCCCTTTAATTGCTGTATATATATAATATGTGTTATTGTAATACTAAAGTAAGATAGGGACAGCAAAGATATGTAGTTAGGACACTAGGGGGTACTGTAGAGTTAGGGAGATTAGATGCTAGATAGGATAGTAATAGTTAGCTGGTTTTAGCCAGAATAGAAACAGTTAAGTAGCTGTGCCAAAGGTATTGTTGGTGGGAGGAGTTATCCAGAGAAGACAGAATTGTTCTAGAAAGTTAGTCAGAGTGTGTGTGGAGCGAACAGAGCAGAACAACAGTGCAGTGCAGACTGGAGTGACAGGGTCCTCAGGACTAGGAGTGAAGCCAATAGAGAAGGTCTGGAGGAAGTTTGGTTCTTGGAGCACCTGAAGGGAAAGGCAACTGGAAGAATCTTGGTTTAGCATCTGTGGGTCACCGTCTGTGTCGTCCGAGGATCTAAGGTCCATTTAGAGACTGCAAGAGGCACTCTGGTATTTGCCCAGAATGGGGAATTTTGACGGGGAGCATCCAGTGACAGCTGACAGGAAGATTTGGGAAGCCTTGGGTTTGGAGAACATGGTGCAGCAAGAAAAGCAGCAGGGACTGACCAGGAAGAGTGAAGGAGATGTTATGTTCATGCTTTGTGAAAATGGATGGACTGTCTCTGTTTTGAAGAAATATGATTTAAGTAAAGTTTTACAGAAAATGAACAAGGACTCTGATAACATTTGTGTGTCTGCGATGGATTGGAGCTCTGTGTCCTGAGGAGGTTCCAGCCCCACAAGTGGGTGAAGCACTGTACACACACAGCACATTACAAGATGGACTTTATGTTTTTGTAGTAACGGAGCGTCTGGGTGTGGAAGAGTTAAAGCCCCTCTCCACAGCAGACACCTGGGCTCCCGTTGCACTGGGTTAATATTTCTCCCAACCAAAAGCGCACAGTAGCTACCGAGAAAGCAAAAGTGGCAGCTACCCCGGGCCATGCGCTCGTAGGGGCACACCCGGAGCTTATGCTACCCTTAACTATTTAAGCTGAGCATTAGAACATGGAGACGTAATCTCCCTGCAATACTTCTCTCCATCCTGTACACCGCACTTTGCTTTGAGCCAACGGCGCTATAACATCAGCACTTTGGTCTGCCTAAGCCACGCTGGTGGACTCATAAAGAACTTGGATTAGGGGAGCATAATATGTTCCTTTACTTTAATTAAAACTTGTAGTTTTTCTGTGAGGCATCATAAACAATGGGGGGCCTCATATAGTGTGGGGGGCCTCATACATTGCAGGGACTACTGTCTGGGGCCCTCATAAAGTGTGGGAGCCATTATAAAGTGTTGGAGCCAAAGAGGTGGGCCATTATACAGTTTGGGACCCTACATGGGGCAATCATACAGTCTGATAACTACTGGGGGTGGCCTCATACAGTATAGGGATTGCTGAGGGTGGCTATCATACAGTGTGGTGCCTCCAGTGGAGGGCCCTCATACAGTGTGGCGTGCTATCATATTGTGAGTGGGCCCCTCATACATAGAAATGAAACCTGTGTGGGTCGTCATAAATAGTGGGGGCCATAATACAACATAGGAGCTAATGTGGGGGTCATTATACAGTTTGGGGACTACAGTGGAGTTAATCATACAGTATGGGGGCCATTATACAGTGTGGGATCTAATGCAAGGCCCATTACACAGTTTTGACGGCTTGCTGTCGATCAGCAGGTGCAGTGATGAGGACTCAAATGGCAGCAGCGGCTTAGCATCAGGTTGAGTAGTCTTTTCCAGGTTGGGAATAGATGCAGGAAATGTGAGAAGTAAAATGTTGTAATCTCTGAGGATGGGTTTTCATGTTGGTCTGAGCAAAATGGAAAATACGGGGAAAATGATAGATTCAAGAGAAAGAACATCACCTGTAAGTCACCATCTATAACTGTACTGTGATCTCTTATATGTTCTGCAGGACTGGTATCTACCACTATACGGACACCATATGGTATTAATATCTGCGTTTGTCTTTGTGTAGAGATTTATTTTCAGTAACAGTGCTGTCATCTGCTGAGGTTCCTCAGTATCACAATTAAGGTGCACCACCATAATTGTAATGAGAGTTATCGGTTAGGGGCCCATTCAGATGTTTTTTTCCTTCCCTGTGCTGAACCCCTAACTACACATCTGCTCAAAAAACAATAAGTAGTTTTCAGCACCCATACACATTAGACTGCCAGCTAAACCCTTTGGTGTGGGTCAATATTAGTCTAATGTGTATGGGGGGCTGTAAGCAGCACATAGCTGGCGTTGACAATTTTCCGACTTTCAGTCCGTATAGGCAGCCGATAAGCCAAGTGTACACAGTGTAGTAACTATGAGATAAGCGGCAGGACAAGGAAATGTAATAAAGGATGACATAGGTGTCTACACATTGAGGTAAATATTACACCCCGTGAGTGGACGCCTGAGATAAAGATAATGCAACCAAGCCGATCCCACACCTTAGTAACACAAACTGTACATAGTGATATGGTGTAGAAATGAGATGAGGGCAGTAGTACAATATACGGTGACTGACAAAAATGTAACAAGAAATGTCTGTGCAAACAAGTTACAACTGTTCACAAAGGATAATTTCCCAAGGAACTAATACTGAAGAATGGCTATATTGACATAAAGCTTAAAGGGGGTTTCCATTTTCTTTTTCTTATATTCAATAAGATCGTTCTGATAAAAAATAACACAAAGCAGCATTATTACTCCCTGCCGCTAAAGCAGTGCCAACGACTACAGCTTCACTGGGCTCGGAGGTGACCCAAAACCACTGAGGACAGAAATTGGAGAGATAGAGGGTAAAAAAGGCAAATTTTCTAATTTTTCAACAAAGTGAGTCTTTGAAATAACTGATAGATGCTGACGGGTATCTGTAGGATTAGTGATAATAAATTCACAATAATTCCTGGAGGTCATATGATGTCGTTATACATAGTCACACAGCCTTCATCTTTTACAAATTAAACTTGGCGAAGGGAAGAATAATAAAGATAGTCAATTTTACTGCTTGGTTATGCCCATTACTTGCATAGACAGTCAAAGGAGCAGGAGTGTACATGTATGTGCACCCCCATTCTAGTTTTCATGGGTGTGATGCATGTTATATTCACATCACTATGGGTCCCAAACAAATGAATAAGCCATAAAAAAACAAATACACTTTGAAAAAATTACAAACAAAATGTGATTTCTATAAGTTGACTGGTGCCGGTATTTTTTTCTTTGAACATTGCTGACATTGATAACCTGGGAGGAGGCCATGGACTGACTCCTTCCCAAACTAATAACACCAACCGTCAGCCGCCCCAGAAGTGGCACATCCATTAGATGCACCAATTTTAGCACTTAGCCCCAGTTCTTCTTGATTGCCCTGGTGTGTTGGCAATTGGGGTAATAGTTTTGGGGCTGATGCCAGCTTTGCAATGTCCGCTGACATCAAGTCCAGGGGTTAGAAATAGAAAGGCGTCTGTCAGACACCCCCATTACTAAGCAATGTTCAAAGAAAGATATACCGGCACCAATCAACTTATAGAAATTCCCTGGAAGGATGAATAGACATTTCATATGTAGGGCTACAGTGGCTAATCAAAAGGTGTTTGGTGCTCTGCATAAAGTACTTAAATTTGCAATATTGAAGAAAAAAGATGCGGCACTCACCAGTTCAAATTAATGTGAAAAAGTCCTTTATTACATTCCTTGGGATTAGGACTAAAACATGATTTGTAGGTTACAGAGGCATGCAGGGAGAGGCAGAGTGGACGACGTCGTTTCGTGCAGCAATGCTTCAACGGGTCCAGGTGACACCTGCTGACAAATGTAAACTCATCGTGCAAAAAAATAAGCCCTCACATGACTCTGTTGGCCAAAATATGGAAAAATTATAGCTCTCAAAATCATGGAGATGCAAAAATTCATTTTTGAAAGAAAAAAAGAGTCTTTTAGTGTGTGACAGCAGCCAAACATAAAAAAATATATAAATCCGGTATTGTTGTAATCGCACCGACCCGAAGAATAAAATCGTCTAATCGCTCAAACCAATTCTTCACCTGCTGTTTATTTGTTCATTCTGCATCCCAAAGATGGCAGTAAGGCTCAGCACACATTTATCCAGCACTCTACGCTGAACGCTTACCCCGGGGTAACATAGTAACATAGTAACATAGTAATTAAGGTTGAAGGGAGACTTTAAGTCCATGTCCATGGGTTTCCGTGTAAATCTCTGAAATATGCAATTCAGATGGAACGTCTGGCAGAAGATTCCCCATAAGGAGGCATCTCTGAAAAAAAGGGCACCGCTGAACATAGACCAGAGTAACTCTGCTGCCTCATTATAGTGAATGGATATCTTGGGGGTTTCATCTGTCATGTCACTCTGAGGCTATGTGCACACGTATGCAGAAAATTTCTTCATAAAAACAGGACTCCTTGCCAGAAAACGCGCGATTTTTGTGTGCTTTTGCCGCGATTTTATCCGCGCGTCCCGAGACACATAGAAAATAGCCAGAAATGCGGAATTTACCACGAAATTAATGAGCATGCTGCGTTTTTTTTACCGCGAAGCATTTTTTCCGCTGTAAAAAAATGCATCAATATGCACAAAAAATGCAAAATGCATTAAAATGAATGGGAAGCTTCTTTTAAGCATTTTTGAGCTGATTTTTTGGTAAATCCGCGGGAAAAACGCGAAAAAAAACGCTGTGTGTGAACACAGTCTGACATTTAGATGGAAACTCTGATGCAAGTGCTCAGAGCAGAGTGCCAGAAAAATGTGATCCCAAATGTTAATGAAAATTTTCCCAATAAAAGCTTCAACTAAATCCACAAAAAACACAAGTTACCACACAGGTCCATCATCTGATAATAGAAATATAGGGGGCTTCCACATTACTGATAGTACAAGGGATCTGGAAAAGCGAAATGGCCCTCGCCCCCCCCCAAAAAAAAATAAATTTGGCAAATTCTGTGCTCCCAAATCCAAATGTCCCCCTCCTTTATGAGCCCCACAGTGTGCCTAAACCACATATAGCGTACACGGTTGGTATTTCTGAGAGCACACCTAATTTACGGTTGCATTAGCTGGGCACAATGTACGGGAACTACAACGTACTGGTCCGTGCAACATCCTGGTCATTACAACGGCAGTTTGCAGTTTTTACTTTGGCAACAATCATTGCTACTTTTTTCTGGAGCACACCCATGGAGTCAAAATCGTCACTACACCGGTAGATAAATTCCCAAAGGGCTATAATTTCCAAAATGGGGTCACTTGAGGGGTAATTCTGCTTTTCTAGCAATTAGGGACTCTGTATATGGAGTTCATCATATTATTATAGAAAATTCTGTGCTCCAGGATACCTCCTGTATAACAGTACAGCTTAGATATACTGCAAGACTTGGGAGGGATGGATCGCTATTTGCTCATAGTGCTCTGTCCCTCTCGAATCTTGCCGTGTAGCTAAGCAATACTGTACAGCCACATATGGGGTATTTCTACATTCAGCAGAAATTGTGGGACAAATTTTGGTGCCATTTTTACCCATTTCATAGTGTGAAAATGTGAAATCTGGGGCTAAAACAAGATTTTGGTGGTAAAAATGTAATTTTTTTTCTTCATTGCCAATGGTGTAAATTGGTAAAAAATTCTGTGACCCACCTGTGGTGTCAATATGGTCACTGCACTCCTAAAGTGAATTCACTGAAAGCTGTAGCTTGCAAAATGGGGTCTCTTAGGATGGTCCTGCTGTTCTGTCCCTTCAGGGGATCTGCAAATGTGACTAGGCACTCTGGAAACAGTCCAGCAAAATATGAAATTTATCATGGCGCTTCTTCCATTCTCAGCTTTGCACGGTGCCTCAAAAGTAGTTTTCGACCACATATGGGGTATTGGCATACTCAGGAGATATTGCACTACAAATTTTGTGATACATTGTCTCCTGGTACTTTGTAAAAATGAAAAAATTTGGGGCTAAAATAATAAATGTGATTTTATTATTTTCACAGCTCTACATTATAAACGTCTGTGAAGCAGAAGGGTCCAGCTTCCAAAATGATGTCACTTGTGGGGGGTTTTCACCATTTAGGCACATCAGGGACTCTCCAAGTGAGACATGACTCCGGCACACCATTCCATCAAAGTCTGTGTTCCAAAATGTCACTCGTTTTCTGAGCCCCACCATGAGCCCCAACAGTATTTTACTCCCACGTATGGGGTATTGGCATTCTCAGGAGAAATTGTTGGGTGCAATTTCTCCTGTTACCCTTGTGAAAATGCAAAATTTGGGGCTAAAAAACTTGTGGGGAAAATGTCATTTTTATATTTTACCGTTTCAATGTTCTAAACTTCTGTGAAGCACCTGGGGGTTCAAGGTGCTCACCACACATCTAGATAAGTTCCCTGATGGGGTCTAGTTTCCAAAATGGTGTCACTTGTGGGGGTTCCACTGTTTAGGCACATCAAGGGATCTCCAAATGCAACATGGTGTCAGCTAATTATTCCAGCAAATTTTGCATTCAAAAAGTCAATTGGCGCTCCTTCCCTTCCGAGCCCTGCTGAGTGCCCAAGCAGTGTTTTTTTTTCAACATATTGGGTATCAGTATGCTCAGGAGAAATTGCACAACAATTTTTGTGGTCCATTTTTCCAGTTACCCTTGCAAAAATAAACAAATTTAGGTTTTTAAATCAAATTTTTGTGACAAAAAAAGTTCAATGTTCATTTTTTCTTTCCACATTCCAAATATCCCTGTAAAGCACCTGAAGGGTTAATCAACTTCTTTAATGTGGTTTTGAGCACCTTCAGGGGTGCAGTTTTTAGAATGGTGCCAATTTTGGGTATTTTCTGTCATATAGGCCCCTCAAAGTCACTTCAAATGTGATGTGAAAAAAATTTGTTTTGCAAATTTTGAACCCTTATAACTTCCTAACAAAAATAAAAGGTTTAAAAAAATTTGCTGGTGTAAAGCCAATATGTGGGAAATGTTATTTATTAACTATTTTATGTGATAGAACTTTCTGATTTAAGGGCATAAAATTTAAAAGTTAGAAAAATGCAAAATTTTCTCAATTTTAGTCAAACCTCTATTTCACAAATAAATGCAAGTCTTATCGAATATGTTTTACCACTATCATGAAATACAATATGCTATGAAAAAACAACAACCTCAGAATCATTGGGATCCGTTGAAGTGTTCCAGAGTTATTACCTCATAAACTGACACTGGTCAGAATTGTGAAAATTGACCAGGTCATTAACGTGCAAACAGCCTTGAGGGTTAAAGGGGTTAAACTTCATAGGCCCCAATTCAAAATCTGGTGTTTTCTTCTGTGTCAGACAAGTTTTTTATAGGTTGTGATGAATTCACCATCTTTTTCTTTTCTGGGTTGTAGGAATTAACCAGGCTTTATCTAAGGTGCTCAGGCATGGCTATTACCTCTGCACCCCTACTAATTTGATTTCTTTGATCGAGCAATGCTATAAAATGGTATCCATGTTGTTATCCCATATTTTGCTATTTGATTTAATGATCCATTACTTTGCTTTAGCCCATTTAACCATTTAGCCTTAAAGAAAGAAAATTATTGATTGTGGTCATGACCTGAAAGAAGAGGTTCTGATAACAGCTCTCAGAGGACCTCTATTAAAAAACATAACCTTAAGCCCCTGACAAAGGCTCTAACACAATGATAACCAAAGGTCAACATTGAGTTGAAAATGCAGCCAAGGTAACCGGTACATAACATATGCCATATGTGTGGTTGTCCTCTTGAAAATTGGGTTTACAACCTATGAAATCACAAAGATTGCTGTGCATCATTAGTAGTTTTTCTGATAAGCATTTTTCTAATTAAAGCAATGTTTTCTAAAAGTGAAAGTTCAGTCTGTGACTAATTAGAGCGTGAGCGAGGAATGCAATGAAGATACAGACCGATCATTTATTTTCAGATGGAAGGGACCACATGGACGGGATCACGCTGAAATACGCAGGATACGTGTAAACACAGACGGTTTGCTGGTGAACTTGCTCTTGTTAAAGAGGTTTTACAGGGTTGAGCTAAAAGTAAACTTTATTTCACCTGGACAAACATCCTCCTAACCCATCAAAATGTTAAAAAGGTACATGAAGCCCTTTTGACAATATAAAATGATGGTATCCTGTTCTCTGATGCTTTAGCAGTTTGGGACATAGTGACGGGCAAGATTTATTTTTTTGAGAACCATTGATTGAGTCTCAAAATAATCAAATTGTTGTGAAACCACAAATTTCACAAAATTCAACTTGAACTTGGTCTTCCATGGATTGATACTCTCATTTCTATAGACAGCCGTTTTACGTCTTGCCTATATTTGGCAATTTTTAGTTTAACCAAACTCGTTTTCCTAGACATTTCAAAACTGTTAAAGAAAGTGTTAGAAAACTAAAGAAATTGGCTCATGGCCAATGTACTCCTCTTTCATATTCTAATTTGTGATAGTATCCTTTTTTCTGGACAAAAATTTATAATAGCATACTGTTTTCACCTCATTTCTAGCAGAAAAGTGGAGAAAAATGTATGCATTCAGCGCAAAACTGAAACTGTTACCGTTTTTGTGCAGGGCTTTATAAACATGATATCTATCTCTATCGCCATATTGTTCTGTATGTTCAAAACAGATAAATGTCATTTAAAATGAAGCTTGGGAGAATGTGGTCCTGTTCTGCCCAACTGAATCGCTGAAAGTCCAAAAGGTATTAATAATTGTGGTTTTTATTCTAGAATAAAAACCACAATTCTTAATGCGTCTGGACTTTCAGTGATTAGGAGCGCAGAACAGGACCACGTTCTCCCAATTTTTATATCTAACGGCCGGTCCTTTTTGGACCCGTGGATCTGCTGCAGCGAATATTCTCAATGCTTGAGTGCAATCTTATTGTATTAAACGTTTATCTCTCAGACAAGACCCTACTATTTTTGTGCTATTTCCTTCAACAGCTTTCATAATTTAAAATGAAGCTGACAGATTATCCAAGATGTCCAAATGATGGGATAGGCTCCCTTATTGCAGATATTTATTTACCGTATGTTTTAAACTAAGATTTTAAAGAAAACATACCGTAATTTAAAAAGGAGCTGGAAGGGGGCACACCTTTTTGTGTAAAGGGAAGGACCTAACAATCAAATTGAGCAAGATAGGGAGAAGCCGGATGGGAACAACCTAGATGAGCAGTCTTTCTGTTCCCAGCTGCATCATGACACAATCATCAAAAATAGGAAATCCATTAAATGCTGTTAGTGCTAGATGGAGTGGCAGAACATTAAAACTTTTGGATCATTCGTGATATGTGTGCTCCTCTATTTCATGCCAGAAATGAATCCTATGATGCACCAGTTGCTACTCAATCCCACCACCCCTATGTGCTGGATTAACATCTCTTCTTGAAAACACAAAAGAAAGGACAGTCAAACTAAAAAGGGTGGCGCTATGTGATGATGTGAAGAATAATGCAGAGGATTCGTGCACTTGTTGGAAATCGGCCACCTATGATCCACTTACAGTTTCATTTCGAAAAAGATTTGTAGTTGATTTTCTTAGCAATAGAATAACCATTTATGGCCAGGGAGGCAACTTTTTATTTGTCTTTTACTAACCTGCACAGAAAAAATTATTATTTTTAGGACCTTTAAGACACAGACTTCTATAAAGTTTAATTAATTCATAGAATATTGGTTGTATTAAAGATGCTATCCACTAAACCCTGATTAGAAGCTGATCTCCAGTACTCTGATGAGATAATGGAATGTGGGTGCTCCGATCCAAACACGACTTACATGCATTCATTGCCGGTCCTGATAACAGCTAATCGGTGGCGGTGCAAGGTGTTTGACCTCTATTGATCTGATATTGATGACCTTTCCTAAGGATAAGTCATTAGTATCATAGTGTTGGAAAATTCCTTTAATAATACTTTACCTTTGTGCAGTAGCAGAAGCCTATGCTAAAATAGCATAAAAGTATCAGCTCTATATAACACAAATATTAATATGTATAAAACATAGTCAATGGATATCTCTATTAAGATAGAAAAAAGTGCATGCAGATCATTCATCAATGTATCACAACTGACAAAAATTCTTCATGTCTGAGCATCCCGAAATGTTCCTCTATCATGAGTCAAAATGACGATAGCCTACAGGGCAATGAATACAGCTTTCTCCAGTACAGTGTGTTTTCCTAAGGTGTAATTTAGCATGCTATTCTGAGGGGCTGAAAACAAGCCTAAGCTGTGTGACAACATGTACCATAACAGTTCATGTTCTCATGTGAGGAGCTCACTGGAACAAAAACAAGGTTTTTTTTTTTTTCCTTTTGACATTCTTCAGGTAACTTGTCCAATAACATTCTCAACATTTTCACAGGTAAAGATAACATCACAGTTTCACTGACTGGAACATTGAGTATCCTCAATTTACCTTCAAGATGTTTCTGTTTCAGGCAGATTGATAAAGTGCTTCAATAGAAAATCCTTGGGGGAAAAGAGACACATTCCTTAGGTATTCTATGGTCAATTTTTGATTCATTTTTATTAATATTTTAGTATATCACAAACAAAAATAGAATAAAAAAAGTGAAACAATCCAATACAGATTTTAACATTATTTGAACAGGCCATTAATGTTGGATACTATGGACCTGGCTCATCAAAGCAATTTCGCTTCAATACTGGTGTAAATTGCTTTGATGAGTCAGGGCCATAGTGTCCAACATTAATGGCCCTTGACTGGTGCAACTCTTTTATGACTTTTTGGTGTATTCACACCAGTTTCTCCCAGCTCCACCAAAGTGAGCGAAGGTGACGGAGGGGTGGGATGTCATAAATTGTCTAATTTATGATGATCTATGGCATTCTTTTTGCCAGGAATCTTACTACTATCGTAGACTGGTTAGACAGATGGAAAACATGCAGCTGCAGGTACTTGAACACATTATTCGAGCAAGCCCAAGATACTCTGATAACATCTGAGTATGCTTGGATAACACGTTATCCGAGCACATCAACATTTAGCCTAATAATAAGAGGCCAAATTTGATCTATGCTATGCAACCCTTATCTTTCATGGAAGTTACTTTTCCAATCGTCAAAAAGGTCAAAATGGTGAGAATGCACCAAAATAAGGATAGCAAACTGATGTAAGTATAGTGGGTAAGGGGGTTGCAGTCCCAACTGGACCCTGGATCCAATGGGGGACTAGAAAGTCCATTTGACCCTTATATCAATACCTGTAAAATTTGAGGGCCTAAGAAAAATAATTGCTTACCAATACTTGTACATCTTGAGCAAAGCAAAAGATTTTTAGAATTCAACGTTCATACAAAGAATATAGAGAGATAATGATCAAAGTTGTTGTTTCCATTGTATTTCATAAAAGTCGAAATGATGTATTGGAGCAACAGAAATCAAGAAAACAGATTTAGGCCTATATGGGGTAAAGGTTAATAGTTAAAGGTCTTCAAAAAACATGTTAGACATAGAAAAATTAGCAATCTACAGTATAATTTGTCATACAGTGCTACAAATGTATAATGGTAAATGGGTAAGAAAACTATTTACTATGTTCCCAAATGTTTTCTCATTTCATTATTTAATATTCTTGAATTGCAGAAATTTTTGGAACAAAATTGACTTCTTAACATCAAAGTGATCCACATTCTTGGTACAGTAAATAATTAAATACATCATTAGTAACTCCCATTCCCTGACAATGACACATCTATATCACTACTTAAACAGTCAATTGGTTATAGAAGATGCATAATCATTGAAAACAGTGATCGGCTCCAGGGCCATGGTTATTCAGCACAGACAACATAAATCATAAGCATATCCAACAAGACCAACGAAGATATGCCATATAAAAATAGCCTTTATTAATGCATTATGCCAAAAAACATATAAAACCATTTAAAAAGAGATACATGTCTATTAAACCTTACAAGGAAATGCATGTATAACCTGCCACATGGCAGACAAACACCAAGAAAGAGCATACATGCTAAAATATAAGCTCATATAGCAGTACCGTGACTGAAAAAAGTATATGTAAATTGCTCCAGATTGTGTTTGTCCAAAAAACACTCTGCAAGTATCAAGGTGAAAACAAGTTATGTCTGTAAGGATTATTCTATGTAAGGAAATATCCCATGTATTTAGCAATGACCAGTTAAGTTGTAATATATAATCTGTCAACCAATGGTCAGAGGTGGCTTGTAGTGCTAGATACTGTAGTATAGCATGCATATTTGTCAATAACACACAGTCCCTCACATCAGGAAACCAGCGCAAAGAAAAGTATATATATATATATATATATATATATATATATATATATATATATATTGTAGGGATGTGACTCGCTCAAGTGCAGCGGGAGACAATCATGAGACAGGTTCTTCCCAAAATTCATGAGGTTTATTTGCTCCATAAACCATATATCTGCATATCACCAAAATAGCCTCTAGCTTAGGCAAAAAAGAACATAAACGTCCGTGGCTTCAGACTCGGACCGAGAGTCTCAGCACATGCTGGGAGGTGTAGTCCTCCCCATATACAACTATTATACCCAGGCCAGGGCAATGTCCAGAGCAGCGCTGCATCTGCAGCCGCAGACACAGGAAGGCTTCTCCTTCCTTAGAACACAGACCACTTTCTGTAGGGTCCCACCTGGACACATGGAAGTCTGACCACACTCTGACAGACTCCCTCACACTCCTTCACATGTGCCAAACACCTCAATTACATAGCCCTGTAACCACACCCACAGGTGCTCACATGGCTATGACATCACTAAAGGTTCTATTGCACATAGACACACACAGGCTTCCCTGACACAGTGTAACAGAAATATCAGCAGTACCTCTGCTGATCAATACACCCTGGAGCCTGCATCCCAAGGCCACCCACCTTGAGACCCATAATGGTCATTTAGGACCCTACTCCTGTTACCACACTGAATGTGCCTGTACACCCGTCCTGGGACACCCACACAGCGCCCCCTAGCTGACATAGTGGTCACTACACCACATACCTCCCCCTCTGTTCAAACTTGTGGGGTTGAACACATGACATCACCCAGGGATCTTGAGACCTGGCACCCATGTCACCTTGCCCTACAAGTCGAGAGGACCATCTCCTTCTGTTTCGGTAGTCATACTGCATCATATTTACGTTAGGCCTCCCCCGCCCCCAGCGGTCAGTATCTTGGCCTTGGGCCTTCCCGTCAACATCCGTCAGTGTGACCAGACACTCTTTAGTCTCCACCTGTCTGCAGTGCGCTCCGTCACCTGACCTTTCTCTCACTGGACGGCTCTCCCAGTTCGTACGGTCATGAGTCCCACGTCCAGTTGGGCTAACTGGCTGGTCTGAGTCTGACCCTCTGTCGCTATGTCCACCACCGGGTCTCGTGCCTATGTTACTAAGATTAGAACGGCCACTTGCGGACTCTTGACGTTCTTGCCTTCGACTACCTGTCCTTTCATTCCTTTGAGGATCCCTTCGGGTCCTTACACCTTGGGTTGGAGGTGGACGCCACCTGACGTTCTGTATCTGCTTATTCATCTGCAGCCAATCCTGTCTTAGCTGCTCAATCTCCTTCAGGTACGCTACCCGATATTCCAGGAGCATGTGAAGCTTCCCAATGCTTTCCACCGAACCAACCACAATGAAAGGAACCATGTCATCTTCAACAGCGACTTGGATTTCACCAGCAGGTGGGATCCTCACTCTCTTCACACTGGATCGATTCACCATCTCCTGCATCACCTTTCCAAGTCTGCCAACGACTTTCCCCACCAGATTTCTGGGTACCGGAATTATGTCTTCCACAAAGCCCAGCCGACTTTGAGCTTCCCTTGCAAGCGCCAGACGTCGAGTGGCTTTCCTATTACGCTCCACGAGCATCTGTTTCGTGCGGAGACATTGTAGGTGCATCTCCTTCAGGACAGCCACCCTTCTCTCTGTGTCTTCCGTTTCTCCCAGTATCACCAACTGGTCTGTTTCTGGTGCCCAGCTCACACTATAGGCCTTTACTGCCTTTTTAAAGGTCTCATGTACACCTTCGCTGGCACACGCTTCTCGCACGTCTTCGGGTACCTCCATCACGCACTTGAAGGTCATGGACTTGCTCTCATCCTGGACAGATGGCTCTGAGTTCCCCAGGGACACTTCCCTCAAGGTATCTGCCAAGACTGGGTGACTGTCTTGTGCAGCTCTTGGCTCACCATCTTCCTGAGATTTACAGTCTTCAGGACTCTTTTCCAAGATGGGCTTTGGCAGTTCTGCCTTGCTATCAGTCGGGCACGGCCGCTGTACGTCTTCGCCAATCCACTTCTTCCGTAGAAGACCTTTTACTACTCCACTGAGTTCTGGCAGAACTTTATCTCGCTCCTCTGCCAGGTAGCGATGCTGATCCTCTCTCCTGAGAATCTCCTGTTGATGCTTCTCTTGGGCCTCTCTGAGCACCTCCATATCTTCCAACAGGGTCTTGTTCATGGTTTTACACGCTGACAGGTGACCTCTGAGCTCAGAGACTTCCTTCTCCAGCTCATCCACTCTGTGCTCAGCTTCTTGCCTTAGGACTCTTTCCCGTTCGACATGTTCAGTTACAGTCTCCTTTATCAGCTGTATCTCACGATCTTGTTCTCTTTTGGCCAGCACGTGTCTCACCACTACCTCTTTAATTATATCATCAAAGGGTACCACTGGGTCAGTCACACCAGTCGAGTGAACCCTCCAGTTACCGTCCAGCACCAATGTGTCTAGTCCAGTCGTCTCATCTCCCAGCCCACCATCTGTCTTATCACGAGACGTCAGGTCCGTAAGTTGGGCAGATGTCCTTCTTCTGGTCAGTTCTACCTCTGACCTGTCCACGTCAGGAGCCATCACTGTCTCAGTGTCCGCTGGCCCCACAGTCGAAGCATCTCCATCGTCTGACCAAACGTCATCAAACAAAACAAAGTCCCGGCCCCCCTCCCAGGCATAGACTAAGTCCCGTGGTATCCCTCCCCCTTGGGACTTACCACCTTTGGTCCCCTCAAACACTACTCTGTCTACTGCGTAGTTCACCGTTACCCCATGTTTACAGCGAACCTTGACGTTTTTCTCGGTCAGAGAGAAAACGAGAGGAGTTCCTGTCAGAGTCACCTGACTCTCTGAGTTCAGCCGACCAAAGGCTCCTTCCTGGTGCAGCATCACTGTACACATCTGTGGCCCGTCATTACTACCCGGAAAGGATATTCCACATTCTGAAAAAGACTTGCACATACACTGCGGTACTCTAGACATACCTACGGAGTCACCCAGTGCTGTCACTTCTTTACACTTGGCCCCTTTCTGGACCAGCACCCCACTTTGGGTTGCCACTCCAATTTGGGTCACTGCACCCTTTTGGGACTCCACCCCTTTCTGGTTACCACTCCCTTTTGGGTCACCGCCCCCTTTTGAGACTCCACCCCTTTTTGGGTTACCACTCCCTTTTGGGATTTCCCCATGTCCGTTCTGCAGAATTTCTTATGCCACAGTTCACACCACACAGTTTGTCTCTCACAATACCAGACAAGTCCTTGCTGGCACCACCACAGCTTCTGCTGTCACAAACCACCAGCACCTCCGGCTGCCGTTCACACACACAGCGGCTGGTGTCACTGCAGTCCCTGCTGTGCCATCTTCGTGGATGCGCCGATCCACCGGAAGCCGCTTGTCCCCTTCGTAACCCCGCCAGGTTACCAGAAGCCGCTTGTCACCCTCAAAGATAAAAAAACACAAAAGTGCGCCCATAGGGCCTTACCAGTGCAGGTATAATGGGTTATGAAGCAATAATACAGGGTACTCACCCTTAATAGTTGTGTAAAGCCACAACTACTGTATCCGCTTAGACATATGTAATAAAGCTGCAGCAGGATGGTGTAGACAGACAGCATCTGCTACCAATGCTCAAAGAGGAAAAACACCAGGTCCCTGTGCTGCGAGACCTTTGTGACCCCACTGAGCCACAGCAAGCACCGTCTCCACCTGAGACCGTCCAACACACAGGGCGCAGCAGGTGCTATTCAGGGAGCAGCCCTCCTCCCAGGGTTTCCCAAAACACCGGTCTCACCAGGTCCAGGGGCTCAGTGGGTGCTCTTCAGGACATCCGTCTCCACCTGAGACTGCCCAACACACGCCTCACCAGGTCCAAGGTCATACCACGTGCTTCAGGGCTCTTCCCAACACTGACCCTCCAGGACCTTGCTCACTGAACCCTCCAGGAACACAGTCTCTCACTGACCCTGGTCAGTGCAACACAGACTCCTGTCTGTTACCTACTGGTGTCAGCCCCACAGGTTCCTGGACGCCTCTTCTCCTCAGAGGTATCCCACAAATATTAATACAGTCACTTTCTCTGACCTCGGTCAGTATTACTCACAGTTGTCAGACCGTCTGCTCTCCTGGCTCAGAATCGCCAGCACTGCCACACGTGCTTCTGGGAATCGCTGCCCGCATTCTCCACCAATTGTAGGGATGTGACTCGCTCAAGTGCAGCGGGAGACAATCATGAGACAGGTTCTTCCCAAAGTTCATGAGGTTTATTTGCTCCATAAACCATATATCTGCATATCACCAAAATAGCCTCTAGCTTAGGCAAAAAAGAACATAAACATCCGTGGCTTCAGACTCGGACCGAGAGTCTCAGCACATGCTGGGAGGTGTAGTCCTCCCCATATACAACTAATATACCGAGGCCAGGGCAATGTCCAGAGCAGCGCTCCATCTGCAGCCGCAGACACAGGAAGGCTTCTCCTTCCTTAGAACACAGACCACTTTCTGTAGGGTCACACCTGGACACATGGAAGTCTGTCCACACTCTGACAGACTCCCTCACACTCCTTAACATGTGCCAAACACCTCAATTACATAGCCCTGTAACCACACCCACAGGTGCTCACATGGCTATGACATCACTAAAGGTTCTATTGCACATAGACACACACAGGCTTCCCTGACACAGTGTAACAGAAATATCAGCAGTACCTCTGCTGATCAATACACCCTGGAGCCTGCATCCCAAGGCCACCCACCTTGAGATCCATAATGGTCATTTAGGACCTTGCTCCTGTTACCACACTGAATGTGCCTGTACACCCGTCCTGGGACACCCACACAGCGCCCCCTAGCTGACATAGTGGTCACTACACCACAATAAATATATATAAATTGCAAAGTGCAGTAGTGCGCAGGCAAAAGATCCAAAATAAAGTCTATGATAGAAAAGACTGTATGAGAGAGACTACCAGCTGACTCTGGCATAGTAATATACACCACCAAGCGATGACTAGACTATCTCCGCTGGCCATAAAGTGCAGAGTGCATATAAAACATATACAACCTTGTAAGGCGCAGGTCCCCGGCGCGCGTTTCGCTCTAGCTTCGTCCCAGGGGGGTGAATAAAACATAAATCATAAACAGTGGGGAAAATAAGAATTTGATACACTGTTGATTTTGCAAGTTTTCCACCTACACAGAATAGAATGGTCTGTGATTTTTATTGTAGGTACACTTTAAATGCGAGACAGAATCTAAACAAAACCCAGAAAATCCCATTGTATGGTTTTTAAATAATTAAATTGCATTTTATTGCATGAAATAAGTATTTGATCACCTACTAACTAGCAAGAATGATGGCTCTCACAGACCTGTTAGTTTTTCTTCAAGAAGCCCTCCTACTTTTCACTCATTACTTGCATTAATTGCACCTGTTTGAACTCTTTACCTGGTGTATAAAAGACACCTGTCCACACAATCAATCATACTCCAACCTCTCCACAAAGGCCAAGATCAAAGAGCTGTCTGTGAACACCAGAGACAGAATTATAGACCTGCACAATGTAGGGATGGGCTACAGGACAATAGGCAAGCAGCTTGGTGAGAAGGCAACAACTGTTGGCAGAATAATTAGAAAATGGAAGAAACAAAAGATGACTGTCAATCTTCCTAGGTCTGGGGATCCATGCAAGATCTTGCCTCGTTGGGTAGGGATGATTCTGAGAAAGGTCAGGAATCTTTTTGGTATCTACTCCACTTGCTGTGTTTGGAAGAAGAAGGATGACTACAACCCCAAAAGCAACTTCCCAACCGTGAACCATGTTGGGGAAACATCATAGTTTTGAGGTGATTTTCCTCAAAGGGGACAGGACGACTGCACTGTATTGAATAGAGGATGGATGGGGTCATGTGTCGCGAGATTTTGGCCAACAACCTCCTTCCCTCAGTAAGAACAATGAAGATGGTTTGTGGCTGGGTCTTTCAGCATGACATTGACTGAAATCACACAGCCAGGGCAACTAAGGAGTGGCTCTGTAAGAAGCATTTCAAGATCCTGGAGTGGCCTAGCCAGTCTCAGACCAAAACCAAATAGAAAATCTTTGGAGGGAACTGAAACTCAATTTTGCCCAGTTACAGCCCCAAAACCTGAAATATCTGGAGTAAATCTGTATGGAGTGGTGGACCAAAATCCCTGCTGCAGTGTGTGTAATCTTGGTCAAAAACTACAGGAAACATCTGATCTCTGCAATTGCAAACAAAGGTTTCTGTACTAACTATTAAGTTATGTTTTTCTATTGTATTAGAAGATAAGTTAAGATTAGTTCCCATGCTCAAGAAATCCTAGAGCTGTGGTCCACACGGTCTAAATGGGATAATTTAAAATCTTAATCCCTATAAAGTCTACAAATCACAGTTACTACTTCATCAGCAAAATCTGAGCAGCATTTGGCTATAGACAGTATAGGACCAGGCTAGATAGGGTGGTTGAGCTCACATGTTTATTTCAGTGGCAGAGGAGGTGTACACCACTTGTCTGGTGTTCCTGATTCATGCATATGAGTGCGAATCCTACTTCAGTACCTGCCGATGTAAGAGGACAGGGAGGTACTAGACTGAGATTTTTGGTGGATCGCATACCAATGCTCATCATGAATTTGATGAGAGGCGATCGCCATGCCCTGACCCATTTCTGCCCACTTTGCCAGAGATGGGTGAAGCGGGATCCTCTCTCTAAGCTCTTATGATTAACAGGGTTCTTTCCCTCCTCTAGAGTGTAAGCTCATATGGTCAGAAAGGTCCTCTCTCCTGTAGAATGTAAGCTCTTATGGTCAGCTTGGCCGTCTCTCTTTCTCTCTTCTGAAGAGTGTAAGCTCTTATGATCAGTGGAGTCCTCTTTTCTTCTGTAGACTTTAAGTACTTATGGTCAGTGGAGTCCTCTCTCTCCCCTGTAGAGTGTAAGCTCTTATAGTCAGCGGAGTTCTCTCTGACTCTCTTCTCCCCACCTGTATCTTTGTAGCAATTCTAAGCTACGTATTAATATTCGGGCAAATTTGAGAAATTTGACAGAGTCGATGAATTTGAAAAGTTAACGAATCCGCTCATCTCTATTAGTTATTGAAAAGCAGAAAGCAGCAAGATGAAACACAAATGGCATTTTTTTCACTGATCCATACTCTTCAATAGGCATTTTTGATCCACAAGTCAGCTCAATATCGGACATGCTAAAAAATAGCATGAGAAATGGCCCATAGACTATAATAGGTACATGTTATATGCACACGCGCAAAAAAAGAAAAACAATAAAGCATTATATGAAAATCCCATGTATGAATAAAGCCTTAACTTCCCTTCTCAGACAATTGTTATACGCGCATTTGCTTACTAAGAACGATCGCCTTAACCCTTGTGCGCGCTCATTTGCAAAAACTGAACATCTTTGGTCCCACATTTTGTTTGCCAGTAGAAATATTACAATGCTTGAAAAAAAAATGTAATGACAAATACATAATTAACAAGAGGAGTTATATTTACCCTGAGCTACTGAAGCCAAAAATGTGACTCAGTAATTGAAACACGTAACATTTAGATAAGGCGGAAGAGAAAGCAGCTTATTTATTGTTTATTTCGGATTATACCCTTTATTTCTCAATTTTCAATTTGCTCTACATGTCATGGGAAGTGAAGGGATGGTTATGCATTAAAAATGTAAATTCTGCACATACCTTGAAGCTAAACAGTCGCATTTCCCTCGACATAAAAGGATTTTTTCCTGCTATTAAATCAAATAAATAAGCCATTCTAGCGAGCAGATGCTCTTCATTTTGCATATAATACACACTTTATTTTCTATAACAGCCTATGTATTTTACACTTTATTTATTGCAAAAGATTTTTACAGATTTGAATGCAGTTGAAGAAGAAATTAATTTGAAAAGCTTATTGCAAAACACACTTTGCTCCACATGCCTGTGAGCTATTATTCTGGATGTCTTATTTCAAGGATATAAAGACAGACTGCGCCATAAAAGCATTAAACATTATATCTAACATAAATAACATAGTATGCGAAAGCAATGTGGCAAAATGGAAGTAATAAAATGTGTCACTTCTGATTTGTAGTTGGGCAGTGAGGTTGGGGAAAAGCGTGTAGTGGAACTGGAGAGCCGAAAATAGCAAGAAATAGAAAGCGAGAACCTAGCTTTTATTAGCCAATTCAGGCAACAAAGAAAAAAGTCAAGTAAAAAATGAACCGAATGTGTTTATTTTATGCTAAAACTTCCCTATATAAATTATATAAATCACTAAATACATATCGGTGTAATGTGGAAAATCAGATTGTACAAAGACATAATGTGGCATAAACAGTTTTCTACGGGGCCATTCTGCAGCTTTCTATGCTTCCAATTTGTGATACATAAAATAAACATTTACTACGTTATAGATTTCAGAATTCCGATAGAGAAAATGCCATGCTCTATCAGGATGCTCTATATGACATGATATAGAGAAGTGTAGTTCTACTATATAAAGCCTTGCAAAGCATACGCGGTTTTCTAAGGGGTAGCTGAGCGAATCGATCTACAAAGGAGTAGGTTCGAGTCAAGTTTACTGAAATTTGCAGCTTCACATGAACTCAACAATTTTGAGATTGGATTTGCGGGTTTCAATAAGTAAAAAGTAAACCTTACTCGGCACCATTTCCCACACATCTGAAGGTTCACAAAGTGAGCTAACATCATTTTGTACTTCTGTGTGCTCCTCCCAGTAGTGCCCTGCAGCTATGACATCTTACTAGTGATAAGCGAGTATACTCCTTCCTCGGGTTTTTCTGAGCATGCTCGGGTGGTCTCCAAGTATTTTGGCGTGCTCGGAGATTTAGTTTTCGCCGCCTCAGCTGTATGATTTGCGACTGCTAGACACCTTGAATACACGTGTGGAATGCCTGCTTGTTAGGGAAATCCCACATGTATTCAGCCTGTCTACAAGTCGCAAATCATGCAGATGAGACCCCGAAAACTAAAACTCCGAGCAAGTCAAAATACTCGGAGATCACCCGAACATGCTCAGGGAGACACGAGCAACAATGCTACTCGCCCATCACTACATCTTAAGTATTATCATATCTTGTACACTGGTGGTCAGTACATGGGTCATAAGCGGATTGCAGTGGAGCACAGTTTGTACAGCAGATTCGTTTTCCATCTCCCAAGCCACTTGGAAAATCTCTTTCTCTTGTAGAGTGAAAGTTCTTATGGTCAGGGGAGCTCGCACTCTCTTCTGTGAAGCTCTTATAATGAGCGGGGTCCTCTCTCTCCTGTAGAGTGTAAGCTCTTATAATCAGCAGAGTCCACTCTCTTCTATAGAGTGTAAGGTCTTATTGTCAGTGGGTCTCTTTCTCTCTTCTGTAGAGTGTAAGCTCTTATGATCAGCATGGTTCTCTCTCTCCTGTAGAGTGTAAGCTCATATGTTTAGCTGGGATTTCGCTCTCCCTTCTCACCTACTTATATTTACCAAGCAATTGCAAGCTTTCCAGTATTGAGATTCATTCAAATTTATTCTCCACAAATAAATTTTTTAGAGAAAATTCAGAGAACTCAGCAGATTTGAATATCAAAAATTTCAAAAGATCCAATCATCTCTACTAGAGGTATAACAGCTGTGCCAGAGATGCACTTCTGGAAGCACCTGATCTTTGTAAAGAATAAAAGGCTTAAAATGTAACATGCTCAGTCCTTCTCTACCCTGACATCAAATAGGGGGAGGGTCAGAAGGCTCCTATACAATATACATGGTTGTTGGATCCCATGGAAAACCATCTACTCTAATGTCTTTTAGGTTGGTTCAGGAACACTATGTGAAATTAAATACAGGACCCACAGCAGAAAAAAATAGATCAAAGTTGAATTTTAATAAATATATTTTGGAACAGAACCATTGGATGAATCCATTATCTGATCTGAATAAGACCTAACTATATCCAATCAATAGGGTGTACGTAGGTTTCCTCTTGGAATTGCAGTTTCTTTCTATATTGATAATACATATAGGCAGGCAACTGGTCTTCCTATAAAATAGGCAATAATGTAGTGACGGTGAAGGGTCTGATGTAAAAGAAGAAAAACTAACAATAATAGAGAACTAGAAAGAGTTGTTCACTCCTTCAGACGTTCTGCCACTTATTTATATTCTGCCCCCCGAGCCTTCCCTCTGAGGCCAATGTTTGGCAGCAGCGGTAACATATACATGTGACCAGAACATGTTGTGCAGAGCTGACACACGGTATTCCTGTCTTTTTTAATCCATGCTGGGCCTGTTTTATTAAAAAAATATAACCTCTTCATGTAGGTAGAATATAAAAAAGTTGCTTGTTCTTGCTTTTTGTATGGATATTCGCCAGAATGAAGTTTTAATAGCTCCACGTAAACTGAGCCACGGACAGTAGCTGATACCGTGATTAGGAAACAGATGAGTTTCCCTGGAGAGTGGACTGATTAATGAAATTATTCTACATAACTTATCAGTCACTACACCGCACTTTCAGTGTTCTTGCTGTTTTCCTTCTTTAGTTCATAAACTTGTACAATTCTTGCGTTGACATAGCTTTTCACTCATCTCTATCTGAACTTTCCTAACTGTAGGGAAACAAAGGAGGAAAAACATTGATAAGTGCTGATAGGTGGTCCCAGCTCAGGCGTTCTGTCTCTACAAAACATCATCACCTTAGCAAGAAAATCTGATATGTTCGAAGACATTGACAAAAGCCGAAGAAAAACTTTACCAGCAGCGCTATATGGTGTTATGAAGCCACATCAATTTGCTTCCGAGTTATTTTTCTTATCATTTCGTATGCAAATAGGTAAAAATAAGCAAAAACTCCAAAAGTTTTCTTTTTATGGTCATTTATATTAAGCTATGGTGGTCTCTGGACCACAATACAATATTTGTAACAAAGCTTAAGGGTCCTCAATGACACATGTCTCAGAGGGGAACGTGGATGTGACATCTGTATCAGTGCCTGCCCTTCCTGCCGCTTCTTATGTTGTCTGCGATGCCGTGCTCTCATTGCGGGTGATGCAATGGGAAACCATTTTAGTTTTGGGTTCTGTGAGACTTCTAGTGGCATCCAAACTGGGAGACATAGAGATAACTGCTGTATGGTTTGGGTGGCAGCTATATAAGATCCTGAAAATCCTGTTGTCCACTGCCAGTTATATTTTGACCTGCTTCTCCATAACTTGCATTGCTTTTCTCCCAGAGGAAAGTCCTGATGTTTGACTTTCGCTTGCTTTTTGGCTGTTCTCATTCTTTACGACTTTGTCCCTACACGACCTCCTGACTCTGACCCGGCTACCCGATTATTCTCTTACCTCTGGTTCACTCCTCTGGACAGCAGCTCTTTTGTGGAAGCAATCCAGTGCACTCTGTTTTATGACCAGATCCCTGAACAGGAGTTAGTGGGTGAAGGCCGGTGTGCCTCCAGAATCTGCCAGATGGAGTGACTTGCACCAAGTCTGTCTGAGATAGCATTATTCAGCCTACAACCTATGACAGACATAACAGTGGGCTCCTTCTCTCATCAGGGCCAGGATATAGCTATTACCTCTGCAACCATTATTGTTACAACTAATTGATTAACAGTGGCATGCAAATGTTTGGGCATCCGTGGTCAAAATTGCTGTTATTTTGAACAGCTAAGCAAGTTGAAGATGAAATGATTTCTAAAAGAGCTGAAATAAGAGATGACATATTTGCTTTGTGTTTTAGGAAAAAAAAATTGTCTTTTTTTACATTTTAAAAATTACAAAAATAGGAAAATTGGTAGATGCAAAAGTTTAGGCACCTTTGGAGATTTATGTGCTCAGATAACTTTGACCAAGCTTTCAGACCTTAATTAGCCTGTTAAGGATATGGCTTGTTCTCTATCATCATTAGAAAAGACTAGGTGATGCAAATTTCTCAACTTTGCAAAAACCCGGCCTCCTCTACCCTTGTGCCAAAAACAGCAGCCATAGGATGTTGTAAGCAAGTGCCTAACACTCTGAAAATGAAAATGGTGAACTCCACAAAGCAGGAGAAGGCTATAAGCAGATAGCAAAGCGTTTTAAAGTTCCCTTTTCTCAGTTCGTAGTGTAGTTAAGAAATGGCAGCCAAATGGAACAGTGGCGGTCAAGATAAGGTCTGGAAGACCAAGCACAAATTCAGTGATAGCTGCTAGTAGGATTGCTAGAGAGGCAAATAAAAATCCTCTCTTGACTGCAAAAGACATTCAGAAAGATTTGGCAAACTTTTGAGTTGTGGTACATTATTCTACTTTTCAGATTCAACTGCACAAATTTTGTCAGAAGATTGCAAAAAAAATCTAAACAAGCCTGATTCATTTTGGAAATAAGTGCTGTGGAAAATTGAGGACAAAATAGAACTCTATGGCCACAATGGTCAAAGGTATATGTGGAGAAGGAAGGACAAAGAATTTCAAGAAAAGAAAATCTTGCCAACCATTAGGCATGGGGTTGGATCAATCATGCTTTGGAGTTGTGTTGCAGCCAATGGCAAGGGGAACATTTCACGGGTAGAAAGAAGTATGTATTCAATGAAATTTCAACAAATTCTTAATGCAAATAAAACACCATCTATAAAAAATCTGAAGCTGAAAAGAGGATGACTTCTACAAATTGTTAATGATTACAGATGAGCGAGCACTAGTGTTGAGCGATACCATCCGATACCCTAAAATATCGGATCGGATAGTTTCGGCCCGATACGAAAAAAGTATCGGGTATCGCCGATTCCGATACCGGAAGTCCCATTCAAGTCTATTGGACTTCCGGTATCGGAATAAGAAAAACCCTTTTCTGTCCTTGTACAGCCTCTCGGGGGTGTGTACGGACCTTCCGGGGGTCTGTGCCGACTGCCCGGGGTCTGTGCGGACTGCCGGGGGTCTGTACCGGCCTGCCGGGGGTCTGTGCCGGCCTGCCGGGAGTCTGTGCCGACTGCCCGGGGGTCTGTGCGGACTGACGGGGGTCTGTACTGGCCTGCCTGTGGTCTGTACAGGCTGCGGGGATCTGTATCGGCCTGCCGGTGGTCTGTGCCGACTGTCCGGGGGTCTGTGCAGGCTGCAGGGGTCTGTGCAGGCATCGTCCGATGGGACTACAAGTCTCATCAGGCTATGCCTGCTACAATGACAGTGATTGACACAGTAGCCAATGATGGGACAATAGTAGTAGTCCCATCATCCGGCTAATGTGTTGAATGAAAAAATAAATAAATAAATAAATAAAAATACATACTACGTACATACTACATGCTACATACATACAACATATATACTACATGCATGCAACATGCCTACTACTACATATATACTACATGCATGCAACATGCATACATACAACATATATACTACATGCATGCAACATGCATACTACATATATACCATATATATACTACATGCATGCAACGTACATATATACTACATAAATACTACATGTAACATGCATACTACATATATACTACATGCATGCAACATACATACTACATATATACCACATGCATGCAACATGCATACTACATATATACCACATATATACTACATGCATGCAACATGCATACTACATATATACTACATGCAACATATATACCACATGCATGCAACATGCATACTACATATATACCACATGCATGCAACATGCATACTACATATATACTTCATATATACTACATGCATGCAACATATATACTACATACAACATACATACTACATACATACTACATATATACCACATGCATGTAACATACATATATACTACATATATACCACATGCATGCAACATGCATACTACATATATACCACATGCATGCAACATGCATACTACATATATACTACATGCATGCAACACACATATATACTACATATATACTACATGCAACATGCATACTACATACATACTACATGCATGCAACATGCATACTACATATATACTACATGCATGCAACATACATACTACATATATACCACATGCATGCAACATGCATACTACATATATACCACATATATACTACATGCATGCAACATACATATATACTACATATATACTACATGCAACATATATACCACATGCATGCAACATGCCTACTACATATATACTACATGCATGCAATATACATACAACATATATACTACACGCATGCAATATGCATACTACATATACCACATATATACTACATGCATGCAACATACATATATACTACATAAATACTACATGTAACATGCATACTACATATATACTACATGCATGCAACATACATACTACATATATACCACATATATACTACATGCAAGCAACATGCATACTACATATATACTACATGCAACATATATACCACATGCATGCAACATGCATACTACATATATACCACATGCATGCAACATGCATACTACATATATACTACATATATACTACATGCATGCAACATATATACTACATGCAAAATACATACTACATACATACTACATATATACCACATGCATGCAGCATACATATATACTACATATATACCACATGCATGCAACATGCATACTACATATATACCACATGCATTTAACATGCATACTACATATATACTACATGCATGCAACATACATATATACTACATATATACTACATGCAACATGCATACTACATATATACTACATGCATGCAACATACATGCATACTACATGCATGCAACATGCATACTACATATATACTACATGCATGCAACATACATACTACATATATACCACATGCATGCAACATGCATACTTCATATATACCACATATATGCTACATGCATGCAACATACATATACTACTTATATACTACATGCAACATATATACCACATGCATGCAACATGCATACTACATATATACTACATATATACTACATGCATGCAACATACATATATACTACATACAATACATTCATACAATACATACATATAGACATACAGTACATATAACATAGAGTACATACTCACCATCACTTGTCACTTTGTTCCCCGAAGCCATTGTCATCTGTGGAATAAATATTAAAATAACAAACCACCAATATACTTACCCCTGATCCGCAGAAGTCCACGAGTGTCCCACGACGATCTTGCGTGGAGAACAACAGCATCAGCTGATTCTACCGTTCTCTACGGGCTCCAGGAATCCAATAACGGGAGGTAGGTATCCTTCCGCACTGTATTCCTCCGCCACTGTTAAAAAAAAAAAAAGTCCCTAGTCTCACTTTATGGCATTGCTGTGTCTGCTCTGCAGACAGTGCAAAAATTGCCAAAATTTACAAGCAGGGTCAGCCATACATCCTTCAAGACACCCATTATAGTATCTCATCCAAATATTGTAAACAAAGTGTAGTTGTGATACTCCCACACACATAAGAGGTCTGCACACAGTGCAAAGGCTGCCAAAAATTACAACCATGGTTATCCATGTACCTTTGAAGGCATCAATTATAGTACCTCATTCAAATATTTTGAAGAAAGTGTAGTTGTGATACCCCCACACTCATAAAAGCTATGCCGACAGTGCATCTGCTAAAAATTACAAACAGAGTTATCCATACACCTTTCAAGGCACCAACTGTAGTACCTCATTTAAATATTTAAAAAGTGTAGTAGTGGTACTCCCACACTTATAAAGGTTTTGCACACAATGCAAAGTGAGAAAAAAATTATAATAGGGTTATCCATACACCCTTGAAGGCAACAATTGGAGGGCCTCATTCAAACATTGAAGGTTAAAAAGACTTTTTGTGAGCCTGTCAGCATCCTTTGTTAACAGGCAAAAGCGGCTGTCTGTTACAAACCCCCCATCGGAACTGAAAACCCGCTCTGACAAGACATTAGCTGCAGGGCAGAACAACACCTTTAAAGGACAGCTCATGCCAGTTGTCCAGCTTTGAGATCCAATAGTTGAAGGTCGCATTGGAATTATGGAGTATGCTGGATTTGTCAGCCATCTTTAACAATTTTTCCTTCCTTGTCAAAAATACCCAGTCATCAGGGCCTGGACGCTGGGAGGGTGTCATAAAATTGGTCCAGGTCTTTGACAGTATACCCATGCCACTGATGTACCTGGTGTGTCTTTCCCTTGCCTATCCTCCTGGTTGGGCAAGGAAGTTTTCCCCCTGCCACTGCCACTTGTTTGATGGGAATTTTTTGAACATATTTTCCACAATGACCTTCTGGTATAGCACCATTTTAGTAGACCTCTCCGCCTAAGGAAGGAGAGATGCAAGGTTCTCCATGTAGCGTGGGTCTAGCAGGGTGAACCACTACTCTTTTTGGCCAAAATGAATTCAACGTGAGAGTTACAGGAAAGGCCCTAAAGTCAACACTTCCTGGTCTCCACAATGATGATGAATCTTCATCTACTCCTCCTCATCCCTCTCTTCCTCCTCAGCCCATTCAAGTAGGAAAAACGGGAAGAAGCTTGTGTGAGTACTAACCTCTGTTAGCAACCAGCTTCTGTTCCTCCTCCTCCTTCTCAGCCTAAACCTCTTCATCATTACCAAATCCGTGCTAAGTAAATGAGATGAGGCTAGGCTGGTTGGTATCTCTCCTCATGTTTCCTCCATATCCACCTTGTCTGCATGCAAAACTTCATGTTTAATTGTGAGCAGTGACTGTTTAAGCAGGCACATAATAGGCATTGTCATGCTGATTATGGCGTCATTGCCATTAACCATCTTTGTGGAGTCCTCAAAGTCTTGGCGAACCACACAAATGTCAGACATCGATACCCACTCTTCAGTTGTTATAAGGAAAAGGAGGAATACTAAGGCCAAAACAGAGGTACACATGGTGATCTTGCGACCAAGGGTTATAAAGTATATAAAGCGACAATATGGTACAACATGATAGGTCCCGGGCAAAGTATCCATATAGGATATAATAAATATTGTCTAAAACATTAAACAAATCAAGTGCCCTTCAACATCTGACTAATGTCACTTACCCCTTTTGAGAAAGCATCTAATGCGAAACGCGCATCAGGGGGTCACAGAAGGGCACATTGGTGTACTGGCGATCATGGGTAAGTGACATTAGTCAGATGGTGAAGGGCATCATACTTTATAACCCTTGGTCGCAAGATCACCATGTGTACCTCTGTTTTGGCCTTAGTATTCCTCCTTTTCCTTTTTACTGTATAAGCCAATATTGGTATGTATACCCTTTTGTATTTTCAATTGTTTGAATTAATAAATTAATGCTTTTTATTGGATGGTGTTCTCTGCTCCGGTTTTTTCTGTGTCTAATATTTCAATGGGAGCATTTCCATTTTCAAATTGTTGTTAGGCTTTTGCCTTATTCTTTGGATTGAAGTTATTTCTTCAGCATTTATTATAGTTTATTTATGCTTATTTTAACTATTTTTCGTTTTCAGTTGTTATGTGCGGAGGCTGACCAAAATACCGATAGCCGTGCTGGAGCTGATATTCCACAACTGGCATCTGCTGCAGTGCTCACAAAGCCTTGCCAGCATTTGTAGTCAGTGAGCTGGCACTTGCATGTGCTGCTGTAGCACTGTCAGAGCAGCATATCTGTTTTTTGTTTCCTGAAGAAGCAGTGGGCTACACTTCGAAACGCATAGAAAAATTAAACAATTTATTTTACATTATCTCCGACATTTGATGTTTCTTCATCATGTGATAGCGCAGAAACAGAGCATGAACTTTCCATTTTTTAACATATTTCTCTGGGGAAATCACCCATGGATGTGCAGCAGCCATACAGTCTGTGATAAGAGCAGCATATATTGATACCATTTTTAGTAATTACTATCAGATAAGACCCTATTTTGCCCTATTTTGTCTCCTTATGCTTTTAAACAAGCCTTAAGGGCAATATTTCCATGGCAAACAGCCTGTAAATTAGCCCATTTAGCATTTGGGCCTGTGGGTGGGTAGCTGCGAATTTTTTTTTCATTCCAAGAGCTCAGGTAGGGACAGCTAAACACTTTGCTGGGACAAGGATTTGGAAGTGCCTGATGATGGTGCCTCAGAATGTGGAAGAACAGGTGCAGCACAGAAGACATTTGTGCCAGTGTAATGCAGAGTAGATTAGCAAACACTTAGTACAGGGGAAGAGGAAGTGGTGTCACCCGATGGCACCAATTGGGGACCCAGGAATTCGAGCCACCAAATTGAGGGCTTAGATGACATTTGCCTCATTATGCTGATGTGATTAGGCCCTTAGTGATCAGGCCCCTGTTGATCTTGGCATAGAATATGTTACAAATTAGCATTTTTTGGTCTCAGAATTCTCTTTAAAAAAGTCCCAGACTAAGAAACACCTAACCCTTTGACGGAGAAATTCTGTTGGAGCTCTGTGGAACAGTTGCCCACTTTCACCCTTTAGTCACCCGACTGCCTCTTCCTACCTGTTTTGGTGCTGCTGATATCTCCACCTCAGTGCTGCTGGCCTTGCTCTGCATGGCAGCTTCCCAGGTTGGGTAAGTGACTTTGTCACCCACCACCTCATTTTCCACCACCACTTGGTGACTTAGCAAAAACCTGAGTTATTAGGAACTGTGTATCATCATTATCTGCCTAACTCCTTGGGAAAAATTTGCCGTTCCACACCATCAGCTTCTTGATGGCTGCTCTAAGTTTTGTGCATTACTAAACAAAATCTCCTCCTGTCCTTGTTGAATCATGCAGAGTGAAGATATGATGATGTAAAGAACTCCTCGCAGTGTCCTAGTGTAGGATCACTGGTCTCCTGGGACTTGACATGATGGGAAGAAGGAGAATCAGGGTGAGAATTTAATGATTCAGACTCTTGGGAGGTGAGACTGGACTGTGTAGAAGACTGGGTGGTGTTGGCAAGCATGCTGGAAGCATTATCTGCTATCCAACCGACCACCTGTTGACACTGACATGGCTTCAGAAATGTTGTCCCGTGTCTCACGGTAAAATGGGACAGGAAGTTTTGTGTCATAGATGGGCATGTTGCTTGTTCTCCAGCAACAGGCAAAGTTGTACCTGCACCACATCCTCACTGTCTGCATGCACCATCAGCAGCACTTCAAATTCCCTGTCCCTCACTGCACGCCTTAGGTATTTTGTAATTGCTAGGTCTCTGGAAACCATGTTTCCTTGATAAACTGAAACTGGAGTTTTTTAATAAAACAAAATGTGGTCACCTGTAGCAGGCGAGGCATTTTTTTTAAAATGTCAAACTGCGGCAAATTTACACAAAGCCCATTCAACTGTACGGATGACAATAGTCAATTTTTGGAACAAAAAATGATGTGAACGGTAGCAGGTAATCTTTGGAACAAAAAAATTTGGAAAGTGTAGCAGGCTAAGTGCTTTTTATTTATTTATTTATTTTACATAGCGCCATTAATTCCACAACACTTTTATTTATTTATTTATTTTACTTATTTTATAAAGCACCATTAATTCCACAGCGCTTTACAGACATTATTGGCACTTTCCCCGATGGGACTCACAATCTAAATTCCCTATCAGTATATCTTTGAAGTGTGGGAGGAAACCGGAGAACCCGGAGGAAACCCACATACAAACTCCTTGCAGATGTTGTCCTTGGTGGGATTTGAACCCATATTAAAAATGTTAAACCACTATAATTTTACACAATGCACCTTAAATTGTATGGATGACAATACAGTAGATATTTTTTCACTCGAAAAAAAAAATTGGTCACGTGCAGCAGCTATATATTTAGCAATGGACTGCAAAGCCCTAGAGACTGTATTCAGCCACTCTCTTTGTTCCAGCAGTTGTCCCTAGGCAAAATGCAGAATATATCTCATAGAAACAGAAAAAGAACAAGATTAGCTCTTAGAAGGACTTTTACTATGATGGTTCAGCATCACCACCACTAGAGTACTCTGATTAATTAAACTATGCACACACAGGCCTGGAAATCTACTTTCTCACTTCAATCACAACTTTCCCTAACCTGTGCAATGGCATCAATAAGCCAAGCGCAGCGGCGCCAGTTCTTTTATAACCTCTAAGGCTAGTTTCACACTTGCATTTTTTTGCAGCGCGTTTTTCCCGCAAAAAAACGCATTGAAAAAACGCATACAAAAGCATACAACTGCTGCGTTTTTTTCAAGCATTTTTATGAGCATGCATGAAAAAAATGCAGCGTTTTTATGCGTTTGTATGCGTTTTTAGTGCGTTTTTACCGCGTTTGCGTTTTTTTCCAACATTAGGTGGCCCCTCACACTAACCCAAACCATGACTTTACTAACCCTAACCCTGACCCTAACCCTAACCCTAACCCTGACCCTAACCCTAACCCTAACCCTGACCCTAACCCTTAACCAAATCATACTTAACCCTAACCCAAACCCTAAACCCTAACTAACCCTAACCCTAACCCTAACCCTGACCCTAACCCTAACCCTAACCCTGACCCTAACCCTAACCCTAACCCTTAACCAAATCATACTTAACCCTAACCCAAACCCTAAACCCTAACTAACCCTAACCCTAACCCTAACCCTGACCCTAACCCTAACCCTAACCCTGACCCTAACCCTAACCCTAACCCTAACCCTGACCCTAACCCTTAACCAAATCATACTTAACCCTAACCCAAACCCTAAACCCTAACTAACCCTAACCCTAACCCTGACCCTAACCCTAACCCTAACCCTGACCCTAATCCTAACCCTAACCCTAACCCTAACCCTAACCCTGACCCTAACCCTAATCCTAACCCTGACCCTAACCCTTAACAAAACCATACTTAACCCTAACCCTAACCCTAACCCTGACCATAACCCTAACCCTAACCCTGACCCTAACCCTAACCCTAACCCTAACCCTGACCCTAACCCTTAACCAAACCATACTTAACCCTAATCCTGACCCTAACCCTGACCCTAACCCTTAACAAAACCATACTTAACCCTAACCCTGACCCTAACCCTAACCCTAACCCTAACCCTGACCCTAACCCTAACCCTAACCCTAACCCTGACCCTAACCCTTAACCAAACCATACTTAACCCTAATCCTGACCCTAACCCTGACCCTAACCCTTAACAAAACCATACTTAACCCTAACCCTGACCCTAACCCTAACCCTAACCCTAACCCTAACCCTGACCCTAACCCTAACCCTAACCCTGACCCAAACCCCAACCCTAACCCTGACCCTGACCCTAACCCTAACCCTAAACCCCCTTAACTAACCCTAACTCTAACCCAAACCCCTAAATTCCATGGTTAAAAAAAAAAAACGCATATGCAAAAAAACGCATACATGAGCATGCCAGTGCGCACATATGCGCATCCATAGGCTATAATGGCCATTTTTAGTGCAAAACGTGCGCATATGTGCGCATGCGCTTTTTTGCAGGGCCAAAAAATGCAACATGCTGCGTCTGGAAAATACAAACGCACACCCCAAAAAAACGCAGCGCATGAAAATCGCATACATGCGCTTACAAGCGCGCAGGTATGCGCACCCATGTTAAATATAGGGGAAAAAACGCATGCGCACATATGCGTTTTTTTCCAGCGCTAAAAAACGCAAATGTGAAACCAGCCTTAGGCTTTTTTTACACTTACCGTTTTTTTTGCGGCCCGTTTTTGCGGGCCTTTTTTGTGGGCCATATTGCCATGATTTTTGCGGTCTCCCACAGAAATGAGCTGCAAAAAACCTTCTCGGATTGCCATTTTTCCCTGTTTTAAGAAATAGGTGGGAAAAAATACGGCGATCCACAAATACGGTGTACCGCAAAAACAAGCTACCGTTGTTTTTGCGGTACCATTGAAATGTATTGTGGCCGTGGCCGTGTCTGTTAGCCGTGAAAAATATCGAGCAAGCTCGATATTTTTTCATGGCCGTATATACGGCCCTCACGGCCGTACGGCACACAGCGCTCCAATAAAATTTTGCTGGCCATTTTTGCGGCCCCATAGAAATCTATTGGGGCCGCAAAAACGGCCTGCAAAAACACGGCAAGTGTAAAAGAGCCCTTATGAGGTAATGCAGCCAGCTAATCACAGTAATACCACTACCAAGATGTCTACGGCATTACAGTGACTGACAAGTATTCCTGGCATGTTTATTAGCTGACATCCAACATGCGGGTCGGGGATTCAAGCATTCAATCACTACTAATGATCCTAAACAAACATCAAAATCCACAATAGACTACCTCAAAAGGTGAAAGCTGAATATTTTACAATGGCCCTCACTGTCCCCTAGAGCTCAAAATAGCAGTGTATGCAAAACGACTTAGCAATCTCACACAACTGGAAGAATGGATGAAAATCACTCAAACTTTTGCATCAGCCCATTTTCCTTTTTGTCATTTTTGTATATAAAAAAAATATTTATTTATTTTTTCCCTAAAATAAAAAGGAAGTGTGTCATCTTTAACTTTAGCCCTTTTAGACATCATTTCAACTTCAACTTGCTTTACTGGTGATAATAACAGAAATTTTGACCAGGGGTGTCCAAACTGTTAAACGTCACTGTATATATTTTTTGCTTGTTTCATAAACTAGGTGAACTACTTTTTTAAAGTAAAAGTCCAATTTACATAAAAGACTAAATCTAGAAAAAGAGAACCATCATTTAGTAATACACACAAAAGTTCTAGAGCATCCAACAACAATGGGCCATGGTTGCTACAATATGGGCTGCGCAGTCCCAGGGGTGAATATATCATTCATGCAACGTGTGCACAAGGGGGCACAAGACGTAAGGGCACCAACTTTAACCTAAAAATTAGCAAGCAGGTCCTTTCACACACACAAACATACACAAAGCCCATATACTGTTCTTGCACACTTGCCCTCTTTCATTCGTGTACGCCAATGCATAAATAATATTAAAGCAATTAAATCAATTTTAATACCATAAAAGCTTAAAAAACATAGCTATGAAAAATATTTTAAAAACTCTCCATAAAATAAGAACTGTAGTAGTTTTGCTAAACCCTCAGGATTTATGTAGGGTATTTGTATTTTTTTTTAGTAATTTGTTGGGCATTTCTATCTACCATTATTTATTATTGATGTGGAACACCAAGCTATATCAGCACTAATGCTTTATTTGGATAGTACAATTCTTTTTTCTTTCCATCTACTGTAGTATACATTGTACTAATGGTATTTTTATTGGGTGTTTCGTAATAAATTTTTGATAGCTGTGTTTTTCAAATTTTGGCAGTAATAAATAAAATTAATTTATTGGTTAAATTGTAATTTGTGCTTAGTCTGATTTTTTGTGTACTACTTTCTATCAAAGGGGTAATAATAGATTATAATTTAAAGAAGCACGCTCATCAAATTTTTTATCATCTTAATATATGGCAATCACCACACTATAAAGCACCGTGTACTTACAATTGATCATTTTGCCTTTCTACCCAATTAATTATTCTCCTTTCTCTGCTCTTTGCAGAATCAGGAAATATTTTGTCCCTGCATTAATCATTCAACTCCTGACTCAGTTGCACCATTCCTTTGCTCTGCCGTAGACTTTTGCAGTAACTCATGACTTGTGCAGAGAAAATTGACCTCTTATTAGATTTTTTTTGCTTGTATTTTATTCTCACTGATCCTGAGTATTCTGTTTTTCATTTTTTTAATCCACTGTATGGTTCTAGAGATACGAGCATTTTTACTTACTGTTACCGTATTTTTCAGACTATAAGATGCACCGGACCATAAGACGCACCCCAAATTTTCAGAAGAAAAATAGGGAAAAAAATCAATGCGTCCGAATACAGCTTACCGGGGGGAGGGTGTGATCGGGAGCACTGGTGGAGCGGGGTCACAGGAGGTGTTCGGTTGTCTGGCAATGATCTGACCTCATCTCAGGCTGGTATGGCAGGTTCGGTGGTTGTGGGGGCTCCACCAACATTTTCTGAAAGCCCGAAGCCCACACACATCCATCCTAGGCTGGTGCGCGGCAGTTTCAGGAATACTCAGTGATGCGGGGGCTCCGCCGACATTTTGTGATAGCCCGGAGCCCCCGCACTTCTATTGCTGCAATGAGGTGTCTTCCAGTAAAATGGCTACTAGAGACAGCGCATACGCAGAATGAGATTTCTACACTGAGATCTCGTCTCCTGAGATCTCATTCGGCACATGGGCCGCCTCCGGCAGCCATTTTCCTGGAGGCCACCGCATTACAGCAATGGAAGTGTGGGGGCTCCAGGATTTCACCAAATATCAGCAGAGCCCTCGCACCACCAAGCATCGCAAAAACTGCCAGCACCACCCTGGTATGGATGTGTGGGGGCTTTAGGCATACACAAAGTGTAGGCAGAGCCCCCGCACTACCCATCATCTATGAAACTGCCATGCACCAGCCTGGTAAGTACATCCAGACTATATGATTTCATCCATTTTAAGTTTATGCTTAGAACATACAACACTGCCCTTCACCTCTCCAAACAAGCCTATTTCAACACCCTCATCACCTCACTGTCTCACCCGAAACGTCTCTTTGACACTTTTCCTTCTCTACTCAATCCAAGAGTACAGGCCCCAACCACGGAGCTCCGAGCTGACGATCTGGCCAATTACTTCAAAGAAAAAATTGACCAGATTCGACAGGAAATTATCTCCCAATCACCTCATACCATGCACTGTCCTCCCTCCCCCACTGCATCTAGCTCACTCTCTGATTTTGAACCAGTCACAGAAGAAGAAGTAAGCAGGCTCCTTGCATCTTCTCGCCCAACCACTTGCACCAGTGACCCATTTCCATCACATCTCCTCCCGTCCCTTTCCCTGCTGTGACCCCTCACCTAACTAAAATATTTAACCTCTCTCTCTTCTGGTATTTTTCCCTCCTCATTTAAGCATGCCATCATACATCCACTACTTAAAAAACCATCCCTCGACCAAAACTGTGCCGCTAACTATAGACCTGTCTCTAATCTTCCCTTCATCTCTAAACTCCTGGAACGCCTGGTCCACTCCCGTCTTATCCGCTATCTCTCAGAAAACTCTGTTCTCGACCCTCTCCAATCCGGTTTCCGCTCTTTACACTCCACTGAAACTGCCCTCACTAAAGTCTCTAATGATCTGCTAACAGCTAAATCAAATGGTCATTACTCCATGCTAATTCTCTTGGATCTCTCTGCAGCATTCAACACTGTGGATCATCAGCTCCTCCTCACTATGCTCCGTTCCATTGGCCTCAAGGACACCGTTCTCTCATGGTTCTCCTCCTATCTCTCCGACCGCTCCTTTACTGTATCTTTTGCCGATTCCTCCTCCTCTCACCTTCCCCTTACTTTTGGGGTCCCTCAAGGATCGGTTCTAGGCCCCCTCCTCTTCTCCTTGTACACTGCCCCTATTGGTCAAACAATCAGTAGATTTGGTTTCCAGTACCATCTCTATGCTGATGACACCCAATTATACGCTTCTTCTCCTGACATCACGCCAGCCTTTCTAGAAAACACCGGCGATTGTCTAAACGCTGTGTCTAATATCATGTCCTCACTATATCTGAAACTGAACCTGTCAAAGACCGAACTCCTGGTATTTCCTCCCTCTACTAATGTACCTATACCCGACATTGCCATTTCTGTGTGTGGTTCCACTATTACTCCCCAGCAACAGGCCCGCTGTCTTGGGGTCATACTTGATTCCGAGCTTTCCTTTGCCTCCCACATTCGATCACTGGCTCGCTCTTGTCATCTGCACCTCAAAAACATTTCTAGAATTCGACCTTTTCTTACTTTTGACTCTGCAAAAACTCTTACTGTTTCTCTTATTCATTCTCGTCTTGACTTTTGTAACTCTCTTCTAATCGGTCTCCCTCTTACCAAACTCTCCCCTCTCCAATCTGTTTTGAATGCTGCAGCCAGGATCATATTCCTCACCAATTGTTACGCCGATGCCTCTACCTTGTGCCAGTCATTACACTGGCTACCCATCCACTCCAGAATTCAGTATAAACTTATTACCCTCACCCACAAAGCTCTCCATAGCTCAGCACCACCTTACATCTCCTCCCTTGTTTCAGTATACCACCCTACCCGCGCCCTCCGTTCTGCTGATGACCTGAGGTTAGCATCCTCAATAGTCAGAACCTCCCACTCCCGTCTCTAAGACTTTACACGTGCTGTGCCAATTCTTTGGAATGCACTTCCCAGGTCAATACGATTAGTCCCCAAACCCCACAATTTTAAGCGTGCCCTGAAAACGCATATATTCAGACTGGCCTATCGCCTCAACACATTAACCTAATCTATCCCTGTGTGGCACAGCCAAAAGTTTTATCATAACCAGATTTCCTGCATCATGTTCCCACATGCTTTATGCATCCATTAGCCCTCTGTGTTTGTAATGTTACACACTTAACATTATGGCTGGTCCATACAATCAGGGCAACTGTTACCAGCCACCTTTCGTGTCTACCTCTTTCCTCATAGACTGTAAGCTTGCGAGCAGGGCCCTCATTCCTCTTGGTATTTGTTATAATCTACTGTATGTGATTATTGTTATGCTGTAATGTCTATTGTCTGTACGAATCCCCTCTGAAATGTAAAGTGCTGCGGAATATGTCGGCGCTATAAAAATAAAATTTAT
This sequence comes from Dendrobates tinctorius, assembly GCF_039654945.1. Classification (NCBI taxonomy): domain Eukaryota; kingdom Metazoa; phylum Chordata; class Amphibia; order Anura; family Dendrobatidae; genus Dendrobates; species Dendrobates tinctorius. The sequence continues at coordinate 51,598,908 of NW_027361738.1, read as the reverse complement.
TATTATTATTATGATGTACCCCCATTTTCCTTCAAAATTTTGGTTGGAAAAAGTGCATTAGCATTAGGTCCCTGGCAACGAGAATCGCTTTATCGAGGCTGCCAGGTACACATGAATTGGCCAATTTATGCACTAAGCATTCTCATTTTTTCATATTTCTAGTGCAGAAATGCAATTCAAATTTCATATTTCAGTTTTGCATGCTATAGCGCTACAGAGTGCTGCCTTATTTGTTTGAACGTAATGACTGACAGTCTGCTCTCATGAACTACATGTCTCACACTAGTTATGTCTCCACTCATTTATAATAAGCTCTGGAGGCAAATTCTCAGGGAGATCTATGTTCGTACCATAGATCTTAACAGCTGAATTACATATTAGGAAAAAACATGTATTTCTATGGAATGGAGACGTTGCATCACAAACATCAATTTATCTTTTTATTCAACTTTCTATCACCTCCATGCCCATATAGATGGCTTAGGAGGGTTGATCCTAGTGACAGATTACCTTTAATCATGTACAGCATATACTGTAGATTACACGCCATCTGTATTGTCTATGATTTTCACGGACCCATAGAATTGTATGGCTAATTTTAATCTATGACTCTGATCAAAACTGGACATGTCTTTGTGATTTTTTTTTTTGTGGATACACAGCAAAAAAAACATTAACATGTGAATAGCCCCATAGACTACAACAGATGCATGTTATATCTTAAATTCACAGATAGAAGACATTTGTGGAAAAACAGAAGTCTGAATAAGGTATAAAAAGCTTCGCCTTTGTAAATCGCATTGAGCGGCTTCATTATATGAAGGTACGGTAATTCACATGGCGGCATTCCAAACTCAATGTCCACAGGAGAAATCCAATGGTCAGTCTGCTCTCTGCCACAAATTCCAGTGCCAATGCATGTCTGATTTTCCAAACACAATACCTTTCGTGAGGACAAACCTAGTAGAAATCATATTCAGATTTTTACTTCATTTCAGTCACCCTATGTCTATGATCCAAATAGGACAATGTGTAAAATGAAATAAATATTTGTTTCAGAGATTCCTTAGTCTAAAGACAGATTGAAACCATAGCAAACTTGTGAAACTTTTGTTCATTTTCTACATTCCTTGAGAATCAAGATGAGCTATACGAGTTTCTGTTGATTTGCCTGACAAAGAGCTTGCTATTATTTTGTCAAAGTCTTACAGAGTGCCATGACAAGCGCATTAGAAATGTGTTAGATAATCAGTCAGTTACTTAGTTGTATAGAAAAGAATGAAAGGTATCGACATATGCCCAACGCATTTCACTCCCAGCATGCCTCCCTTCCCATTAGTCAATGAACAATTTAAAAAATGCAGTATAGTCATAGTTTTGGTGATTTATATCTTACTTGTCATTTTCCCACCAACGGAAAGATATGTTTATCTCTTGATTGTGCATTAGAGCGCAATCACTTCATAGCAAATGCCTGTATCTTTCACTGGTCAATCAGCGAGCTGGAATCCAGCACTCCCTATGAAATAAATACTTAAGGGATTTCCAGTGCCAGAGAATTATGTAGTTGGAATTCCTGGCTCATTTTTTGTAAACCATGGCACCGATATCACAATTCTTATTACAAACAACGTATTTGCTGGCGCCATCACTGAGGATTTTGTAGCATTTCGTTTGCAACGGTAAAATGTAAGAATTGTAAATGCATTCATTTTCAAAGTCAAAATCCCATGAGCTTTTATGAAGCGGCTTCCCATAAATGTCAAAGAATTTTAGGTAAAGGTTAACTGTACTTTGAAGGGAATGTGTCAGCAGAAAATGACCTACTGTTTAATTCAGGTTTATATATATCAAAGGGTTATTCCCAAAATCACATTGTTTTTCACAAAGCAGATGCATTTAGCCCTGTCTGGTTTTTTTCCTGATTTTTTGGAGGATTTTTTCCTCTTTCTGAGGTTTTCATGTTAGAATACGACTGGCAAGTGTAAGGAATTGTGACGCAGTTTGCCAGCTTACGTATTATGGCCATAATATCAACCAATACCTTACATATATTAATATGTGTTTGTGCACTTTATATTTTTACAGGGTGCAGTTGGGCCCAAATGGTTCTGTAAACTGTGTCCTCTGTTCACACGGGATGCATTCTAGTTGGCACTGGGCAGCCCCCCTATATGGTGTTACTAAGAGGCTGTGAACCATAAGCTCCGCATTCCCTGTGTAAACCATGCCACATACGGATTATTTTTTGCACTGGTGTGCCACCCGGCCAATCCCTGATTGTAGGCTGGCTGTCTCATTGGGTATTATTGCACCTGTGCAGTTGCCATTTTACTTGGGTCCGCTGCATCTTGTTTAGTGCAGATGCATTTAGGCCTGTCTGTTTTTTTCTTTATTGGAAATATATACAGGGTGGGCCATTTATATGGCTACACCTAAATAAAATGGGAATGGTTGGTGACCCAGATCGGCGCACTGAATTTGCAGAATGGGCAAAATAAAAATTGGAACAGGACCCTCAGTCTCAGTTTACACAGAACATTATGTTCAGTGATAAGGCAAACTTTTTTGGGTGGGCCATTTATATGGGTACACCAAAATAAAATGGGAATGGTGACAGTTTTCTTGCATAGGGTGTCTTGCATTGAAATCTGCTGCAATAACCCAGGTACTGCGTTCACCAGACATCAACACAATTTCTATCTGCTCCTCACGTGTTAACCTCTACGACATGATACTGGCTGTAAGCAAAGAAAAATTTTTAAATAACTCATGAAAGAATAAAGTTACGTTAAAACCAAACACACCATTGTTTTTCTTGTGAAATTCTCAATAAGTTTGATGTGTCACATGACCCTCTTCCCATTGGAAAAAATAAAGTTGGATCCAAAATGGCCAACTTCAAAATGGCTGCCATGGTCACCACCCATCTTGAAAAGTTTTCCCCGTCCAATATACTAATGTGCCACAAACAGGAAGTTGATATCACCAACCATTCCCATTTTATTTGTGTGTATCCATATACATGGCCCACCCTGTAGACTAATTGCAACATATTGTTTCTTTATTGTACTTTTGTGTCTCCGTCTGCCTCTCTGTGCTTCACGCTTCACAAATCTAAATAAATGCATTGTTACACTCATGAAACTACATTTCCCAGCAGCATTTGCTTCTGCTGCAGACCCCGACAACCACTCCTGTGTGCTCCTGACGAGTCCCTCCTCTTTGAGCTATCATCAAGCTAATCTAAATGTAGAATTCACCTTATTATTCTGTGCACTCTCTGCTCCTGCACAGTCTGCTTTCTGGCCAATTTTGTCTTTCGCTATCTACATTGATATAGCTGTCTGTGTAGTTTTTAGAGATGAGCGAATCGATCTGCAGATGATCAAGTTTGAGTCAAATTTCCTGAAATTTTCAGTTTCACGTAAATTTGAACATTTTAAGATTCAATTCATGGTTTGCATAAAAAAAAAGCCTGCCCAGCACCATTTCCCATATTGCTGAAGATTCAGAGAATGGGCCAGTGTGTTTATGCATGGCTACTGTACGTGGCCATCCCATAATGTCCTGCAGTTATAACATCTAGCGGATTATAATATTTTGCACTGTGGTTGTCTGTACTTGGGCCATCACAGATCAGCGGTTCCCAGTGGAGCACAGATTGTACTTTAGCCTTGTTTCCCATCTCCAGTCATTGGGTAAATCACTTCTATCCTGAAGAATGTAAGCTCTTATGGTCAGTGGGATCTTCTCTCTCATGTAGAGTGTAAGCCATTACGGTCAGCAGGGTCTTCTCTTATCAGTAGAATGTAAGCTCTTATTGTCAGCGGAGTCCTTTCTTTCTTTCTCTCTCCTGTAGAGAGTAACTTTCCATGGTCAGTGGAAGATTTTCTCTTTTGTCTCCCCCACGAGTACTTTTTGATCAATAAGGGGTGGTTCAAAGGGGCCATGCGTTGAGCACATCCGTTAAATACCGCAAACGGTATGTAACGGCTGCATTAACGTACCCATTGGCCACAATAACAGTAATGCATCCTAACGCATGCCGATATCGGCATGTGTTAGTGATGATGCGCTACTTTTTGACACACCCTCGAACGCGGTCTGCAGCATTTTCAGGTGTGGCGGGTCTAGCGCACAGCGAGCAGACACATTTGCTTTGCATAGACCTGTATGGCTAACGCATGGTAGCGAATTGCATACCGATAGCGCTAGGGCACAAAAGATGTAAAAAATTACATCAGCTTTAGCGCATTGATTTAACGGATCCATTATGTGAACCTAGCCTTAATACGTTTTCCAGTATTAAGATTCATGCAATTGTATTCACTGCAAATCAAATTTTCAGGGAAAATTCTGGAAAGACGGCGATTCCAAATTTGCAAAGATCCAATCATCTCTAGTGGTTTTGCCTCATTGTTTGCTGGTTTCTGCCATAGCTCAACTCTGCTGCACTTCTTCATAACAGAGACTGTAATTACTAGGCTGTGCAGAGCAGAGCTGTGTTTGTTGCCTCCTGCTGAGAGATCAATGTTGCGAAACTGCAAATGCCACTTTGTTGATGCATTCTACAAGAGAATATCTTCTGTCACTTGCATCACTTGAGCATAACTTGCAGTTTTTACATCACTGATCTCTCAGCAGCAGGCAACAAACAGCTAAACTGCTCTCAGTCGCTGTATGCAGCCCCATCTTTCAGGCTCACCTATGTACAACCCGATCCTGCAATATATCACTCCTCTCAGCCCCTATATATACAGCCCCATCCTGTAGTATTGCCTTTCCTAGTTACCAGCACACACGCACACCGGTGCTTCCTGGTATGAGATCTGCCCTGTGGGAAGGAGGCTCTGCCCATCTCCATGACATCATTGATATTATCATTGGACTCTTTTAGAGTCATACTTCTTGTTCTTTCAGGAAATCCACATGTATATTATCATCAATATAATGGCTAAGAATTAAAACTAAATCTTATTTTGAACCCTATCTTTTGAGCTAAATCTAGTGACTATGTGAAAAGGTCATTGTGAATAAAGTGTGGGCGCAGGGGGAGCGGTGACATCTCCTATTGTGATTGGTGGATTCTGTGTTATCAGCGTTATATAGGGGTGTTTCCCATATTTCTGTCTGTGATATAATGACAATACTGAAAACTTTTCATAAAAAATCAGCATAGGCTCGCTCACATGAGAGTTTTCATCGGACGAGTGTTATCGGATAGCACTCGGACCAATGTTATTCTATGTTGCATTGCATGCCTGCAACTTGTTTCTCATGCCAATTCGGCATGAGAAAAAAGTCACAGCATGTTGGGTTGCTGCACAAGTCGGATTGCACTGACACATACAAGTCTATAAGTATATGGAAATCATTGGACTGCACTCAGGTGACATTCGAGTACAGTCTGAGTTCACACAATGGAGCAGATGGAGAAATCTTATTCTCCATCTTCTCCTGACCTGTTCTCCGACTTTCTCATGTGGGGTCATAATTGAACATTTGTATATTTGCCCTCATTGATCATCGTCTGCATAGTCTGCCAATGCCAAAGCCACTGTGGTTCATAGAGGGGAGGTCTGACTGGGAAAGCCTTCTCTTTGATGTTCATATGTCCACGTCAGAACTGGTACGTTATGTAAGTATCATGTAACAGTATGTCTTGTGCTTGTTTAGAGTGCATGTTTATGTTTTGTGCTCCACACAGACTACGTACAGTACATTTCCAAGGTTTTTCAATGACATGACATGAAAATTTAAAGTCAAAGCAATGTCTTCAGCAACATACAATAGATGGCAGCGCAAACTTTCTCTACACATACTGAAAATATTTACTGACCTAGTCACAAGAACACTGTACACTTGTTTGACAAGACAAGCATTCTTCAAAAATGTAAGGAGTAAAAGTAAGGGCCCCGTCACACATAGCGATCTCGCTAGCGAGATCGCTGCTGAGTCACAAGTTTTGTGACGTAACAGCGATCTCACCAGCGAGATTGCTGTGTGTGACAGCGATCAGCGACCGGCCCCCCTGCCGGTATCGCTGATCACTGTTGGAAAGCCCTGGACATTTTTTTGGTCGCTGGTCTCCCGCTGGCCAGTACACATCGCTGCGTGTGACAGGCGGGAGACCAGCGATCAGCTGGTAACTAAGGTAAACGCAGGGTTTCTGTGCACGGCGCTGTGCTTAGAAACCCTCTGTGTAACTTAGTTACCAGCGTGCTAATGCAGGGAGATGGTAACCAAGGTACACATCGGGTTTCTAAGTGACGCACGCCACTTAGAAACCCGATGTGTACCTTAGTTACCAGCTCCCTGCATCAGCGCGCTGGTAACTAAAGTACACAGCGACGCCGCGCGCTTGGCGTCGCTGGTCCTGATCGCTGGTGAATCTGTCTGACAGCTCACCAGCGATCCTGACACGTTGTCGGGATCACTGGTGAGTCGCTATGTGTGACGGGGCCCTAAGTAATTTTTTAGCTGAGAAACAAAGTAAGGCTGGAGTCACACACAACGATGAAAAAGTCGGACCGTTTTTGACGGACCAAAATCGCACAAACGTTTCACGAACAGTGATCCGTATGTCATCCGATTGTCATGTGAGGATGCGATTTTCTCGCATCTAAGCATCTGTGTAACATCCGTATGGCATCCGCATGCCGAGAATTTCTCGCCGGCTTGCAAAATGGACATATAATGGAGCCCACAAACGAAAGAATAGATATAGACACATAGAATGCATATATATATCTCTATATATAAAAATGAATGTGTGTGTGTGTATCACCAACCAATCACAAAGCATCTTTCATTTCACCAGAGCTGTTCAAAAGAAGCTGAGCTGTGATTGGTTGCTATGAGCAACAGTTTTCCTTGCAAACAATCACTAAGCATCTCTCATTTCACCAGAGATGGTTAAAAGAAGCTGAGCTGTGATTGGTTGCTATGACCAACAGTTTTCCCACTTGACAACACCTCAGCAGACACTGACATGGTGGGAGAAGTATAGCATCCCTGGGAACATAAGCTCCCAGCCATTGTCTGCCCCCCTGAAAGGAGCAGAGAGCACTTGACAGAAATGAATCCCCCCTCCTGTTCCCATATACCATCACACATCCTCCATCCCATAGGCATATCTTCCCTCTTAAAGGGATCATTGGTTTGGAAGTCAAGTCAGAGCAAATCCATCCAGTGCTTTGGTTTAGACCCCAGGCCTCTCTTAAAGGGATCCCCGATATGGAAGTTAGGACCGTTCCACTCAGCTCTGTGGTTCTGACCCCAGGGTCTCTTAAAGGGATCATTGGTATGGAATTTAGGGCAAATCCACTCTGCGCTTTGGTACTGACCCCAGGCCCTTCTTATTGGGATCTCCAGTATGGAAGTCAGGGAAAATCCATCCAGCGCTTTAAGTCTGACCACAGGTCTCTCTTAAAAGGGATCCCCAGTATGGAAGTCAGGACAATTGCCTTCAAATGCTCTGGTACTGACCCCAGGCTCTCTTAAAGGGATCTCCTGCATGGAAGTTAGGGCAAATCCCTCGGCGCTCTGATTCTGACCCCACGGTTCTATTAAAGGGATCATTGGTATTCAAGTAAGGGCAAATCCACTCAGCGCTCTGGTTCTGATCCCAGACTGTCTTAAAGTGATCCTCGGTACGGAAGTGAGGGAAAATCCACTTTGCGCTTTGGTACTGACCCCAGGCCTCTCTTAAAAGGATCTCCGGTATGGAAGTTAGGGTAAATCCCTCAGCACTCTGATTCTCACCCCAGGCTTCTATTAAAGGGATCATTGGTATGGAAGTCAGGGCAAATCCACTCAGCGCTCTGGTTCTGACGCCAGGCCTCTCTTAAAGGGATCCCCACTATGGAAGTTAGGACCGTTCCACTCAGCGCTCTGTTTCTGACTCCAGGCTGAGGGGATGATGTGGGATATTAGTGGTAGTTGTCCAGTGGCTCTTACTGATGGGATGATGTGGGATATAAGGGGTAGTAGTCTGGTGGCTCTGGCTGACAGGATGATGTGGGATATTATGAGTAGTAGTCCGGTAGCTCTGGCTGACGGAATGATGTGGGATATTAGTGGTAGTTGTCTGGTGGCTCTGGCTGATGGGATGATGTGGGATATTAGGGGTAGTAGTCCGGTGGCTCTGGCTGACGGGACGTTGTGGGATATTATGGGTAGTAGTCCGGTAGCTCTGGCTGACGGGATGATGTGGGATATTATAGTGAATGTGGCTATGTGGAATGGGCGGGGCTATACACTCAGCTTTATATATATATAGATAAAATCAATATAATTTGCTATAACTAACCGTAGTTAGTTACTATGCCCGGGCAGCGCCGGGCTCTTCAGCTAGTGTATATATACATGTCATAGAGACATATATATACAGTATATATATAAATCTATATATTTCATATAGTTCTACAAAGCAGAATAGCCACTGGAACATTTGCCAGCTTCATTAAAATCATTCCAAAACCAGACATGAAATGACCCATGGTTTACATACAGTAAACCATTTCATTTCATGTTTTTTTATATGTCTTCCACTATTAATTAGATGAGGGTTTGTGTGTAAAATTTGGGATGTCTAGGTGTTAATTTAAGGTGTTAAGTTGTTGTAAAAAAATTGCGTGGGCTCCCGCGGTAATTTGTCAACCAGAGAGATAAAGCAGGTGAGTGTATGTAAACTATGTGTCATTTCATGTCGGGTTTTGGAATGATTTTAATGAAGCCGGCAAATGTTTCAGCGGCTAATTGGCTAAGAAGAACTATATGAATTATAAATATAAATGTGTGTATATATATATACTATATATATATATATGCATTCTATGTGTCTATCTATTCTTTCGTTTCCTTATTAAACCTGTCAGTGTGATTTTACTGTATTGCAAAATGAATTGCCGGCTTTTGGTAAAGGACACCGGGTGCGATTTTCTCGCAAGTCACACTTGTGGTCCGTGTGTAATCCGATTTTGACTTGCATTTGCGAGTCTCGGCCGAGAATTGGTGACAATCGCAGCATGCTGCGATTTTCTCAGCCTGTTTTAAATGGACGAGAAAAAATCGGATGCTGAGAGCTGCCCCATAGATTAACACTGGGACGAGTGCAATGCGATTTTCTCGCTAGTGTGACTCCAGCCTAAATGTTATGATTGTTTATGTTTTTTATGTTTTTTTAGGTTGCATCAAAAACATTTGTAGTTTTGTTGCATTAGGGAATAACTTGGGGAATACGAGTTAAATGCTTTCAATACCCTTTTGCTTTTGTAGTTTTTTTGTAAGAAACCTGTAAAACCATTCAACTGTCCATGGTAGAAAATTCCCACGCATCCAATCACTGGCCACATTGGTAAGGTGCCACTGCCAGTGATGGACTGATCTGTCATTTCATGCTATTTCTAGTGTTTCGAGACTGAACCAGGAGGTAGAGAGGCCACATGGGACCGTGTAAGTATCGGGAGCTGCAGAGGACAAGAAACGGTGAGTATTATGTCATTACTATGACATTTTTATTAACCTTGTCTATACTGATCTAAAAATATTTTTTATTTATTGGACAACCCTTTTAAGAATACAAGAGGTCTACAAAGCTTAGCGTTATTTACATATACGGCAGGTATCTGAGCTGATTAAAACTAATGAACACAACGTCTACGTTTCTCTCAAACAATGGCAATTTACTTCATTCCATCTTAAACATGTTGATGTATGCTCTTAATAAATATTTTATTGTTGCTGATGTAAATTTTCAATCTATGAAATGATGTATTGTGTAATTAACCTTCACAGCTAATGAAAATTAGACAATGTACAAATGTAAAGTTAATCTGAATTACCTTCATATTTAACTTGTTAGCCTGAGTAATTTGCAATATGCTACTTCTGTAATTCTATTTTACCCAGTGAAACAGCCAGGAATATAAATCTGATACGCTGAAAATTACTTGTCCATGATATTAAAGAAGCACTCCTCCTCCCATCAAAGTTTTTATCCTCTTAATATATTGCAAACATCATATTATATAGCAGTGTGTACTTACAGTTGCTCATTTTGCCTTTCTACCCAGTTAAATCTTCTTTTTTCTCTGCTCTATATAGAAACAGGAAGTCTCTTGTCCCTGCAGAAATCTTTCCCCTCTCCAACTCCTGATCCGGCTTCACCCTCCTCCGCCCTACCATTGTAGTTTGCTGTGACTGATGAGTTATACAGTGAAAATTAATCTCCTGTTTCTACATGGAGCTTTGAAGGATTCAGCTAGTCTGTTTTCAATCACGTGATGGGAGTAGATAAAACTGGAAAAAGAGAGCACAGTAGGGTCTTAACCGATAAAAAATGAGGTGTGAAGGAAGGGAATCCACTCAAATAGTATGGTTAATACAAAGCAACGTGTATCTCGCATATGTAATTATCACATGGCTTCTGCAAGGACACCGGTCTTGTAAGGACCAAATTGGATGAAGACAATGTGACAGAGGTGCCAATCATGCGCTGCCAATGATGAATCCACAGTATATCCAACGGGATATATAGAATGATTTATTGAACAGGTTTACGGTCAAGGCATTTCGAGGCCACGCAGGACCTCTTCTTCAGGACAGAAATCTGACTTTCAGAAATGAATTCATCATTGACAGCGCATGAGTGGCACCTCTGTCACATTGTCTTCATTTAATCACGTGATGATGAAAAGCAGAAGAATTAGCTGGGTTGAAAGGCAAAATGAGCAATTGTAAGTACACAATGCTACATAATATGATCAAAAAATATAGCAAAAATGAATGGCACCAAGATCCAACTATCTGACTGGCCACAAAAGAGAAACGGCATCCAATGAACAGCGGTATGTTTAGCTTCGGGTTATGGTGCACAGCATTGAAAAAGCATCCTTAATCAGAAAAAATAGAAAAAATGCGGCACTCACCCATAATCTATAGTAAAATGCAGTCCTTTATACAGCCATGCACGGTATATGGACACAATTCATGGGGCAAACAGGTAAGGGAAGACAGCGGGGAGGGAAGTGGACGACGATCGTTTCACATCAAGAGACGGTCCTGGACCTGTAGAAGCATCTCTTGATGCAAAACAATCGTTGTCCATTGTGTATTGATTGGTATTCTATGAATATATCTGATACTAACTTTCTGTTCAGTATTTTGAGTTGTAAGGAAGAATAAATTACTAAATTATCTGGGACTATAATGCAGTTGCATGTCTCAGTCCTTAAATTGCATGGGAAAATGTGCTGAACTTGTCATTTTTCTTTCTCTAATACATTCACGTCATGATGAAAGTGGATTTCAATGCAGCTGGTGGATGAAAACCAGATGGATACATTTCTAAAATATTCTTCACTAACCGCTAGTAAACACTCAGGGAAATCAGCGTCCTTAAAGCAGAGTCTCAGAGGAACAAAATGTAATTTATAAACGTAACAGCGTGTCTTAAATTTCAGATGTTGCCTTGTCGACACACACACAAGGCACCAGTGCATCCAGGTCATAGAAAATAGCATAGTGGCGTTCCAAGTTATACAAGGAGAAAAGGGCGAGAAAGGTCCCTGATCGTCATGGTAACACTGAGTTTATAACTGGTAATTTGTACTATGATTCTATAAAGAAAAAAGTCAGTAGGTGTAATTGATGTTGCTTGCTTAAAGGGCACCTGTCACAAAGTCAAAAATGGCCATTTTTATCCTAGTTTATTCCTGCTGATCCCCTGAGTATTCCACTTCTTTTTTTTTATCTGCCATACGGTTCCAAATATATGGGCTTTTTCATATATTGCATTTTTTAGGGTGCTTACCAAAGGGGTGTGTCTCATAGGGTTCTCTTGGGGAGTGCATTTAGATATGTAGCACAAAAAACGTGGACATAAAACTTTTATTACATATATCTTAAAACAGCCCAAACAAAAGAAGTGCAGAAAAGAATACACAATAAAAAGTCAACACTAACCAACACATATGACCATTTAGGTCCTAGCAGTGATTTGGCTGTTTATAATAAAAACTAGATGGAGGGCGGTAATGTCACAATGGGGGCAGGCTTTGCAGCGTTAAGAATCTCTCCCCCGTATGTGCTCACCCACCTATCCACTCTCTCTTTCCCCATGTGCTGACTTCTCCCGTCTGTGCTCTCTTCATTGACCTGTCTACTCCATGTGCTATCCCCCTTGTCCGCTGTCTCTCTCCTTCCTGTGCTGTGATCTCCCCTCATGTGATGTCCTATCCCATTTGAGCGCATTCCCATTGAAAAGTCAAGCAGTGAGCATTTTTGGGGATGAGAGGTTAAAGGTGGATTGAGAGGATTAAAGGCCACCCCCCACATGCACACACATTACCTGAACTCACCAATTTCAGTGGGATCGACCTACCATTAGATGTGTATGGGGACCTTCTGTCTCCTCCTTCATGATGAGAGAAAGAGAAGGGCAGTTGGAATTTCAATGCCCAAATCTTGTTCTTTTGGAGCTTAATTCAAATTCAAATAGGCTTTATTAGCAGGTCCAAAATACAATTAGTGTTGGCAAAGCAAGAAAAACTAAGTGTGACCGGGTAGATGATCGGGATAATGGGGATGGGATGTTGGGGGACACAACATTGCTGAAAACACATGAACACTTACCCGATTATGTGAATCAAGAAAGATAACTTTCAGCTGACATCTATCTCATCTATTGCCTGCATGACTGTTTGTTGGATTCATGGATGTGTAAGGGGTGTACCGAGACCGTGTAATATCCCACTCCTTTCCTTAGTATTGTAATATTGCTGCTATGTACATAATGTAATATATATATTTTTTATTTTGTGTACCTGTTACTAGGGAAAGTTTAGTACCCATTTCTGGCCACTAGATGGGGCAGTATAGTGAATGTAAAATAGTACAGTGAAAACCAGTTAGAAAATAGTTAATGATAGGAGGGGTCAGCTGCAGCTAAGAGAACTTCCTCAAAGTAGATAGTCGGCCACGGTGCCCAAACCGCCTGCATGGGCTTAAGTGCCCTGAATGATAGCAGTGCCCACACAACGTTTGTTAAGGGAGAAGCCCAGCCATCCGCAGCACCAGGCCAGAACAGCAGCAGGCCAGTACAGCAGTGTGACAACCGGGAAGGTAACGTCCGAGAGTGGACCCTCTGGATCGTGGCACTGGAGCTCCCGGGGGCGAGCGCGCCAGGTGATGCTGACTCCTATGCAGGGACCGTTAGGGGCAGACCCTCGGAAGACAGATACCGTGACTGCTCTCAAGGGACAAGAGAGGAGCTGGCGGAGTTTTGGACTGAATGCAGGGTACCGGACAGAGAATGGAGTCCCGGGCCAAGGCACGAAGTACAGGACGGAGGTACAGAGTACAGGACTGAGGTACAGAATACAGGACTGAGGTACGGAGTACAGGACTGAGGTATGGAGTACAGGACTGAGGTACGGAGTACTGAGGCACGGAGTACAGGACAGAGGTGCAGACTACAGGACTGAGGTACGGAGTACTGGACTGAGGTACGGAGTACAGGACAGAGGTACAGAGTACAGGACTGAGGTACGGAGTACTGGACTGAGGTATGGAGTACAGGACAGAGGTACAGAGTACAGGACTGAGGTATGGAGTACTGAGGCACGGAGTACAGGACAGAGGTGCAGAGATGCAGGGAGAGCCCCTACAACTTGGCCAGAATACCGCAGGAAAAGCACACGATAATCAGGTGTCTCCTCCATCTTGGAGATGCCTAATATAGCATGTGCAGTGGTCTGATTGGTGGCCAGAGCTCTGGGCGGGCGCTGCAGGGTTAAGGAACCCGCAGAGCGTGTGCCCGCGCCCTAGAGCGAGCGCACGTGGCCCACAAGTGCCGGGGGGACGGAAGTGAGGAGGAGGCAGCCATAGTGCGGCGAGGCAAGGACGGGTGAGTATCGGCAGCGGCAGACCCCGCCGCTGCTGGAACGGTGGCGGCTACCACCGCAGCCGTGACAAGCAGTGGGCCACAGCAGTCTTGGAACAGAAGCTTAAGACAGAAACAGTGGCAGTACGGGGATGCAGGTGGCTCCATAATGTAGCAACCTATCGCATGGGCTGATGCACTCAGACCCGGGGCAAAACGGCTGAGGGAACTCCCAGATGTCGTGAGTTTGGCCCGGAAGAATGCTGTATCACCGCAGGAGACAGTACAAAAGGGCAGGTCACTCACCATGTGGCAGCTGACTTCGGAGGCTGATATTCTCATATCTGGGGAGAAACAGACTAGGGAATGTCTAACCATAATAGAGCTGAAAAGGGAGGTTTCTGAAGAACCGTATGATAAGGTCCAACCCGGGTATGTGCTGTGTGACAGAGAGAGAAGTGGAAGAAATGTGCAATGTGGAACATGTTGTTAATGCTGTGAAGAACATGGATGTGCTTCCTAAAGAAATCAGTAAAACTGTTCCTTTGAAAGTTGAAATGGACTGTGCCTCTATTATTATTATTATTATAATACATTTTTATAGCGCCATTTATTCCATGGTGCTTTACATGTGAAAAGGGGCAAATATAGAAAAGTACAATAGACATGAGCAATACAAGACACACACAAGTACAGAAGGAGAGAGGACCCTGCCCACAATAGTTTACAGTCTACAGGGGAAGGGTGAGGATACACTAGGAGAGGGTAGAGCGGGTCATGTGGTGGTTCAGTAGACTGAGGATCACTGCAGGCTATAGGCTTGTCGGAAGAGGTGGGACTTCAGGTTTTTTTTTTAAGGTTTCCATGGTAGGCGAGAGTCTGATGTGTTGGGGTAGAGAATTCCAGAGTATGGGGGAAGCACGGGAGAAGTCTTGTATGCGGTTGTGGGAAGAAGAGATAAGAGGAGAGTAGAGAAGGAGATCTTGAGAGGATCGAAGGTTGCGTGTGTGTAAGTACCGGGAGACCATGTCACAGATGTATGGAGGAGACAGGTTGTGGATGACTTTATATTCATGTGGAACCATATATAGGGAGCCTTCAGCAGCGCAGAGAGGACCCTGACGGTGCAGAAAGTGAAGCTGCAGGTATGCAGAGTAATGGACATTATTTTCATGTGACGAGAGGACAGGGCACAGATTCACCGGTGTCCTTGGCCATGACTACGTCCCTGTCCCTCCCTCACAGACACTCAACGGTATGGCAAGGGGAAGCAATAGCTGTCGGTTGAGTGAGCATTTTGCCAACGTTTTCTGAAGTGCATGACAATCTTTAATAACCAGGCCTTGTATGCACGTAGAGTTTTTCACTTTTTTCCACACATTTTTGCAGCGGTAAAAATGCAACATTTTACAGTACCAGTAAAGTGAATGAGATATCTGAAATCTCATGCACATGCTGCTTATTTTTTCCTGCAGTTTTGAATCATCAGAGGTTTTAAAAATCTGCGTCATGTCAATTATTTTAGTGTTTACTCAACAATTTTTCCCACGTTCAAACGAATGTTAAAAAAGAAGCAAAAATATGTACACTATGCATAATTTTTCCTGTTTTCTGCAAAAGAAAATTCTGTAGCACTTACTAGACAAATGCACATAGGCTAAAGCCCCCTTTACATTTAGCGATGCACCAGCGATCCCGACCACGCTTTTACCCGGTCAGGATCGCTGGTGCATCGCTAAATGGTCGCTAGTGAGCTGCCACACAGGCAGATCTCACAGCGATGCAGCGGCGGTCGTACTTACCTGTCAGATGCGGCGATGAAGACGTCCTCCCGCCGCGTCCACGCGTCGCTCATTGGCGCAAGCAGGAAGCCCAGCAGGAAGAAGCCGACGAGAAATGGACGTGGACGATCTCGCGCGATCAGCGATAGCCAGCGGGGGAGCCGGTCGGAGGTAAGTATCACATGCAGCGATATCGCTAGCAATATCGCTGCTACGTCACAAAATCGGTGACGCTTTAGCGATACTGCTAGCGATATCACTATGTGTAAAGCCCCCTTTAAATCACATACATTAATTTTTAAATAGCAGTCTCTTGCCTCCTGTCCTTCAATACAACAGAGAATTCTTTGAAGATGTCCTCGCTGCCTGCAATAAGGGCACACACAAATAAGTCCTTAATGCTTTGATCATCTATCTAATCAGTTCATTAGATAAACATTGCATTAACCTGAAGAACAGTAGTCCTCCAACAGAGCAGTGCTAGGATTTCTGTACTTAAATGTCATGTTTTGGAACCAGTGCCTATAGCAAGGGAGTCAGCGACATTAGCAGGAATGTTACCTTTTGTGAAAATAAGCAGTCTGGTTATTTGAGGGGTCAGAGATGTCTTGTGCCAGTGATGTCTAAACACATTTGCTCTAGTATGAAAAATCAGGAATGTAGCAGGAAGTGCATTCCCAATACATGTGTCTCTTCATCATTTCAAGTCAAAAATTCTTACACATTAGATACAAGATCTCTGTTATTGGATTACACTATACAAATCGGGTGAGCAGCATTTTTTAGCATCTGTTTATCGTCCATGCCATTTGAATCCTTTTTAAAGTAGATGAAATAACATATTAGCATTAACCCCTTTATGACCAAGCTATTTTCCGCTTTTTGTGAAAATCCATAACTTTTAAAAAAAAATAAAAATTTGTCCCCATAGACGTACAAGGGCTTTTTTTTTCCAGGACGAGTTTTACATTTGAATGATACCATTCATTTTATCGTGTGATGTACTGGAAAGTGGGGGAAAAAAATCCAATAGCTTAGAAGTTGCAAAAAAAAAGCAATTTCACAATTTTTTCTTTTTTTATTTACCATGTACATTATACGGCACTATGATTCTCCAGATCTAGTATAATTACGCAGATACAAAACATGCATAGTTTTTTTTTTTTATTTAAGTGGTGAAATTTTTTTTAAAAGTTGTAAAAAAGAAAAAATTGACTTTTGTCACCATTTTCCGAGATCCGTAACATTTTAATTTTTGTGATATGGGGCTTATTTTTTGTGCCCTGAGCAGATGTTTTTATTGATACCGTTTTGGAGAACATATGATGTTTTGATCGCCCTCTTTTGCATTTTATTGCAATGTTGCGGTGACATGTAACATGTTAACAGTCGCGAGCCCCACTCCACCCCTCAGCTCTTAAAAACACATGATGGTTGTTTAAATCAGCCATTATCTGCTGGGAAACATGCAGGCTCGGCTTGCGAGCTCGCATCAAAGGCAGGGACACGACATATGACCTAACTGTACGTCATATGTTTTGAAGGGGTTAATAGGCTTCTTACAAATCAAATCTGAAATTAAAGCAATTGACCAGTTTGAACAATCTATTTTAATTATAAGGGTCCACTGAGAATAAGAAGCCGTCTTGCTATTGGCTCCCCTGGCAATAAGCTGTAATCTGGGACACCAGCTCTAATCAGAAGAACTGCAGGTGTTTATTTCCTCTGCAGCACCTCCGCAGGAATGATGAAGAATTACATGGGAACGATCAGTGTATAAGTGTCTGCCTGTGTACATTTATGCTCTGCTCTAATTTATGGGTGTCCCCTCTAATAACTCAGAAGTACCTTATATAGTAATATTCCTTCTATTTCCTTTAAAATAAAATGTCTTTCTCCACTTTTCAGCAGCCAATATACCTCCCCCTCCTCGACTTATCACTCTGAATTACAGGATGAAATCCGTCTACAGAGAGATTAGGTTACATGATACAGCCCGTGAAAGTCTATGGAATGGGGAGATGGAAGTAAACAGTAAGCAGCAAGGTTGATCAGTGGATAGGCACTGCAGTCTTGCAGCGCTGGAGTCCTGGGTTCAAATCCCACCAAGGACAACATCTGCAAGGAGTTTGTATGTTCTCCCCATGTTTGTGTGGGTTTCCTCTGGGTACTCCAGTTTCCTCCCACATTCCAAAGACATACTGATAGGTAATTTAGATTGTGAGCCCCATCGGGGACAGTGATGATAATGTGTGCAAACTGTAAAGCGCTGCGGAATATGTTAGCGCTATATAAAGATTATTATTAAATGGAGGAGCTCCCAAAGAGAGACAGAGACACGTAGGGACAGTGGGTGTTGTACCTCTCTCCAGTGCCGAATTCACATGTTCACTGCTCAGTAATGCTCGCACTGCTGCTTGTAGGGAACTGCTAGAAACAGACAGGGGAGCAGGAGTTTCTTTTTTCTATGCATTAAGTATATGTAAGACATCATAAACACTAGTTCCCCCCCCACAAATGAGCTGAACACAGTGAAAACTAGTATGCAGTGCTCAGAAGATATGAGTAAGATTCTAATCAATATCTCACTGAACAACTTGCTAATTTTTTTTAGCTCATATAAGTATGGTTATTTAATAATATAACTTTCATTACAAAATCTTCAGTTTTACTAGAACAGTGATTACAGAGAGAAAAGTTTAATTCTACCTCCAGCTTCACGCTTCAGAGCAGGATGTCAATCAAAGTTTAGGGGAGTGAGCAAAGCACAATCACTGGACCACTGGATAGTGAAGAACTGTTCCCTGCCCCTGCACTGCTACGATGACAGGAAGAAAGCAGCTGCAGGGAGAATATAAATTCAGTTTCTCCACATAGCCACTCCTTTAGTAAACCGGCTCAACAGTATTTAACTGTTTATTCATTATTATGCTTTTCCCATATAGCACCATCATATTACACACCTATTCACCTGCAGATTACACTTATATCTAGACGTGAATAATGTTTCTGGAAATGGCCGGTTCCCTTTAAGTAGACATAAAATATTACCCTTAGTGCTCCAAATATTACATTTCATAACTGCATGTTAAAAAAAATTACATTTAAAAAATCTAAGGGTACTAGCTATGTGTGTGGAAATGTGTTTATTTTTGGATAGTGAAACTGATTCAGATTGAGGCAAGAGTATCGGTTAGGTCATAAAGTTAATCATTAAACAAGAATCTTTGGTTGCAAGGACACAAACAAAGACACATGGCACAATTTCACTCTGTGTCCTATGAGTCACCAGCACTCATATGATAAGGTGCAGACAAAACAAGGCACTTTCAGACAAATTCTTAGAATTTTTCCAGCACATAGGCATCCAAAATATGGCATGTGATGATGCTAAAAGTCTTTTCCTTATCCACAGCCTATGGACAAAATGTATCCTTTTTTTTATTTAGAAATCAAAAACTTAGATATTTTGTATAATCTCAAAAAAAAACTTTAATATTAAAGTCTTCTAATCCATCCCACTATATCCAATGGCCCTAACGTTGACCTGGTATCTCTACTACTTGTCACAATAGCTAATGATGGCTCATAATATTGCAACTGCAAAAACAAAGAAAGCATTAATGAAAGTGATGGAAGGTAAAAAGCAAGACTATTATTCTAAACACTGACAAAGAAACATGGTTTGTACACTAGGACATAAATTAGATTATCCATCAATGTCTGGCGTCAGTGACACACGGTCATACCAAAAAGCAATAGTTATTATTAATGAGAAACTCACTAATTATTTTTCACTTTGAAAAATTTGGTGACCATTAATTGTTTCTGTTTTTTTTTCTTTTCTAAATAATATGAAAGCAATATTCTAAAAAGCAACTCGCTTCAAGTTCCTTTAGAGTATTGGCCTAAAAGCATCCAATTTCAGCATCATTAGTCAAAGCCGTAGGAGATTTTAAAAGCATTAAATGAAATCGGATTTATCATACAAAGAAGATTTTCAGAAAATGGATACAATTGACTTACAATATAACTCTCCACAAGCCTCCACAGTTTTTTTTGCAGGCTTCTGGCAGTTAGCACATCGGTATTTCTTATCCATAAAGGCTTGAGGGTGGCTGCGTGCTACTTAGAGGCTATATATTGCAAGTTAACACCATGGAGATTATAAGTTCTCGATTCTATGATTTCCTTTGTAAATATGATTGTTTGGTTACAAAATAAAACAAAACATTTTAAATACTCTATTAATGAATTCTGAGTTAAAATATGCAAATTGCCTTTTCAGAGAGGAAGAGGACTTGAACTCTATAGCGCCACCTGTTGGTAGTAGCGATCCTACAAGTCACAAATAAACCCTTTAAGGAGTCTTGTAATATGACTTAGGATATAATAGGATAAAAAAGTTAGGATAAAAAACAGGATAAAAGTTTTCTGTTCAGCATCCTTGCTAAAATTCAGAGCACCTATACATTGGCCTGGACTCATCCAAGCTTTTAAGCCAGAAAACTGTAGTAAAAAAAAAAGTTTGGAAAAGGTGTAAAATTTTTAGGCAACACAAAGCTGCCCAAACATGTTGCAGCTTTTGGCGTTTTCATGACATTTTCGACCCAGCTAAAACAAAGTGAACAAAACTTGGGCGGAATGGTGACATAATTGAATGTGTCAACCCCCACTCATCAGTTTAATGATGAGTGGCTACATTTCCAAAATGGCATCTAATCAATACCGGTGTGAAAAATGCTGGTCTTCATGAATTGGGACCATTGCGGCTGATTTAATGAAACTGTCTAACTTTTATACAGTGCCAAACACATGAGATAGCTATTGTCATGGCTCTATTGTCAGGTGTCCCAGTACCAGGGGTTCCTTCACTGTCCCTAAAGCTAGGGGTGCCTAGTTTGCCCTGCTCCCCAGATTACTTCTGATGGTGAAGACACCGGGGCCAAGTACCTGCCTTAGCTCCTGAATCCAACCACAGTCTGTACCCTTCCTACACCAAGGAAAGAGGGGATTAATGGTGTACCAAAGAACACCAACCAGACTAACAAGGTAATACAAACAGGGGTGACAAAAAATACCAAACATACAAATATACATATAACAGGGGACTGCACTCTGAAGTGGAGGATGGCTTTAAACCAAAGTTGAAGAAAGAGAATTATCACACACTCAAAACCAAGCAACAGTCACAGATATATCCACCAAATGCCTTCTCCAGTAATAACTAACAACAACCTCCAGCCATGCAGCATAAGCTAGCTCTGGCAATGAGTGATAGCCAGGACCCAGTTTATATTTGAGATGGAAGTGGCTAACAGTGCACAACTGATAGCCTAAATGCTCCAGGAGCTCTCAACTGAGCAGGTTAACGCCTGCACTGCTAAAAAAAAAATTACACCGCTTAATGTGAAGGTGAAGTGCTTTTAATCAGTGCAGGAGTAGGCAAAATCAGACACTGTGGTCTTCTGGCTCCTCTCTGTCACGGCAAACCTGTGACAGCTATCAGCCAACCGTTCGCTCACTATATCTCCCAGCTACCCCATACACATGAGCATTTGGCTTGTCCAAGCATTCAAATGTTTTAAAAAACCCCAAAAAGAACTGGTACTGAAGTTTCAAGTGCCTGATCCTTCCATTCTCAATATTATCTGTCAAGACAGAGTCCACAGACTCCCTTACACGTCAAATAGTCATCTTGTCTCAGGTTCGGCTGGCTATCATCTCTTGCATGGGGGCTTTTAGACTAAACTGTCTTAAAACCTGCTCAGTTTTACAAAGAGGCAAATATTGTTTCATAAATAGATTTTAAAACCATAGAGTAAAATTGAATATATCACCCACAATGTAATATCAAATATGTGTCTAGTTTTCACATTTTTTTCTTTTACAACCACAAAGAACTTGTCACGGCTCCACCCCTCAGTTTGCCTGTGAGGCAGTTACTGACAGCTCAGCAGTCCAATCTAGTACAAGGACGTGCTGAAGCTGTCAGCACTTTGACAGTTCAGTCGTCCAGTTTGATTATGGGGTGTGCTGAGCGGTCGGTGTGTCGATTGACCGCTCAGCCATCCAGTCTGAGACCTGGAGATGCTGATTGTCTCCAGGTGTTCATTTTCCCAGGTGATTGCCAGTCTATTTACTGGGTTGTTTCTGCCACACCTCTGCCAGTTGTACATTCATCTACTTTGTGGTTTGTTGCTCTGTGTCTTGAGCTCTGTTTGTAGATCTGACCTTGGACCTCATTCTGACCATCTATCTGTTTGTTTCCTTCGCCTCTGATCCTTTATCCTCCAGGTATTCTGACCTTGGAACATTACCTGAGTAGAATATCCTGACTCATGAGTTGGCTGTGAGAAGTGACTCTGCATCACAGGACTGTTAAAAAGCTGTGCTCCCGTGTCCATAAAAAATATTTGTATACATTGGATATATATTTTTTATAGGGGCGGGGTTAAAAACTGTGATTTGGACTGACTATGCCTCTTTTTCTTAGTTTTGCTCCATTTTTCTTTCTTGTTTTTCATTTTTGCTTTCATTTATTTAACACATCATGCCACCCATAAGGTCTATAAAACACCTCTGGGTTGTATTTCAATATATAAATACATTCTTAGTATTTCTGAATTCTCTCTGTAACTGGGGTTTGTTTATTAGCACCAATTACAGGGGAAATTCAGCCTCCTAGCTGCATAACAGCACTATATTCCTATACCCATGATCACTGGGTTCAAAGGAGGGAAGACTTTCAGTGCTTCCTAATCTGAATACGTTAGTGCTGGTTCAGCATTTTGGTTCGATCCAATAACCAATCAAGGTAAAAAACTATGATTGCCTTGTCTATGGTGAGTCTGACTGTAACTGATAGCCAGCTACCAACCCATACATGATCTCCTTCAAGCTTCTTACTCTTGATTGATGTTTTGGAACATCTGTGCAGAGTAAAGTGTGGACCAAAAGAATGTTCCTAGTCTTTTGTAAGTTCAGAAGTAGTTAAAAATACTTTCTTTACATTTTCTAGACCACATTTTTAAATAAAAAACTCAACTTTTATCATCACAGTCAGGATTACAGTAAAAGATAACAAATATTTAGGAAGATGACCCAGCCCACTCATTATGGTAGCAGAAATAGGTGAGTTTGAGGGATTGTTTTTTTTTACTGCTATTGGTGTAAACTAATTTGTCAGAAAACTACTAAAGAGAACTAATGTCTGTATAGGGGCACTATTATTGGTGAAGAAACTATTAAAGAGAACTAATGTAGGGGGGACTAAGGTGGGGGGACACGCTTAATGAGGTTCTAGCAAATAGGAGTTTACAAGCTAGTTGTACAAAAAATTTAGCAGTGTAGAGAAATGGTGCCAGTGTCATATATTTTTAAATAAATCATAAGTTTTCATTCCTCAAACAGCCACAAAATGCAATAAAAGATATATGAGTACTGAATAATGTAACTGTAATTTTCAGTACGAAATAATATTAAGATGCTCACAAAGTAAAAATACAAGACCACAATGAATTTGTAAAATGCAAGGTGACTTTCACTGTTCATTTAGTCAGGTTACGTCTGGATTAATACTTACATGTGTAAATCTACAACAAAGCCTTCTGTATTTGCCAAGTTCTTTTTATCTTGATGCGTGTCTGCTTTAGTCATGAATACATTCCATCGAGGAACATATGAGTCATGTAGGAAAAGGAATATTATTGGTTATCAAGGCCAACATAACAAATATTTAACATGAATGACATCACTGTTATTGACTTAAAGGGTTGACCAGCATTTTGATATTGATGACCTATACTAAGGATAGATCATCAATATCACAAGGCCGGACAATCACAATCATGTTTTTATGACCAATGATATAATTCTTTTCTGAAAGCACCACTCTAGTGTTTCATTTTACTGCTGTAGTGTTGTTACTAATCTAAGTTCCCTCCAACCAGTATACTTACCAGCCGCAATCTTCATCTGTTATCGGCACCGGTCCAGTCATCTTCTGCAGGTTGTGACCTGCCGGATCGCTCCAGTGTTTGCTGGCAAGTAGTCACAATTCAATGTACTGTAAGTCTATGAGAGCCAAAATAAGGCCAGAATGAGGGTCACAGACTTATATTGACAGCTTGTGACCATTACCTTTGACTTTCAGTCACTCAGAAGTTGCAAACACAAATGGCATTTCATTACTGAAGCGGCATTGGGAAGAGCTAAGACAACAACAGGTGAGTATAAGACTAGGTTTAGGGAACTTAGATTAGTGGCATCAATCTAGCACTGAAATAAAAAAACAAAAGGCTAGAAGAGTGTTTATACAATAGATGAATCACAGTACAGTTTTTCTAACAAATAACTCAAAATCCTGGGGTAGAGAAAATCTTGGCTGCCTATAGTTACCACTAGATGTGACTTTATGAGATCATCACATATTCATTGAATTGGTCTGGTCCTTTCTAAATAACTACTTGTATACATTAATCACTTTTGTAAATAGCTTTCTTGTAAAATACCCTACCCTATCCTGCTATTTCCTACACATGTAGTCAAAATTGTTGGTACCCCTCGTTTAATGACAGAAAAACCCACAATGGTCACAGAAATAACTTGAATCTGACACAAGTAATAATAGATCAAAAATCTATGAAAATGAACAATGTCAGACATTGCTTTTCAACTATTTTTCCACAGAATTTAAAAAAAAATAAAACTCCTGAAATAGGCCTGGACAGAAATGATGGTACCCCTGAAAATAATGTGACAAAAGGGACATATTAAATCAAGGTGTGTCCACTAATTAGCATCACAGGTGTCTACAATCTTGGAATCAGTGAATGGGCCTGTATAGAGGGCTACAGATACTCACTGTGCTGTTTGGTGACATGGTGTGTATCACACTCAACATGGACCAGAGGAAGCGAAGGAAAGAGTTGTCTCAGGAGATTAGAAAGAAAATTATAGACAAACATGTTAAAGATTAAAGTTATAAGACCATCTTCAAGCAGCCTGATGTTCCTGTGACTACAGTTGCACATATTATTCAGTCCATTGGACTGTAGCCAACCTCCCTGGATGTGGCTGCAGGAGGAAAAGTGATGACAAATCAAAGAGATTTATAATACGAATGGTAACAAAAGAACCCAGAAAAACTTCTAAACATATTAAAGGTGAACTTCAAGCTCAAGGAACATCAGTGTCTGATCGCACCATCTGTCGTTGTATGAGCCAAAGTGGACTTCATGGGAGATGATCAAGGAGGACACCATTGTTGAAAAAAATCATAAAAAGCCAGACTGGAATTTGGCAAGCTACATGTTGACAAGCCACATAGCTTCTGGGAGAATGTCCTATGAGACAAAAATGTAATTTTTTCGCAAGGCACATTAGCTCTATGTTCACAGATGGAAAAATAAAGCATATCAAGAAAAGAACACTGTCCCTACTGTGAAACATGGAGGAGGCGCTGTTATGTTCTGGGGCTGCTTGCTGCATCTGGCACAGGGTGTCTAGAATCTGTACAGAGTACAATGAAATCTCAAGACTATCAAGGGATTCTAGAGAGAAATGTGCTGCCCAGTGTCAGAAAACTTGGTCTCAGTCGCAGGTCATGGGTCTTGCAACAGGATGACCCCAAACACACAGCTAAAAACACCCAAGAATGGCTAAGAGGAAAACATTGGACTATTTTGAAGTGGCCTTCCTTGAGCCATGACCTACATCCGATTGACATCTTTGGAAAGAGCTGAAACATGCCATGTGGAAAAAGCAACCTTCAAACACGAGACAACTGGAGCAGTTTGCTCTTGAGGAGTGGGCCAAAGTACCTGTTGAGAGGTGCAGACGTCTCATTGACAGTTAGAGGAATCGTTTGCCTCAAAATGTTGTGCAACAAAATATTAAGTTAAGGGTACCATAATTTCTGTCCAGGCCTATTTTTAAAAATTCTGTGGAAGTATGATTGAAAAGCAATGTCTGACTTTCATTTCTTCATTTTCAGAGATATTTTATTTATTACTTTTGTCAGATTTAAGTGATTTCTGTGACCATTGTGGGTTTTTCTGTCATTAGACGAGGGGTACCAACAATTTTGACCATGTATGTATGTGTATTTTTTTTACTACATTTCATATGGCTTGTTATTTGAGAGGAGTCTCACATGGGGCATCACAGGAGGTTGGAGCTGCACTCTGTAGTGTCTATCACTCTTCCTGGAACAGGAAATCATCAGGGGGCAGCACTGCAGTTTCTTGCATCGCCGCCCTCTGACGTCCTGGATCTATGGTGATAGAATTTGTGGGAGATGTGAGTGCAGCACCAGCTCTCTTATTCTGTCCCCATCACCGCAGCTTCTATCTGTTAAGGAAGATGTCATCAGGGGGCAGAGATAGAAGCAGCGAGTGACACTGGCACCACCCAACAGCTTCTACACACCACCCTCAAACAAATTGTCATCAGGGGTCAGTGATAAAAGGTGTGGTAGTGACATTATGCTCAATTGTTGTATGCTTGACAAAGGCAGGCTCATTGGGTTTTGGAGCAATGTATTGGGGAATAACTTTTTCCATTTTTTTGTCATTCTGGACAAAAGTGCTGCAGTTTGTTCCATATTCTTCAGAAACATGTAGCATTGACCACTATAGGAAGACATGAATCCCAGAATTTTAGGGAATATGTTTTCCATTTTACTTACTTATATTTTGTCGCCTATATAAATATCCAAAGTCTATCTCCTGGAAAAGGTGATTTATTTTTTGCACGGATTTAATATATATGAGAGTAATGTTTTTATAGATATTTCTGATTTTACTGAGCTTACTTAAGTGAAAGCTGAAACTGCACATATTTCCAGCTTTTCCCACAATAACTTTACTATAGCTACATCCTAGTGTTTCCGAGTCACGTCCAGCAGATGAGATCTGGTTTGAATTTTAAGAACCCACCAGCTCCATGGAAAGCTTTGTCTGGATCATTCCTGGACTTTTCTTGCTGTGTAATGTTGACCTTAACATTCAATGCACATCAGGTAGAGAAGTGCTGTTCTTAAATCACCCTGCTGACCTAAATGTGGGCGAGATGCTGAGATTCATCTGGTGACATTCCCCGCTGGGATGTAGAGAAGAAAAACAATTCTCCTCTCTTTTCATTTTCTTGGTCTCTAAATCACTTCCTTTCCCACACAACATTTTCAAACAGCATGAACAGCCACTTCCAACTCCCCCTTCCAGCCATTGCCTTGTCTTAAGCTCATCTGAATATCAGGAAATTGGTCCTAATTATTTTATCTTTTCAATAAGCAATTTGCTGGTCATAACTCATCACTGGCTTCAAACAAGGGAAGACTTTGTAGATGAAAGACCAAGTTGCAAACTGTTGAAGGCGTAAATGGCTTATTTAGTCAAGAGAACATTTTTTGACAAATCATTAGAATATAAAATAAAAAGTAATACTTCCAATACTGATCCATTGCTGCACTGGTTCCCTCCCAATTTATGTATTTTCCTAAGCTAATCACATGCTTTCTAACCAAATGACCATTGCAACTAACCACATTGAGCCGCTACAAACAGTAATTAACTCCAACAAACACATGGGTTGATGACAAATGATCGTCAGGAGGAAAAAACAGACACTGCGGAAAGTATGATTTATTTTTTATTTCATTACATACTATAATTATTTTACTTTTTTTTTATTTTCTCATGGCTAGACAGGGGTGGGGAGTGAACTATGTGATATCAGCAGCTGAATTCCTTTGTGACCAGGCAATTTCTTGGGTTTTCCAATTTCATTTTTTTCTACTCTACTACCAAGAGCCATAACTATTTTTTTACATTGGTGTCAACATAGCTATATGTCAGGGGTTTTTTTTGCAGGACTAGTTGCAGTTTTAACGATACCATTTATTTTATCATAAATTTCAGAAAAGTGAACAGAAAAATGGTAAAAAAAATCTAGGTGGAGAGAAATAGTGAAAATAAAACCCACTACCTTTCTATGATTGTTTTTTGTGTTTCTTTTGTACAGCGCTCATTGTGCAGTAGGTGATACCTGGAAAAAAAATATTCTGGTCAATACAATTACGACGAAGACAATCTTGTATACCTATTTGTATACCTTAGCGGCTAAAAAATGTCATAACTTTGTAAAAGCAATAGATCCTCTATTTGTGTCACCATTTTCTTGTGCAGGATTGTTTTTTTTTTTTCAAATGGTAAGTTGATATATTTATTGATACCATTTTAGGGCACATTTTAAACATGCTTGAACAAGCTTTTTGTGCAGCAATGTAGTCTTGTATGATTGTGAGCCCTCGCGGGCAGGGTCCTCTCTCCTCCTGTACCAGTCGTGACTTGTAGTGTTTAAGCTTACTGTACTTGTTTTTATTATGTATACCCCTCCTCACATGCAAAGCACCATGGAATAAATGGCAGCATAATACATAATAACAATAATAATAATAATAATAATAATAATAATAATAATAAAGGCGCATGTAGGTTCATTGCATTACTTATAGTTTTATTTGACACAATTCTATCTGTTGATTCCAGGTCTTCCTGTAGCTCTCCACAGGTGTTCCTTGGCTCTTGGACATCTCTTCTGATAATTGTTTCACTCCTCTGTGGGAAATCTTTCATGGAGCACCTGCTGGTGGTTAGTTTAAGGTGAAATGATGTTCTTTTCACTTCCAAATTATTGCCCCAACAGTGCTGATTCGAATCTTCAGTAGTTTAGAAAATTTTCTGTAACTAATGCTATCAGTATGTTTACAACAGTAAAGCCCCCATTACACATAGCGATATCGCTAGCAATATCACTGTAATGTCACCGATTTTGTGATGTAGCAGCGATATTGCTAGCGATATCGCTATGTCTGATACTTACCTCCGACCGGCTCCCCCGCTGCTCATTGCTGGTCGCGCGAGCATGTCCTGGATCATTTCTCGTCGGGCGCTTCCTGCTGGGCTTCCTGCCGACCCCTGCTATGTCGCTGGTGAGATCTGCCTGTGTGGCAGCTCACTAGCGACCACAGAGCGATGCACCAGCGATCCATATCATTGTCAGGATCGCTGGTGCATCGCTAAGTGTAACGGTACCCTAAGGTTCTGAAGGTTGTGAAGGTCTTGCGACAGGTCACTGGTTCTACCAATCATTAAATGTTTTTCATGTGGCACCTTGGTAATGACACACCTTTTATAGGCCATCAATTGAACCAGTTGACATTTTAACTAAGTGGCAGGATTGCTTTCTAATTACTGATAGATTTCAGCTGGTGTAGTGGCTTTCCGTGGCTTTTTGCACCTCTTTCTTCATGTGTTGAATATTTTTTCCCTGTGTCATTTCTCATTATTACATATTATTTAATTTATGGGCATCTATGGTTTGATATCTTATGGAATGGATGGGTTGCTACCAACATTTGGTGAGAATTTTATGTAATTAGCACCTTTAGAAATCTATTTACTTAAAAAATGGTGATTACTTATTTCATCCACTAAATGACTGCAATCATACAATCACGGTCTGATACGTGCTGCCCATGGCAGCATTGCCAGTTAATTTGCAGTCTGCGCCAGTGGCATGTCCATCTCTGAATGAAATAATGAGAAATGTTTCCAACAGAAATAAAATTGCTGAAGAAGTTATATTGAAAAGTTTTTAGGCTTAAAGGTTTTTCTGAGATTTAAAAAAAGGAAAACCTATTTACAGATAACCACATGAGGAAGCCAAAAGAATTGCAAAGTAAAAAGTGGTATGTGTCATGTCATTATGTTAAAACTGCAAAGAAATATTTCAGTATTTTATTTACAATTTTTAAAGTACCATATATACTCGTGTATAAGCCAAGATTTTCAGACCATTTTTTGGGACTGAAAGTCCCCCTCATGGCTTATACGCGAGTCATATATGCAGGGGAGGGGAAGCGGGGGTGTCAGATCATACTCACCCCCCTGGCACGTCTCTGCAGCCCCCCTGCTTGTCCTATGGTCTCTGGTGCCTGCCTTCAGTGGTTACGTGGTACCGCTCATTAAAGTCATGAATATGCGCATATTCATGCCTTTAATGAGCGGTACCACGTGACCGCTGAAGGCAGGCACCGGAGACCATGGGAGAACGGGGCTGCAGAGGGGGGTAAGTATATGCGATATTCACCTGTCCCCATTCCAACGCTGCTCGCTGCTGTCTGCCCGCCGGGTCCTCTGTCAGTGACATACAGGCAGAAGAGGGCATGATGATGTAGTTAGTGCACGCCCCCTGCCTGAACAGTTACTGACAGAGGACCAGAGGGCAGACAGCAGCGAGCAGCGTTGGAACGGAGACAGGTGAATATCTCAGGTGCTGGATCCTGAGCCAGCCGCAACACCGGCACCTGTCCTCCATAGCGTGCTAGTGTCTCCGCCTGCTTAGCACAACAGCACCTCGCCCCCAGTGACAAGAGGTGAGTATGTCATTTCTTTTTAAATAGCAGCAGCGGCAGCAGCATATGGTGAATAATCTATGGAGCATCTTATGGGGCATAATCAATGGAGCATTTTATGGGGCCTATTCTATGGAGCATCTTATGGAGCATCTTATGGGGCCTATTTTATGTAGCATCTTATGGGGCAGCATATGGGGCATAATCTATGGAGCATCTTATGAGGCAGCATATGGGGGCATAATCTATGAAGCATTTTATGGGGCCTATTCTATGGAGCATCTTATGTGGCATAATCTATGGAGCAGCATATGGGACATAATCTATGGAACGTCTTATGGGGCCATAACCTTTATGGAGCAGCATATGCGGCATATTCTATGGAGCATCTTATGGGACCATTATTAACCTTTGTGCAGCATTATATACAGTTGTGGCCAAAAGTATTGCAATTCTGTCAGATAATACTCAGTTTCTTCCTGAAAATGATTGCAAGCACAAATTCTTTGGTATTATTATGTTCATTTAATTTGTCTTAAATGAAAAAACACAAAAGAGAATGAAGCAAAACATTGATCATTTCACACAAAACTCCAAAAAATGGGCCAGACAAAAGTATTGGCACCCTCAGCCTAATACTTGGTTGCACAACCTTTAGCCAAAATAACTGTGACCAACCGCTTCCGGTAACCATCAAGGAGTTTCTTACAATGCTCTGCTGGAATTTTAGACCATTCTTCTTTGGTAAACTGCTCCAGGTCCCTGATATTTGAAGGGTGCCTTCTCCAAACTGCCATTTTTAGATCTCTCCACAGGTGTTCTATGAGATTCAAGTCTGGACTCATTGCTGGCCACCTTAGAAGTCTCAAGTGCTTTCTCTCAAACCATTTTCTAGTGCTTTTTGAAGTGTGTTTTGGGTCATTGTCCTGCTGGAAGACCCATGACCTCTGAGGGAGACCCAGCTTTCTCACACTGGGCCCTACATTATGCTGCAAAATTTGTTGGTAGTCTTCAGACTTCATAATGCCATGCACACGGTCAAGCAGTCCAGTGCCAGAGGCAGCAAAGCAACCCCAAAACATCA
Source organism: Dendrobates tinctorius (assembly GCF_039654945.1). Taxonomy (NCBI): domain Eukaryota; kingdom Metazoa; phylum Chordata; class Amphibia; order Anura; family Dendrobatidae; genus Dendrobates; species Dendrobates tinctorius. The sequence goes on along the minus strand of NW_027361738.1, from coordinate 51,567,736 downwards.
GGGAACCTCCGCCATGTTTGACTGTAGGGAACGTGTTTTTTCTTTGCCTCTTTTTTCTCCTGTAAACTCTATGTTGATGCCTTTGCCCAAAAAGCTCTACTTTTGTCTCATCTGACCAGAGAACATTCTTCCAAAACGTTTTAGGCTTTTTCAGGTAAGTTTTGGCAAACTCCAGCCTGGCTTTTTTATGTCGTGGGGTCTTCCTGGGTCTCCTCCCCTACAGTCCCTTTTCATTCAGATGCCGACGGATAGTACGGGTTGACACTGTTGTACCCTTGGACTGCAGGGCAGCTTGAACTTGTTTGGATGTTAGTCGAGGTTCTTTATCCAACATCCGCACAGTCTTGCGTTGAAATCTCTTGTCAATTTTTCTTTTCTGTCCACATCTAGGGAGGTTAGCCACAGTGCCATGGGCTTTAAACTTCTTGATGACACTGTGCATGGTAGACACAGGAACATTCAGGTCTTTGGAGATGGACTTGTAGCCTTGAGATTGCTCATGCTTCCTCACAATTTGGCTTCTCAAGTCCTCAGACAGTTCTTTGGTCTTCTTTCTTTTCTCCATGCTCAATGTGGTACACACAAGGACACAGGACAGAGGTTGAGTCAACTTTAATCCATGTCAACTGGCTGCAAGTGTGATTTAGTTATTGACAACACCTGTTAGGTGCCACAGGTAAGTTACAGGTGCTGTTAATTACACATATTAGAGAAGCATCACATGATTTTTTGAACAGTGCCAATACTTTTGTCCACCCTCTTTTTTATGTTTGGTGTGGAATTATATCCAATTTGGCTTTAGGACAATTCTCTTTTGTGTTTTTCTTTTAAGACAAATTAAATGAAGATAATAATACCAAAGAATTTGTGTTTGCAATCATTTTCAGGAAGAAACTGAGTATTATCTGACAGAATTGAAGGGGTTTCAATACTTTTGACCACAACTGTAGGGCATATTTTGTAAGGAGCATCTTATGGGGCCCATCATGAACTGTATGGAGCATTCTATGGGGTTCCTGATTCAATATGGATATTTAAAAACATTTAACCTACTGATGTCTCAATTAATTTTACTTTTATTGGTATCTATTTTTATTTTTGAAATTTACCAGTAGCTGCTGCATTTTCCACCCTAGGCTTATACATGAGTCAGTAAGTTTTCCCAGTTTTTTGTGGCAAAATTAGGGGGGTCAGCTTATACTCGGGTCGGCTTATACACGAGTATATACGGTAAGTAGAAAAAGATGGAAATTTGAAAGACTTGGATATTTTGTGATTGAATGTGCTTTGGTATCTATAATGTAGTGTTCAGCATAAAGTCAATAAAGAACAGCAGACATAATGATCATATGTGGAGTAACGCTTTTCTTGCTGTGTAGTATTTAGCTGTTTGTACAAATTCTGTTTTTTTAATGCTAAAAATAAAGGAACACTTGCACATATCCAAAACATCTATATTTCACCATGATACTTTGGCTAGGGTTATAGAGTTCCCCCAACAATGCAATTTTCTTCTCTGGTAATTGAGTCTCCCTGACAGAGTTAGATGCACCTGATAAGTGTCTCTTAATGAATCAGGCATGTCTAAACAGTGGTGTGCATCTTCTTGCACCTTGTCGCACACCTTACTCTAGCAAGGGACTGAAGTAAGATTTGTGGTTTAAGGAACGCCACAGCTCGTCATGAGTTAGGCAAATTGCAGCATAACGCCCCTGTCCCACCACAGCTCTGCATAGCTGGGCAAGATTGCCATGAAAATGTGAAAAATTGCAAAATTATGGCACAACCTCGAGTTGCACAAAATTTTTGAGACTTGAAGTGTTTTACGACAGATTTCTGGCCAAAATAATATAAGATAAAAAAACTGTCCACTTTTAACTTAGTGACTTTAAATCTAGATGCATAGGCTAAGGCAGCACAGTGGCTCAGTGGTCAGCACTGTAGCTTTACAGCATTGGGATTTTAGGTTCAAATTCCATCAAGGAACATCTGCAAGGAGTTTGTACTGTATGCTCTCCCCTTGTTTGCGTGGGTTTCCTCCAAGTTCTCTGGTTTCTTCCCACAATACAAAGTACAAAGACATCCTGATAGGGAAAGGCAATTTTGATTATGAGTCCCAATGAGGACAGTGATGCTACAGCACTATGAAAATAATAGCGCTATGTAAGTGAGTAAAATAAATAGGTTCACCATGGAAGGAAATTTTCATACATCTAATGAAATGCAGCTGCAAAATTTTTTGTATCCCGTTTAATTTGCAGAGAAAAAAATATAATGCAAGGGAAAACAGGGCAAGTTTAAAAGTAATGTAGACTTTATTACATTTATTTAATTTGGATTATTTTAGTAAAGTATTTCACATAAGTTTTTAGCCATACTTAGGTCTGAATAAAAAAAGCCTACATGTAGAAAACTAAAAGGTAAAGCAATTACAATCTAAAGACTTCTGTTGTTGTGGAAAAAAATGAAATATGTGTCTCAATTTCTTCAGTTTCTGCATTACATCTTTTGATAGAACCAAATGGGAAGAAAGTGTCATTTTCTCTGGTTAATGATTTGTCTGTCATTTGACACAAAACAAGAAATAGGACACTATATATACCTCCAGGTATATTAATACAGCTTCACTTATGCCCAACTTTTAACTGGGAGTTCAAGTCTGATGGAAAGGTAAAAATGCAGGAGATAAGCGCAAAAATAATCTAGAGAGATACAGGAGCTTCTCACAAAATTAGAAGATAATCAAAAAGGTAATTTATTTCAGTTCTTCAATACAAAATGTGAAACTCATATTGTTTCCTATTTCCGACATAATTCATGATCTTTGACTGTCTGCTCATTTATATACATACAATGATTTGCTGTGAATATCCATAATGTTCAGTTTCAGCCATAGATTTATTGTTTTCATTGTTCTGGCTTCATCTAGTGGCCAGAGTCATAACCGCATTGTTATTGTGTGTTTGCTTCCTAATCTTTCCCTCCATTCACAATGTATTCTGGGAAAGCTTGCAAGGAACCCTGGTAAGTTTGCAAAGCATTTTCTCTCAAGCCTGCTTCCTGGGAGCACCTCATTTCTCTTCCCCCTTGTGTCAGCATCGCTGGTGCGTAAACATGCTTCCTGTATATAATTTCTGTCTTAGATCTGCCTGCTTAGTTAGATCTCCCCTGCTCAGCTACTAGTGCAGATAATGTATGTTATGTATATTATGTATTCCTATGAACCCAGTACTGATTGTATTTATATGTTTTACTTGTAGTTTCACCGCGCCAATATACCACTACGTTGAATAAAACACAGATTCAACCTACAGTCTCCTTATTGGACCCCCGGTATAGTGGTTTAGCTGCCTGTATAAGCTACATGTATCTCGGCTCATTAGAGAGGACAGAACAGTGAAACAGCGGCTCTCCAGCTAATGGGAATACAGAGAGAAGAGCCTTCCATCTTGCAGGACCGCAGTGAAACAATAGCTATCCAGCTAGTGGGAACTCAGAAGAAGAAGAGTCTTCCATCCTGCAGAGGCCAGTTACACAGCGCCATCCAGCTAGTGCAATTCAGCCCTTCATCCAGCTTGCAGGAACTAGTGAAACTGCAGAAATCCATCTAGTGAGATTCAAGTCGCCAACTACACAGAGACTAATACAGCTACAGCGATCTCATCTCTGCACAGCCAAGCATTCTCCCAAGACACCATGTCCCACAAATCACACAGGACAAAATCTGCTACATCCGTCTCCTCAAAGACTGTATCCATCAGCAGCGCGGTCGCCATTGCCCGCGCAAATGCTGAGGCTGTCAAAATACAAGCAAGCTTTGCTGACCAAGAGATGCAACTAGAGAACTGATCTAGAGAGCAGGTCACGCTTAGACAGAGTTGACCTAGAGAGAAAGACGCAGTTAGAGAAGGCACACGTGGTTGCCCCCTTAGAGAGCCTAGCAGTAAAAAGAGAGGCTGCTGCAGCACTAGCCGAGGCAGAATCACTAGAAGCCGCGCACAACCCTGAGCTGCATAGCCGGAGCAGTACATCAAGTCTGAAGTTGCCATTGCAAGATTCACCACAGCGCACGTCTCAGAATATCAATGAACTTCCTGATCCAAACTATAACCAAGAACATGACACATCCAGTGACGCGAGTGAGAGTCATCATGAGGCTCACTCCAGGAAAACGTGGAGTAAAACAATTCTACTAATGTCTACCTTGCCCCTCGCCAAGTAACCAACGTGAATCACCTTGCTGACACACCGCATGTCAGACCGAAGCAATATGACACCGGATGGCACCACCCTGAGGATACTAACAGGTATGAACGCACCTCGCATCACTATAAGGGTGACCCATCACCAGTATACTCTGCTGACAACCGGTTCACATCAGAATTTGCTAAGCTCATCACACGACATGATCTGGTTGCCAAGGTACTCATGAAATTCACCGATAACGCTGAAGGTTACAGAGCTTGGAAAGCTTCTTTCCAAAATGTCACTAGAGACTTGGGGCTACAACACAGGGAGGAGATAGACCTCTTAGTCAAATACCTAGGAGAAGAGTCAGTCAAAAACGCAGTAAGGATCAGAGACATTAACATAAACCACCCTCAAATCGGCCTCAAAGAGATCTGGAAGAGGCTGAATGAGTGTTACGGCTCAGCAGAGGTCATATAGAGAGCCTTGTTCAAAAGAATCGATGACTTTCCTAAAATATCTAACAAAGGTCTCCCAAAACTTAGAGAGCTAGGTGACCTGCTACAAGAGGTCCTAGTTGCCAAATGTGACGGTGACCTACAAGGACTTAGTCCAAAAGTTGCCCTACAATCTACAGGATAGGTGGCTCACATGTGGTTCCACATACAAATACAAACACAGTGTTTCATTCCCTCCCTTCTCTGTTTTTGTAGATTTTATACACGAACAAGCGACAATCAGAAATGATCCCTGCTTTGACTTTGCAATGTCATATGCCGCACCACCACCAGCTGGAAACCCACGCAGAACATCTGTGGCGGTGCACAAGACTTATGTTTCTTCTCCAATTTCCAATTACAGGTCTGCTGACCGCTCTCAATCAGAGACAAAGGTGCAGGACCCTGACAAGCAGTGCCCGCTTCATCAGAAGCTTCATCCTCTCCTGAAATGCAGAGCTTTCAGAGGAAAATCTATGCCAGATCACAGAAGCTTCCTGAAAGAGAACAGTATCTGCTGCAAGTGCTGCTCATCCACCACTCATCTCGCCAAAGATTGTAAGTTTAGTGTAAAATGCACAGAATGAGGCACCACAGATCATAACACTGCCCTACACCCTGGCCCAGCTCCATGGAGTGCACAAAACACGCCAGCTGACAGTGAGCATGGCGGGGAGTAAAGAAGCACTCATGCAGCTACGCCAGAGATCACTTCACAATGTACTGAAGTCTGTAAAGGGACAATAGACAGTAGGTCCTGTTCTAAAATATGCCTCGCCAAAGGGCCATAGAGACAAAGCTGTAAGACTGTATGCTCTCTTGGATTATCAAAGTAGTCGATCCCTGGCTAGATCAACATTCCATGACCTATTCAACATCAAAGGACCAAGCACTCCTTATTCATTAAAGATGTGTGCAGGTACTGTGACAACAGCAGGTAGGAAAGCCACTGACAACCAAATTGAGTCCTTCGATGGACAATTCTGCCTACCACTACCTACAATCATCGAGTGTAATCAGATCCCAGACAGCAGATCTGAAATCCCTACACCAGATGTGGCAATCCATCATGCTCTCTTAAAACGCATAGCACACCTTTTCCCGGAACTCGACCATCAGGCACAAATAATACTGCTGTTGGGAAGAGATATCCCACAGGTTCATAAAGTGAGAAGTCACATCAATGGACTCCACAATGCTCCCTTTGCCCAAAAGCTAGACCTAGGATGGATCATAATAGGAAACGTATGCTTGGGACATATGCACGCCCCATCTTCTGTGACAAGCATGCTAACAAGAACATTGGAGAAAGGACACCCATCTCTGTTTCAACCTTGCAACAACGAGTTCCATGTCAAGGAACTACCACACAGCATCCAACTGCCCAATCATTTAATAGACTTTACTCATTACAGTAGTATGGTGTCAAAAAGCTATGAGGATCCGTTGGGTGCACAGTCTTCCAGAGAACTAAACAAGACAACCAAATAGCAATGTCGGTAGAGGACAAGTTGTTGTTGGAGGTAGTGGACAAGGGACTCGTAAAAGATGAGACCAACAGCTGGGTTGCACGTCTCCCCTTCAGAACCCACAGACCATGTCTACCAAACAACAGAGATCAGGCATTCAAACGTTTCTACTCTCTCAAACATAATCTACAAAGGAAATCAGAGATGAGAGACCTCTTTTTCTCCTTCATGTCAAAGATTTTTGAGAACTGCCATGCAGAACTAGCTCCCACTCTCAAAGACTCTGAGGAATGCTGGTTCCTACCCATGTTTGGAGTATACCATCCTAAGAAACCTGGCCAGATTAGAGTGGTGTTTGGCTCCAGTGCTAAGTTTGATGATATCTCCCTGAATGATGTTCTAGTGACAGGGCCAGACCTCAATAACAAACTGCTGGGAGTTCTTATGCACTTCTGTAAGGATTCCATTGCCTTCATCGCTGACATCCAGCAAATGTTCCATTGTTTCCTTGTGAGAGAGAGAGACAGGAACTTCCTAAGATTCTTCTGGTACAGAGACAATGATCCTACTAAAGAAGTCACAGAGTACCGCATGAGAGTGCACATCTTTGGCAATAGCCCTTCACTTGCAGTCGCTATTTATGGACTCAAAAGGTCAGCTCTAGAAGTAGAAACAGAATATGGATCAGATGTCAGACAATTCATAGAAAATTACTTTTATGTTGATGACTGTCTGAAAGCCATGCCTTCAAATGAGACTGCTGTCAGTCTTCTCAGGAGAGCCCAAGAGATGCTTGCTTGCTCTAACCTCAGGCTTCACAAAATAGCCTCGAACAGCCAAGAACTCATGAAAGCATTCCCTTCACAAGACTTGTGTAATGGTCTCAGAGACCTGGACCTGGGGTCAGACCCCACACCAATGCAATGCAGCCTCGGGTTTCTCTGGAATCTACAGTCAGACACCATTGCATTTCAGGTCAGCCAGGATGAAAAGCCTTTCACATGCAGAGGTGTCCTATCTACCATCAACAGCCTGTACGATCCCTTGGGTTTTGCAGCTCCTGTTACTACACAAGGCAAAGCCATACTAAGAGACTTAAGTAAGGAGACTTTTGACTGGGATGCACCTCTGCCACCTGATAAGAGAATCCAGTGGGAAGTATAGAAGAACTCCTTAGCAGCCCTCTCCAACCTGAATGTTCCAAGACCATACACCCCTGTTCCGTCTACAGAGATACACAGCCAAAGACTGTATGTATTTGCAGATGCCTAAGTCAAAGCAATTGCTGCTGTTGCCTATCTCAAAACTGTAGACTCAAAATGTCAGAGCCACATTGAATTTGTTATGGAGAAGGCCAAACTTGCTCCACAACCAAAGCACACTATACCAAGGTTAGAACTTTGTGCTGCAGTCTTAGCCGTAGAGTTAGCAGAGTTCATCGCATCCGAGATGGATATTGACCTGACACAAGCCAAGTTCTACTCAGACAGCAAAGTAGTCCTTGAATACATCCACAATGAAACCAGACGATTCTATGTTTATGTCAACAACAGAGTGCCACGAATTAGAAGATCAGTTCATCCAAAACAGTGGCATTACATTCCCACAGACCAAAACCCTGCGGATCATGCAAATAGAGCAGTTGACGCAAGTCAACTAGGAAGCACAACATGGCTCTCAGGACCAAAACCATTGTACACTGAGGAACGTTTTCCAGACACCTTTGAACTAGTGAGAGAGGACTCAGGTGCTGAAATCCGCCCTCAGGTGTCTACACTTCATACATTGACTCCAGCAACTCTCCTCACCCAGAAAACAGGACTATCCAGTGCCCCTCCAGGAGGATTTGACACTAAGGACCTCTACAAGCACCAATGGAGACAGGTACAAAGTCTTGCCAATACATTCTGGGACAAGTGGCACAAGCAGTATTTGTCTACCCTGCAACCACGGACGAAGTGGCAATCTACTAGGCCTAATCTGAGGATTGGTGACCTCGTCCTTGTGAAAGACTGTCAGGCCCATCGAAACCAGTGGCCACTTGGACTAGTGACTGCAACATTCCAGAGTAAAGATGGCAACGTCCCCAAAGTCGAACTTAGGATGGCCAAAGGGGATGAACTTAAGACATTCTCCAGACCAGTAACTGAGCTGGTCTTATTGTTGTCTTTGGAGAATAAGAATGGTGACATGCATTTGATGCCAGATGGGGAGTGTTCTGTCTCTGACATAATTCATGGTCTTTGACTGTCTGCTCATTTATATATACAATGATTTGCTGTGAATATCCATAATGTTCAGTTTCAGCCATAGATTTAATGTTTTCATTGTTCTGGCTCCATCTAGTGGCCAGAGTCATAACAGCATTGTTATTGTGTGTTTGCTTCCTAATCTTTCGCTCCATTCACAATGTATTCTGGGAAAGCTTGCAAAGCACCTTGGTAAGTTTGCAAAGCATTATAATAATAATAATAAATTTTATTTCTATAGCGCTGACATATTCCACAGCACTTTACATTTCAGAGGGGACTTCTACAGACAATAGACATCACAGCATAACAATAATCACATAGATCATAACAGATACCAAGAGGAATGAGGGCCCTGCTCGCAAGCTTACAATCTATGAGGAAAAAGGTAAACACGAAAGGTGGGTGGTAACAATTACCCTGATTGTTTGGACCAGCCATAATGTTAAGTATGTAACAGTACGGACACAGAGGGCTAATGGATGCATAAAGCATGTGGGAACATGATGCGGGGAACTCTATTTCAAGTGTTTATTTCTATTAATGTTGATGATTATGGCATACAGCCAATGAAAACCCAAAAGTCTTTATCTCAGTAAATTTGAATACTTTATAACACCAGCTTGAAAAAATGATTTTAAAATCTGAAATGTTGGCCTACTGAAATGTATGTTCAGTAAATGCACTCAATACTTGGTCGGGGCTCCTTTGGCATCAATTCCTGCATCAATGAGGTGTGGCATGGAGACAATCAGCCTGAGGCACTGCTGAGGTGTTATGGAAGCCCAGGTTGTTTTGATAGCAGCCTTCAGCTTGTCTGCATTGTTTGGTCTGGTGTCTCTCATCTTCCTCTTGACAATACCTCATAGATTCTTTTTAGGGTTAAGGTCAAGCGAGTTTGCTAAAATCTTGCTAAATCAGACAAGGTGATTTTCTGGATTTGTTTTCTCATTTTGACTCTCATAGTTGTGATCTACCTATGAGGTAAATTACAGGCCTCTCATCTTTTTAGGTGGGAGAACTTGCACAATTGGTGGCTGACTAAATACTTTTTTCCCCTACTGTATAATAGAAAAACAGAACTTAATACTTGGTACAGAAACCTTTGTTTACAATTACAGAGGTCAGACGTTTTCTATAGTTCTTGACCAAGATTGCACACACTGCAGCAGGGATTTTGGCCCACTCCTCCATACAGATCTTCTCCAGATCTTTCAGGTTTCGGGACTGCTGCTGGGCAACATTGAGTTTCAGCTCCCTCCAAAGATTTTCTAATGGGTTCCGGTCTGGACACTGGCCAAGCCACTCCAGGACCTTGAAATGCTTCTTATGAAGCCACTCCTTAGCTGCCGTGTTTGTGTGTTTTGGGTGATTGTCATGCTGGAAGACCCAGCTAAGACCCATCTTCAATGCTCTTACTAAGCGAAGGAGGTTGTTGGCCAAAATCTTGCAATACATGATCCCTTCCTTCAATACGGTGCAGTCATCCTGTCCCCTTTGCAGAAAGCCCCCCCAAAGTATGATGTTTCCTCCACCATGATTCACAGTTGGGATGGTGTTTTTGGGGTTGTACTCATCCTCCTTCTTCCTCCAAACATGGCAAGGGGAGTTGATATCAAAAAGTTCTATATTGGTCTCATCTGACCAAGACCTTCTCCCATGCCTCCTCTGTATCATCCAGATGGTCATTGGCAAACTTCAGGCTTGCACATGACCTGGTGTGAGCAGGGGGACCTTGCGTGCCCTGCAGGATTTTAATCCATGACGGCGTAGTGATGGCGATAATGTTTGAGACTTTGGTACCAGGACCACCAAGGTAGTTCTGCGCTGATTCCTGATCTTTCTCAGAATCATCCTTACCCCATGAGGCAAGATACTGCATGGATTCTCTGACCTAGGAAGACTGCTAGTCATCTTTTGTTTCTTCTATTTTCAAATAATTGTGCCAACAGTTGTTGCCTTCTCTCCAAGCTGCTTGCCTATTGTCCTGTAGCCCATCCCTGCCTTGTGCAGGTCTACAATTTTGTCTCTGGTGTCCTTAGACAGCTCTTTGGTCTTGGCCATGGTGGAGAGTTTGTAATGCGATTGATTGAGAGTGTGGACAGGTGTGTTTTATACAGGTAAGGAGTTCAAACAAGTACAAATAATACAAGTAATGAGTGCAGAGTAGGAGGGCTTCCTAAAGAAAAAATGGTCTGTGAGAGCCAGAATTCTTGCTGGTTGGTGATCAAATACTTATTTAATGCAATAACATACAATTTAATTTTTTAAAATTCATACAATGTGAGTAGAAGGAGGAAGAGGAGTGTTATCATACATATGTGATCAGACCCCACCTACATTTGCTGCAGTAATAATGTGAACTAGTTGTACGCTAGATTTTCATGGCAAATTTTAGGAGCTGCTTCCCGTAGAGTGTAATAGTGGAAATACAAAACATTTTAAAATTATTTTTCATATTTTACTGCATTAAAAACACAAGATAATATCTTATTTAAAAATATCAAAACATTAATACTTTACATTTTTTTCAATTGTTGAACATTTATTTTTTTATGGCATTTTCCACTTAAAAAGAAAAAAAAACATTCTCACTTCACCACTCCCCTCTTTTGCCACCCCCTACTGCTCCCTGCCCACTATCTAGTCCTCTGTGCCTCAGTTGTGTTCACTCTAGGTGGAGATTTTTGGCTGGGAGAAGGTCTTGGAGATCACTACCCACTTGTGGTTAACTCTGTGGCCTGCCTAGAGTGAATCCTGAGTTGGAGATGTGATGCAGTGGAGAAGCATAGGACCAGAGAGATGGCAGGGAGCTTCGGGAGAGGCCAGAGAGGGCAGTGGTAATGTTAGTAATTTGTTTTTTTAAATCTTACATTTATTATGCTTTGTGGTCTGGAATGGGAGACCCCAGACCTTGATAAAGGACATTACGCTCATGAAGAATAATTTCTCCGAGAATTAAATTTCCTGATATATAATCCGTGTGAACAGGCAAATTTGAATTTTACCTGATCCACTCATCTCTACTTTTCACTTGATGTCATTAATTCAGATGTTTAATGACCCAGAGGTCAAAATCCAAATGTTGTCTAGTCCTTGGTGATCTTCTGAATCCATATTATCTCCTCTTGGGTAATATAATCGCTTAATAAGCAAAACAGTGAAATAAAAAGAAAAGGCTGCAAAATTTTAATAGGAATTAATATACCGTATATACTCAAGTATATGCTGACCCGAGTATAAGCCGAGGCACCTACTTTTGCCATGAAAAACTGGGTAAGCTTATTGACTTGAGTAAAAGCCGGGTATGCATTGTCACCTCATCCCTTTCCTGGTATGCTTGACTCCCTGTCATTGTATGCATGGCTCCCCCATCCCTGTCATTGTATGCATGGCTCCCCATCCCTATCATTGTATGCATGCTTCCCCCATCCCTGTCATTCTATGCATGCATTCCCCCATCCCTGTCATTGTATGCATGCCTCCCGATCCCGTCCCTGTATGCATGGCTCCCCCGTCCTTGTCATTTTATGCATGCCTTCCCCGTCTCGTCCCTGTTTGTGTGGCACTCACGTCCGTCCCTGTATGCATGGCTCCCCATCCCATCCCTGTATGCATGGCTCCTTATCCCCTATCCATGTTTGCATGTTTCTTACTGAAAAAAAACCAAAACAAACATCCTACTCACCTTCCTGCACACCTTTGGTGCTGGCACTGGATCTCGTTCCAGCCGCCGGCACCTGCAGCTCTTCCTGCCGAGCGGTCACGTGGGCCTGCTCATTACGGTAATGAATGGGCGCTCCACGCCTATGGGAGTGGAGAGCAGTGCATATTCATTACCTTAATGAGCGGGGCCACACGTCCGCTTGGCAGGAAGAGTTGCAGGTGCCGGTGGCCGGAACGAGATGCAGTGCCAGCACCCAGGGTGTGCTGGTAGGTGAGTATGATGTGTGCTGGAAGCCGGCGGCTGCGGCTGGCACTGTGTGCTATTACAGCAGCGGCACAGGCTTTAGCCACAGCCGCCGACGCCTGCCTCTGTGACCCGCCGCTCCCCCTCCCCCTTTCTGGACAATGACTTGTGTATAAGCCGAGGGGGGGCATTTTCAGCACAAAAAAATGCTGAAAAACTTGCTTATACACAAGTATATACGGTATATAAGCCAACAGAACCAGTCCATGTGTGGTTTAAGTGACTTTCAACTAGAATCTTCAAGTTTCTATTGTCAGAACTGCAGAACGTTTTGAAGCTTCATCCTACTTCTGCTCTGCATTTGAAAAAGTTATCCTTAGTGAGATATATTAGGCAAATGGAAATTATGTATTTACTATATTTATGAAGATGGGTTACATATTGGTGTTGAAATTCAAAGGCAAATGGCATAAACATCACCTTATATATAGTACATGATTCAGTTCTTCCATAAAATTGCTGTTTCTCTGTAACTATTTCCTTCTAGAACACTTTTTTTTCACACAGAATACATGAATTGAATTAGATTCTATAACAAAAAATCACGTACCTATAGAAGTTTTCAAGTGATTTATTTATATTTAACTATATGAACAGCAGGAGATAATAAAGGGTCAAAGAGAAGATTTTTTTACTTTTTATTTTTTACATATATTTACTGCACACTGAAATATAGCCATAGTTATTCAATGTTGCCTTTCCTGAACATCTGTTCTATATTCTTGGTTTATTTATGGACACTCCAGAGGAATCCATGTGCAAAGAATGCATCTTATTATTTAAATAATGAGTAATTTGGGAGATATCTGAGGTCAGTGGGGCAAAATTAAATTTAGCTGGGATGAAGGAAAAATAAACAGAATCCATAAAGAAAACACATTTTCACTTTGGAACATGGCAAAAAAGATTTTGTGTTGTATGCCTTATATAGGTCAATGGTATGTCATACAATTATTTTACCCTAATGCAAATACAATCTAGCAAACAAAAAATCTAGAATATACTTTATCATGTACAGTACCTACCATGACTTCCCAAAAATAAAACAGGGTCTTATATTACTTTTTGCTACGAAAGATGGGTTAAGTCTTATTTTCAGGGGATGTCTTATTTTTTTTTCCATATACAACAATCCACATTTATTCTTGAACAAAAAATCAACATTTATAAAAATATAATTATGACATCACAAACTGCGTATACAGATGTGTATACACACACATTGCAATCACTGCACATACAAATGTATATACAGGTACATTACACAAGCTGCAGATACACATACATACACACTGCACATATGCATGTATATACACACATTACACACACATTGCACATACAAATATGTACAAATACATAACACACACTGCACATACAAATATGTATAAATAGTATACATAACACACACACTGCACATACGCATGTATATACACACACTGCACACTGCACATACTGTTACATACCAACCTTGTCTCCTTTTCAGTTCCTCTAGGCTCCCGCAATTAAAGGACCTTTGTAGACATCATGGTCACATGACTGTTATGTCACCAAAGGTCCTTTAGCAGTCTTAACCTGAAAATAGAAATGCTGAGGGCCACTAAGAGAGTGGGAGCCCTGAGATATTTCCCAGTTTGCCCCTTCACACTAATGCCAGCCCTGAATACCAGCTTTTCTCTTCTTCAGTTCCTTTAGACTCCCCAGTTAAAGAACCTTTTGTGACAGCATGATCACATGACCATGATGTTACCAAAAGTCCTTAAGCAGTCTTAATCTCAGAATAGAAATTCTGGTGGTCCCTAAGAGAGTGTGGGCCCTGGGCAACTGGCCCTGACTTTAACTTGAGCTTTTTTTATGCTTATATTTCAAGCATACTAAAAAAAATCCTGTAAAATCATGCTAGGGCTAGCTTTCAGGGTAGGTCTTATTTTTGGGGAAACAAAGTATGTACCTATTACCTTTACACTACTCTATTTAGAGTACCAGATAAAAACACAAATAATAGCTACTATAAGACTGATAAGATCATGATCACATAATGAGTACATGCACATCGGATAAAACTAGAATTAAAAGGACTTCAACCATAACATACTACCACTGGCTATTTTGGTGAAATGAATGATCATTCATTTTAACCAATAAATGTTCATATCCATTCAGAACATCAGTCGAGCAAGTTGGATTTTTTCGGCCATCATGAGTGGGAAAAATCCAGTATTGGCCAATGTAGTCTTTGCTGCCTTTGGGACCATTAATAATTGATTGTTTGTTGGCCATTTTGTCTAATCTGTATAGGGGCCCATCCTTGGTGACAATTTTTTTTTTCATCTTAAATGCATGTGTTTGGGGAAAAAAAGCAGTTTTGCTATTGAGCTTCATTAAAAATGTTGCACTGTTTGGCTTTAAAGGGGTTGTCCACTTGTGGACAACCTTAGCTTAAACATTTCAGCGGCCAATTTGAAATGAAAACCATATATACTCAACTCCCATGGTGGCCTATTCAAGCAATGTCGGTGCCATGATTTCCAGAAGTTCATGTAGTCTGGAGACATCCAGCTCTGATGATCTTGTGCAGAACCGTCTGGGGCCTCTTATTCTAAGCAGGGAATTCTGAAATTTTAGCGTGAATGGCAGTGGTCAGGATATTCATACATATACTGTACATGTTTCGTGTTGTCACTTCCTCAGGAGGCGAAGTGGCAACACAAAACATGCGTTGGGGTGGTGCGAGCATCTACATTACAACTGAGTTACCAATGTAAGTGTTTACTATGTTCTTTTCTGACATCTCTCATGCATGCTTTAGAGCAGCACCTTACTTCTGATGCACTTTAACTGACAGTGGCATGGTTCCACTCAGTATTTATTTGTACATTACAACTATTTTTATTAAAATCATGTTGTATATTATGTAGTACTCCCTTCAATCATAATTGGCATTGCAGTCTTTGTAATCATTAAAATAAAAATTGTATTTTTAATTCATTCTATTTAATAAAAGGAATTCTTAATGGCACATATACTCTGCTCCTTTTGTTGTTTCTTAATGTAGTATTTTGAGTTGGGTGTGTTTGTTCATCTTTATATTTGGGTGTTTTTTTGTTACTTAATCAATATCTAGTATCGATATCTAGCACCATGCCCAGAGGCACATGAACTTACATGCCTTGGCTGCTATTAATGAGGTTATTAATGCCTGACTGAGGAATGTTCTGCCATGTTGAATGCTCTTGGACTTGCAATTCATCAAGATTTGCTGCTGGCAGTTCCCTTTGAAATTAGCAACTACAGTGTGTCCGTAAAGTCATGGTGCACTTTTGACCAGTCACAGGAAAGTATACAACTATACCATGATCCCTGGATCTGACACCCTTAGACTTTTACTTTTGGGGCTATGTGAAGCAACATGTGCACATTGAACGTATCAATGACATTAATCACTTAAAACAGAGAATCACAGACGTTATTCACTCTGTTACACCAGACGTCCTTACCCGTGTATGGCAAGAACTTCACTATCGTTTGGATGTGTGTAGGGCAACAAATGGAGCCCACATCGCACTGCACTGAATAGGTAAGAAATTGGGAGAGGTTTTCTTTTATTTGGAGCAGATTTCACATTTCTATCGGTTTTGTTGCTTTCCAGTGACTGGTCAAAAGTACACCATGACGTTACGGACACACTGTATTAATGTTGCAGATGTGCTCAATGGGAGACAAGTCCGGAGACTCTGCTGGCAATGATTGTACTTTTGGCCAGGCATGCTGTTCACAGTAGCACAAGCAACATATGGTCTTGTGTTGCGTTAAAAAATGGCTCTTGGGACACTTTGGACTAACAAACGAACTTCTGGTTCCACGACCAAATCAATGTAACACCGAGTTGCTAATGTACCCAGAATTAGCTGTTGGTGTACCATATCGCACCACACCATAACCCAAGGAGTAAGATTGGTGTGACAATTTTATCTTTTTATACAGTGAGGCTGAGCTGCGATACCAGAAACTACCCAAGTACAAAATTGTTGCTGTGTCTGAGAAAATAAATCGGCCCCTTTTTCTCATTTTGAATCAAGGAAAAAGCTAATTACATTTTTGAACTAGAATATGCAACACTTTTACGTCTCTTGGAAAAACCCAGACTCTACACAGAAATCACCTAAATTTCACTGTTCATTGTATGACTAGTAAAGGAAGCTAGGTACAAATAAATTAAAGTATAGCCTTACTTTTGGATTTGCATACACATCACTTCCCTATAATAATTTTCTCAATGGGAATAGAAAGGGGGCATTCTAATGATAAAGAAGTTGTGTGGAGATTTAATACTCAGGTTTGGGTGTGATCTAATGCAAGAGGAATACAGATGACCAGTTGAAGAGAGAAGAAAGTTAGCTGCGCACTCTCTTGTGGACTAAGACTATAAAGATGACCAGAGCAAGGTTAAGTGAAAGAAAGCAATTCAAATCCTTTTATATCACAACAGCAAATTAAATGTACTTTAAAAGTTCACAGCTTTTAAAGAATGACCAAGAATCCTCCTTAACCCCACTTATCCACAGAACACTTCCAGTATTGGTATATACTAAGATGTCTCCTGGTAGTGATGTTATTCAGCAGCGATACTTAACTCAGCATCATCTTTGGCATACATAACCTTTGAAAAATAACTGAACATAGGGCGACAAACAATTTAATTCTAACTACAAATTCCAAATCAGTTAAAAATCATGCAAAATAAAATAATCACAAGCAACCATCCAGCATGTCAGCTCTTGCCTAAAGGTACTGTCACACTTAGCGATGTACCAGCGATCCCGACCAGCGATATGACGCGGTCAGGATCGCTGGTACATCGCTAAGTGGTCGCTAGTGAGCTGCCACACAGGCAGATCTCACCAGCGACATCGCTGGGGACGGGGGTCACTACTTACCTGTCACACTAGGCGATCCTGCGTTCTCCCGCCCGGCTCCACGCTCGTCGCTCGTCTCTCCACAGGAAGCGCTGCAGGAAGCTGACGACGAGAACCAGTTCTGGACGTTCTTTGCGTGATCAGCGATAACCAGCGGGGGAGCGGGTTGTAGGTAAGTATCACACACAGCGATGTCGCTAGCAATATCGCTATAATGTCACAAGTTATAGCGATATTACTAGCGATATCGCTTAGTGTGACAGTACCTTAAGTGACGACATTGCTGAAACGATGACGCTGGGAGAGGCAAGTGTAAAGTTTTTTATCTTACACGAAACAGTAGCATTTAAGAAGGGGTAGTGCAAGTAGTGGACAGGACTATTTGAAAACTAATTTCCTTTAATCACCTTAGTGACCAGACAATTTTTTTTTGCCTTTTCTCTATCCAACAACCATCTTTTTTTTAATTTTTTTTCAGTAACACAACATTTGCAAGGAGTTTGTATGTTCTCCCCGTGTTTGCGTGGGTCTCCTCCGGGTTCTCCGGTTTCCTCCCACATTCCAAAGACAAACTGTAGGAATTAATGGCTCTATATAAATGAGTAAAATAAATAAATAAATAACATGGCTCTATGAGGATTTGTTTTTTGCAGAAGAAATTATAATATTTTTACCTTTTATTGCATTTTTAGGTTCCTTTGGCAATCAAAAACGGCTGCGCTTTTTGCTTCTCTTGTATTCTTTCCACGTTCACCATACAGTTTAACAAATTTTACTTTTTGATAGATAGAAATTTTCCAGATGTGGCAACACCAAATATGTTTATTTTGTTACTTCTTTATTTTTTAAACTGGGAAAAAAAACTTCAATATTATTTTACATATTTATATTATAGATTTATTTATAAAACATTGTTAAAAATTTATTTTATTTAATTTTTAGTTCCTTTAGGGGACCTGAACCTGTGATCAAGCAATCACTTAAGCTATAGATTGCAGTATATAATTTAAATGACTGTCTCTCTATGAAGTCCAGTCGGTGGCAGGGTTTCACAGGAGTCCTAAAGATGGCAGTTATGGGGGGCTTCAGCTAGTTCTTGTCTGCCATACCAACTAATAGGCACCCTATTACATCCTTGTTTGCACTGTGGGGTGAGAGGGGAAGGAAGGTGGGCTCGCAAAACACTTTGCCATATGGCTGGCATGCCTTAAAGGGAACCTGTCACCAGAAAAAAAAATGCTGTTAGCCTGCAGATATGGGGTTAAACTGCAGGTTTATAGTATTTTTAACCTGCCGGGCACCTGCCCTTAGCCAAATGCTGTTGGGTGAAAATGAATTTTAATCTTCCCGGTTTCAGTCACGGGAGGGGTGACGGCACTGATTCAGTCACCGTTCTAAATATACAGAGCAGCTGTTACCGTGTCCCCGGCCCTGTCTGACACTGGCTCCGCATCGGGCTGGCTGTCAGTTAGGGCAGGGGTATGGTTATGACCTCTGCTCTATATACTTAGAGCGGTGACTGAACCAGTGCCGGCACCGACTCCATGACTGAAATGAGAACGCTGCTGAGGAGAAAAAAGTTCATTTTCTCCCTGCAGTGTTCAGGCTAGTGCGGGCGCCAGGCAGGTTAATAATGTTATTAACCTGCAGATTAACCCCATATCTGCAGGTTAATAGCATTTTTTCTGGTGACAGGTTCCCTTTAAATGCATGCTAGCTCAGTGATTAACACTATAGCGCTGGAGTCCTGAGATGAAATCCCACCAAGGACAACATCTACAAGGAGTTTGCATGTTCTCCCAGTGTTTGTGTGTGTTTCCTCAGGTTTTCCGGTTTCCTCCCACACTCCAAAGACATACTGATAGGGGATCTAGATTGTGAGCCCCAATGGGGACAGTGATGAGGATGTCTGTGAAGAGTCATGGAATATGATGGTGCTATACATGCCAGTAAAAAGTGTCAGATTCATAGTGCCGTATAAGGGGTAACAGTGATTGGAGCCAGTTCTGTTTAAGGCAGATGTCTGCTCCACTCACGGGTACCAGCATGTGACTTACATGTACCTTACACCTTGGGAAGGAGATAAGTTAGCATTTTAGAAGTTTGCAGATTTGAGAGATCTAAAAGGTGGATTATCAGTCTTCCCATCAGCTGTTTCCAGCGATGTATGTGAAGCGTTCCCAAACAGCTGGAGACAAGCCTGCTAGATGCAAACATGACATCAGACACAACAAGCTCATGTCCCATTTGCACATATCTTCTTTCATATGACTCTGTATGGCTGTGCTCACATTTCATAACAAAAAGCCTTCTTATATTCTCTCCACTGCCCGGTGCATTTCTCATTCATGAGAAGAATGTGATTTTACATCTCCTACTGCTTGTTTCAGTGTCGCTGTGAATGCCAATGTTTTTTACTTACACATTCCATGAAACTAAATTGTCAAGAATTTTCACCACAGAATATACACACATATATAGAAATAAACAGCAAACCCGCATCACAATGCATCAAAAATCAGCAACAGAAAAAAATAAGCTTAAAATAAGAAATTGTGAAAAATTTGTGATGTGTTCAATGTGACATGGTCTACACAATAGATTACTGGTAGGGCTCGTGCAGGCGACCGTATTTTTGGTCCCAGTGAGATCTGACAAAACATCGGATCACATTCAGATCAATGTCATTCTATGGGGCTGTGCACTTGTTACATTTTTTCCTTGGCCACAGTCTGCTCAAGGAAAAAATAGCTGCATGCCTGAGTTTGATCCAATTATGGGGTCACACTTTGCCATGCAAGTCAATGAGTGCGTGTAATATATTGGGCTGCACTCTCAAGATATCGGAGTGCAGTTTGATTTTCACAGACAGAATGGAGAACATAGAGAATTTTTACCATCTTCTCTTCATCTGAGAGAAGCAAATTCTGATCAAACTCAGATCAGACTTTGGTCAGAGTATGATTTGCATAATTGGCCTTGGCCCAATTCTCTCAAGTGAGAGAATTTATGGCCATCTGCACTTAGCCTTAGCCAAACCTGACAATTTGGAGGGGGCAGATGACCATCTAAGGCCTCATTCAGGCGTTTGCTTTTGCATATGAGAACAAATGCACTATTTTTCATTATTGCATTGAAAATCTTATTTTTGTCCACTTTTGGTCTGTGTCCATTTTAACCATCAGTGTTGTATCTCACCCCCCAAGCTTCTTCTACCAATATGGCATCCATCCATATTTTTTCTCAACCCATTTATTTAAATGGGAAAATTTGATCTGTAACTCGGATTTCAAAAGAACAAGTATACTTTTTAGCTGGGTTTTTTTAGGGCACACGGTCCCCCCAACATTACAAATATAGAAAAATATTCGGCTCCTTAATTGATGAGTAATACATAGATATTTTACTGTGGGGAAATCCATTAAAATCAACAGTATAAACAGTCATGTTTCAATCTCAGTTTGACAGACACGTATTGTAGCATTTATGAAAAGTCAGTTGAAATAGCGCTTTGTAGTTCCGGCTTTGTTTTGGAACCAAAACATTACTGGGCTTACTGTACATATTGGAATGTCTCACAATAAATAATGTGTGCATTATTCATCATCTCGGGTGCTGAGTACTTTTCAATTGCTACTACGGAGTGGAACTCTTCTCGAGAACACTCTTAGTTACAGGGGTAAAATGGACAATGAGGCCTATTGTACTTGAGAGCCTCCCAATAGTTCCCAATAGATGAATAAAGTTTAGACACAAATGTGGAATTTCAAGGGACAATCTTTTTTGTTCCCAGGGGTAATAAGTTGCCTTGATAGGATTTGCCAGTCTGCTTCTCAATAAGAACACATACATGCTCGGCTGAGCAGAACGTACAGGTGTATGGGAGGATCTGGAGACATTGTTGTGGTGAGTGCAATCTGAAATCACAATCTTTACTGGACAATGGGGGATGATTCAAAGATTTTTTTCCGTTGAAAAAAAGATTAGAAAATTTGCAAGATGAAGTTTCGTCGAAAAATGTGACTTCTGGAGTTTTCACGCCATTTTAGCCCTGTCTCTGACAAAGTAAGTGGAACTGGTGCAGGACAGGGGCATGGCAACCCCCGTTCATCAAATTCATGACTAGCGACGACATACGCTACCCTACGAATCTTAATGCAAAAAAGGCTGGAGTAAGATTTGCGGCTAGGCGAACATAGCAGTAACCGTCGCTAGACGTCTCACCTGATTCATTAATTGAGCCTTTTAATGAATCAGGAGCTTCCAATCCAAAATGTCCCCTCATCAAGAACGGCAAGAGAATCACCGGTTTTGATGAATTGCTCCTGATGTCTTCTATATATACAGTATGTCCCAGCAATTGCTTCTAAGGCAAGTTGATGATTACTTGACAGCCAGATGGACATATGTAAAATAATGTGTCATTTATCAATGAACGATTGGTTTACTCATAATTGGAAAGCGTTCATCCGGAAATGCATTCAACATTAAGTCTACGTTAGATCTGCTTCATTATAAACTGGGTGACAACCAATATTGTCGCTAGAATGAAGAAGTGTCAATGGCACTAGGAAAGCGCTCTGCCAACAATGCGGCCTCCCAACAGAGCAGGACTGTGCTTACAATACAAGGTATATAAACTGTGCACTGCCAAGGCCATTGCAGAAATATGGTCATTCATGTGATTGTGAAGGATAATTGCACATTAGCACCTAATGTGTTAGAATTACCAATTTGGGATGTATTTACACAAGACTCGTTGAGCACCATCTGTCTCCGGTGGTTGGCAGAGCTCCACATCCCTATAGTAAATGTGGGCTGTGTGGAATTAGAAATTCCCTTCATGTCCGCAGGTGATCAGTATGTGCCGGCAGCCGAGTGATAATAAATAACTTAGGAACTTCACTTCAAGTAAAAAATATTTAATGTACAGAAATTAGAAAACACGTGGGATTATAGATATAATAAAATGGAGATTAAGTGAAGTGATGAGTGGAGGGTTAAAGAGGAAGGATTAAACTAAAAGTCCTTTCTGGGAGCCGGATTATCAGATTGCGCTGGATTACAGGGCCGAAATTAATAAGCCATTACGGCCCTTGGATCCTCTTTGAAACTATTTTTCATTAAAGCGTTATCATTAAATCGAGTTAAGATCTGTGATGTTGGTATTTAATTAGGAGAAAAGAGCAGAGATCAACCTTAACAACAAATTAAAATGTGTCACAGTGATAGAGCACAACAGGCTGCAGACCCCCAATTTTGGATTAGCAGCTGGGGGCTCGGGCTGGTTAAAATTCCAGCGTAGCTTTACGTGGCCTGAGGCCAAGTCACATTATCTTCTTCAGCCGTGGGCACTAAAACATCAAATGTAATCCTGTCAAGGCATGAAGATGGTCTGAGCAAAATGTGCAACACATTACGGCCTCCATTCACGGGCTGTGATATACGGCCTTGTTTTGTTGTAGAAACACAGTGTGACCATTATTTGTTTGACATGAAACATTTCACAACTCTATGTACCTTTGTGGGCAATTTAAGCCCAGCTTTCATTTATCATTAGAAATAATAATATTAATAAATGTATTCATTCATATTCCATCTCTATGGAACTTCTACATGGCAATGTTTGAATATACAGAAGCATTAATACACGTTTATCTGCATACTGCAGCATCCGATAAAACTTGTACAATTACTTTATTCTCCACCTCTTACAGCCCCATATACCTCTGAGATTGTAAGGATCCATAATACAACAATATGCAGAATTACTTAAATCGAATCAGTCACCGGATTTTACAACACAAAACTTAGGCCTGATGAGGCTGGTGTACTTACTTTCAAAATCAATTTCAGAATAACTGTGTAATCCTTTTTTGAAAATGTAAACTCAATCTCCACCCCCCTAGCCTGATTGGCAGATCCTCAGTGTCCCCCCTCACTGCTGCTGATGAGGTCTCACAATGCTCAGTACCAGCTGCAGCTCTCACTCAGGTTGGGTGAACAGGGACTGAATACTCTTGGACTAATAAACTCTGTCACTCTTTAGCTGGACTCATAAAATACTCATCTTTATGTCAAAATCAATAAGCCTGATACTGATTTTCAAGATCATCCTCATCAGGGCTAAAAGATTTATTTCATACTGCATACAGTCTCCATCGTGAAATCTGGTGACAGATTCACCTTGAGAAATCCATTAAAGTCCATATCGCCCTAATGTGTCTTTAATGGGGTTGTCCAACCTTAGGCTACAAGTATGCAGCTGCTCTATGCGACTGTAGACTTGAGAATCCTCACATCACGTGCACTGTGCACTGAGTGGATACTCCGGGAGCGGCAGGCGACGCATGACGGCAATTATGTAATTAGCATACATGCGGTCACGTGCCAACTAGAAGTATACGGTTTTATTCAATGCAAGGGTACTGGGCAAAGCCTGACAAGTCTAGTCGAAATGTGGCCGAGGGTATGCAGATCACATGCTTGCCTTCATGCGCCGCCTGCCCCTCCAGGAGAATCCTCTTACCTGCTCCTGGCGCTGGAGAATTCTGGGAGCATGCGGTGCTGCAGCTGCAGTCACATAGAGTGACTGAAGACTTGTAGTCTAAGGCTGGGCAACCCCTTTAAATTAACGTGGAGGCATATATTTTTATACATAGAGTTTTTAGTCAATTTCCTTATTACTACAGAAAGGAAACAAATTGCACCATCAAATGCCATGCTACAGATACAGTATATTCTCCCCCCGAAGCAATGCTTTCATTATCTCCTGTGATAAAATAAAAATAAAACCTCCATAGCACAGCAGAAGCATACAGAGACTTCATATGATTGCACACGGAGATCCATTTGTTCCAAAGTAGAGATGAGCGAATTTGTTCGGATTGTGGCCCCGAATCTGATTTTGACATATTCGAGCCGTATTCGAACACTACTCGGGCCAAATATATGTCTTATGGTCGGTTCCGAACATATTCGGTAATTTCTACTCCCATTGACTCTAATGACGTTCAGCCATGTTTGACGAATATTATAAAAACAATATTCGATTCCGATCGTATTCAGAACCGAATCCGAACAGATTCGCTCATCTCTACTCCATAGTGCTGAGCCACAGGGAATCGGCATGAATGCATGTACCTGTACAGATTTGATTCATGCGGCGCTGCAATGTGGATGCCCTGCCTAACACCCACCTATGTCTATATCTATCTATGTTTATATGCTGAGAAAATATAGTAGATGATCAATGATTAAGAAACCTGTAGATAACAATTTCTCAAGTTACTGAAAATAATTCATACTTTAGGTTGTGAAGTATCCACTGACACCAATCTGCTATGTATTGGCTAGCAACCTAAATGAAAGTAGAAGCCAGTCATGCAAACATCAGATTATAGAGGAAATCTTCTTCTGATCATAACTATACCTTGCAGTGTTCTCTACACACCAGTCCTTTAATTGAATGACTCTCCAATTATTACTGTACATGCATTGGAATGGGTCCCCCAGAGCAGGAATGACTATAAAGGTGGATATATTTAGAAGATTAAAGTAGGCAACATTTAGCTGGATCAGATATTGATCTTAGGAGGAAACCCACGCAAACGTGGGGAGAACATACAAACTCTTTACAGTTGTTGTCCCTGCGACCCAGGACATCAAGAAGGGGTGTAACTACAAAAGGTGCAGGGGTTATAATCACACACCCTGGAGCCTAAGGAGCCTAAGAAGTTCCTTTGACATACTTGAAAAGACCAATACTTTTAAAGACTTGCAAAAATCGAGGACCTCGTTGGAGCTTTTGCATTAGGGCCCAAGAGCTTCAAATTACGCCACTGGCTTCAAGGCTATAGCGCTAACCACTGAGTTAATGTTCTGCAATTTAGGTTACTTTCCAGCCATGGTTAAAAATATTTGAAAACCCTACTCTATTAAATTATAGTTTTTTTTATTTTGTATTATATTTTTCATTTTCATCTCCCGTTTTCCCATTATACAACTGTCTGCATATAAACAGCATTTTCCTGACATGCAATCTGTAATGTATTATAACAAAATGCAATATGTCGCCACACAAGTGTGAATAAAACTAATCACGCTAACATTACAAGTACCTTACATTCTGGGCGCACCGTACGATGTTCCTGATCTTTATGTTATCAGATGAAAATAGGAGTTTTTGGACAGTCGGTAAAATTTACTTGGCTGGCTAAAACAATCATTCAGTTGTATGGGATTAATCTCCTGCTAGCAAGGTCCCCATTTGCATGAAATTGTTTTCTAAGCTACACAGGCAATTTTTAATCTCTTTGTAGGCGATCATCTCCTCGCTCAGTGGTGTACACTAATAGCATAGCGTGAACTTCAAGCGATTTATGGCTTCCATTAAATATAATGGAGGTGCGAAATAATCACTTGAAGTTAGGACATTTTTTGTCCTCATGTGAGATTTTTCTTCTTTATTTGTTGGAAACTGCTGATTTATTACAAAAACATATTACTTTGTTTCTGTAGCATGCACTAGCCCGCTTCTCTCTTGGATAAATATCTTGAGATGAAAGCATGGCTCTACCTTTAATGGAAAGTATTATGGACTTACATTATGAACTATTATCTAATATGTACTAGTCAAACCATTATAAACAGTAAGCAGCCAAGTCACAGGGAAGTCAATTTTCTTACGGCAGCTGTGCGTTAAAGGCTGTATGATTACCTGTATGCTGCCAAACCCCACTCTCACCGGAACTCCTACATGCCATACCTGGAGCAGCATGGTAGTATGGGTTAGGAATCTTGCAGACTGGTTATAGAATACACTTTTTAGTGAATTATGAGAAGGGTCTCTTATTTTGGACCCCCTCCTATTTGCCACAGCAGAAAGCAGAATAATATTGTATTTCAGTGCATTCATTATACAAACCAGAGATTGCAATGGAAACTGTATAATGTTTCAATTCATCCTGTGATGGTGACAGAGGAATGGAACATTTATTGAAAATGTCTCTAACACATTATAACTGAGAATCTGAGATCAGCTCATCATCAGGGACATGAGAACTAAATCAATATGTCACGGTTCCAACCCTCAGTGTGTCTGGGATGCAGTTACTGACAGCTCGGCCATCCAATCTGGTAAAGGGGTTTGCTGGAGCTGTCGGTACTTTGACTGACAGCTTGGCCATCCAATTCCGTACAGGGGCGTACTGAAATGTCAGTGTGTTAATTGACAGATCGACTATACAATCTAAGACTGGGAGGTATCGGCTGTCTCCAAGTCTTCATTATTCCAGGTGATTGCAATGCTACTTAACTGAGCTGTTTTTCCCAGACCTCTTCCAGACATACATTCAGCTTGTGAGGTTTGTGCTCTGGTGCTTTGAGTTCTATATGCTTGATTTTTGCTGCCTGACCTTGGACTTCGTTGTGACCATCCGTCTGTATTACCTTTTCAGCCCTGATCCATTATTCTACTGGTACTCTGACCTCGGAAAGTTACCTGACTACGTTTTTGTCTCTTCCTCCTGTTTATGATGTTCCCTCCTGGCTTCTGACCTTGGACTACTTGACCTTTCTGGCTCACAACTTGGCTGTGAGAAGTGACTAGCATCACACAATATTTCTCAAAGCAGACAACATTAGATTGTCAAGGGATCTTGCCAAAATATCACAATAATTTTGTGTATAGACTGCTAGTGACATACAGCCAGCAGAAGATCCAAAGTCATTTCAATTCAGCTCAATTTGTGCAATTATCATAACTTGCTAAATGTTTCAGAAGTCAAAGAATCACCGTCCAAGTATGGACCACGATGTCTGCATCAGCTGAGATTCTCCTGACCTGAATTCAACATCCTCATGTATGTCCTGCGGACAATCTGGACACTGTGGTCCATACTTGGATTGTAAATGTGAGCCATATGAAACGACCCTAAGATGTATATACACAGACTGATCTCAGGGCTAATAATGAATGTCAAATGAGTACATGCAAGTAACTCGGCGCTGGTTTACTGGCCTGTTTACACAGGATATTAAATGGGAAAATACAATTGTAGATTTGACCTTTCTGTCCTTGTACAGCATTTACATTTGCTGATGTGCTGCAGATCATGATAAATTTTAGGTTGACACAAGCAATCCAGTCACCCTAAAGGCCCCGTCACACTAAACGATGCACCAGTGATCCCGACAATGATACGACCTTGTCAGGATCGCTGGTGCCTCGCTCCATGATCGCTGGTGACCTGTCAAACAGGCAGACTGACCAGCGATCAGGATCAGCGAGGACGCTGGTATTTAAGGTAAATATCTGGTAACTAAGCGAGCGAATCGCTTAGTTACCCGCTGTGTACCTTAGATATCTGTGTGCTCGCGCAGGGAGCTGGTATCTAAGGTACACAGTAGGTAACTAAGCGTGCGCGTCACTTAGTTACCTGCTGTCTACCTTGGTTACCAGCTCCCTGCGCAAGCACGCAGGTATCTAAGGTACACAGCGGGTAACTAAGTGACGCACGCGCTTAGTTACCCGATATTTACCTTAGATACCAGCTCCCAGCGTCTTCTTACAGCGCTGGGAGCTCACTGATCGTTGCTCTACCGCTGCCACATGCAGCGATGCGTGCTGGCCAGCGGGAGACCAACGATCAAAAAATGGCCCAGGACATTGCTGCACGATCAGCGATACCCGGCAGGGGGGGCGGTCGCTGATACGTGTCACACACAGCGAGATCGCTGGCGAGATTGCTTTTGCATCACAAAATCAGCGATCTTGCTAGCGATCTCGCTGTGTGTGACGGGGCCACATGAGCATATAACTTGGCGAGTGCTATCCGATATAACTCGACCCAATGTTATACTATGGGGCAGCGTTGTTTAACTCATGCCGATTTGGGATGAGAAAAAAATTGGAGCATGCTGTGAGTGCGTCCGATAATCAGATCATGCATACCCATACAAGTCTATGGGTGTGAGTAAAACATCGGACTGTACTCAAATGTCAATGGAGAAGATGGAGAAATTAAGTTCTCGGTCTTCTTGGCACCTGAGATAAGACTCTCATGCGAGAGAATTGGAGCACAGTGCACTGACACTCAGCTCAGAGTTTGAGCTGAGCCTCATTACGATAATCACTCCGATTCTCTAGGAAGAATCATCATTCGTATGAGCAATCCCTAACAATGAGCATTTTACTTGTTTGTTGAATGATCACAGAACTGATTGTCGACTTGTCTAAATGTAACTTTACTAATTGACTGCTAAGGGAGCAGGGACCCAAATGTCCAAAAGTATACCACTCCCAAATATTACAAGATGAAAGTAGAAATAATTAAAGAAAAATTGATGTACTTTTATTTCATCTGTCATAAAGCTACGTTGCACTATGTAAGGGCAGAGAATAAATTGCTTGGCTTCTTTAAGCTAAACCGACACCAAAAATAGCCATAGCCATCAGAGAATAAACTAAATACACAGTTTAAAAATCCAATGTATTCACACTGAGCGCTCCCCTCCGCCCTTGTCACAATGATTGACACATTGACTCGTGTGTGTCTGCCTACACAGAAGCCGATCAATCACTGCGAGGAAGGAGAGGGCGCACTCTTTTATGAATACACTGGAGTCATGAACCATATGTCCTAAGTATGCTCTCTGTTATTTCCCATAAATTAGAAAGTGGATCTATTACTGTACCATCCTGTCATAAATATAGCAACTTTTGAATCAATTGAGAATTTTGAGAATCAATGATCTGTTCAGGAGGAGAAATAAGCAGATTTCTATTAAATTGATTTATGGAAAAAAATAAGTAAAGGATGGTTACTCTTATTGTTCCACAATTTTATAATTCCATTTTTGCTTTTAACCACATTATTGGCTTAAGTCTTATTATTCATTAAGTCTCAGATCTTAAGACCTGGTTGTGGGTCTCCGGGATAATTAATTTGTAAGTCTTGCAAAGCCTCCAGAAACTTGATACAGTGTCTTCATGCGTTGAAGAACAAGGCTTGGAGCTAATTAGAGCTACCCTGAAACAGCACGACATGCTTTTCAGCATTTAGAGCATGATGTCATGCATATACCAAGTGACTACATTTCCTATAGACAAAAGTCTGTGAAAAAAAAAATCTCACAGTGGGAAATGAAAAGCTTTCACCAGCACCAAATATTTCCATCTACCACAGTGCAGATTGATGAATTGCCAAGGGGCTTGTGCGACTACAGTTTATGAAGTAACATTTTAAAGGATGAGATACTCATGTTTCCTCTTTCCATCCATTAAGAGGAAATTTATTCTACAGATTACTTAAGGAAAACCTTACATGCTGCAGTCATCCACATGTTCCATTTGGAAAAAAAGAAAAAAATGAAAGTAGTAATTAATTTGTTCTACAAGATTAAAAAAAACGTGGGGGTTACCTTTGCTATTTTTTTACTTGGAGAATGATGATATTTAGGGTGTTGGTTCAATTCCCAGAATTTGAGGGTGTTGACCTTTTCCCAGCATGGGAAATCATTGGCCGTTTTCCCAGATTCTTGCATATTCATGTAAAAGACATATTTAAGTTCCAAAAGTGTTCCTTTTTGTTTAATGAATATAGTCTTAGATGTGGAGATTTTACCTACACATGGCAGATTATGTAGAAGTTATGCATTTACTAGATGATGAGGAACACATTACAACCTGCTGCGGCATGTAGAGAGGTTGCATTCTAAAACCTATAAAACAGTATTTCCTTTTGGCTCAGATAAAGGAACACAATAAGGGCACTTTCAGACGTCTGTGTCTATTTTGGCTGATGAAAAAAAGAATTAATTACCGTAAAAACAAATGACATTGGGCAGCATGGTGGCTCTGCGATTAGCACTGTGGTTTTGCAGAACTGGGACCCTGGGTTCAAATCCCACCATAATATGATACATAATTTGTATTTATTTTCTAACTTTTAAGTATCATGCACAGAAAAAATAACAAAAAAAAGTATATATATTTTTTTTATATATATTTTTTTTTACATGATATTCTGAGAGCTATATGTTTTTTCTTTTGTTTGCTTACAGAGCTCTATCAGGGCTTTCTTTTTTAACATAAAAATCTGATACTATACAATATTAAAAAAAATACTTCAAATTTTAGTGTCACAATATTATTAAGATAAAGTAAGAAAAATAAAGAAAACATTTTTGGTAACTCTCGTGTGCAAATTTTATTTGTAGGATTCCATGCAACACTGTGATGTCGTAGAAGAAAAAGTTGGATCCAGCACTAGATTAAATCTTCAAAAAATCCTTATTATAGCTTTATTATAAAACCGGTCAAGGATTATTCTAGCTGACACATTTCAAGACAGTCGATCTATCAGTAAGTGTCTGATTCAAAATGCCCATACCGCCATTTTAATGAAATTATACTAAGGATTTTTTTGAAGTTTTAATCGTCTGGTGTTGGATCTGGCTTTTTCTACTAAGACATCACAACATCTTGTACTTTGTATTTCTTACTGGTGGGTTATATGGAGGCCTCATAAAATGCTACACGCTAGCTAGCTAACAAACAATTTCTACTTCCAATTAGAATGTGTCACCAGACCTGAGGCAAAGGCAATTTTAACAATTAGGCTGCACACTACCAAAGGCAAAACCAGTATATGCAGCTAGTGATGATAGATAAATGTTATCTATAGAAAAAGTATCCTGCGGGCATCACTTAAACTACAGCTAGAGCAAAACACGCACTTTTCTCGCGTTCTATAAAAGATGGTCATGGGTAACAGTCACTGTGGAAAAGAGGACACATTAGATATATTTGCCATCTTATAGACATACAGAATTGTGAAACAGATCAGAGCAGGATACACACAGGAGACCAAGATAAAGGGAACTTGTGACATTGTACATGCAATCTGTGTATGGCGCTCAGCAGGATGCTGTATTCTTTATGAAAAAAAAGATATTCAATATAAATTGTATTTTAGTCACTTAAAGAAATTGTGTCAGGTTTGCTAAGTACTTGCTAAGATTCTTTACTGTAAGAGCAGTGAGACTATGGAACTCTCTGCCATATGATGTTGTAATGAGTGATTCCCTACTAAAATTTAAGAAGGGACTGGATGCCTTTCTTGAAAAGTATAATATTACAAGGTATATACACTAGTTTCCTTAATATTGCGTTGATCCAGGGAGCTAGTCTGATTGCCGTATGTGGAGTTGGGAAGGAATTTTTTTCCCCAATGTGAAGCTTACTGTTTGCTACATGGGTTTTTTTTGCCTTCCTCTGGATCAACATGTTAGGGCAGGTTAGGATAGGATATGGGTTGAACTAGATGGACTTAAAGTCTTCCTTCAACCTTAATAACTATGTTACTATGTTACTATGTTACCAGCAGTCGGACTATTTTATGCAGTCGGGCTTTCTATTCTTGAGTCATGCGGATGGTCCTACTCATCAGCTGACAACTATCTCTATGCACAGTGTCATACAAAATATTAAAATCTCTAAGCCACGCTAGAGAGGAGGCATTCCTCCTTCATCTCTGTCACACGGAATTGCAGCACCAGACAAGAGCTGGCAACCTGAGGGGCCTTTATGTGAATTACACAGTTTAACATATGCGAAATGAGTAAGACTACAATGTATAGATTGGAGACAAAGACAAAGGGCAGTACCTTTTGAAAGTGACGGACCCCAGTAGTGCTCATATGACTGAACGAGGATATCTATTGTGCATGGACAAAGAGTTACAGGCTGGATAAATAGTTAAGACAGGCAAAGCTTCTTAAGTTTTGAGAGGATTGAAGAAATCACCCTTTAGAGATAGCTATTTTTCTTCACTGGTGCACATTCCTTTCATCCAAAACATCTTTGTGCACCAGTAGAAAATTATGAATATTATGGTGATGGGATATATATTTTCAGCTTCAGGGCTAATCAGGGCAGAAGATGCAAGTTTTTTTCATAACTGCAACCCCTGCCTCAAAGCCCCAAATCCATAGTGACCAGATAACTGACAACAGCCATGTCATGTTTGATCTCTGACGAAAGGTAAAATCCTGATGAAAAATATAATTTCGAACTTCTGCAGTCATCAGGAGTGACGTTATTGCATAAGTTGAGAAATTCAAAACATTCAGAGGGGCTGAGAACAATCCACAACCAAGCCTACTTGAGGTCATCATGGGGGAAGGGGACTCAGGTACTGATAAGAGGTTAAGATTAAGACAAGTTATGATCTGTGTTCAGTGCTGAGGAAGATACATGTCAGTGTATGCTTAATCCCGTTAACCAGAAGTTTTCAGTTGGATAGCTTCCATCCGCTAGCTCAGTCATCTCTGTGATCTGTTTAGTATGTCTTTTGTTAATCCCTCTTTATTTTCTGCAGTTGTATATGACATATTGTTTAGTCTCCTTTATAAAACCTTTTTTACATTTTTTATAAACACTGCCTT